>NC_081409.1:711336305-711653844 GCF_030272615.1 Cryptomeria japonica
ATTTTTTTGATACTAATTATATCATATCTTGCAATATCAATTAATTTTTTATAATTTCTTTCTCCACTTTTTTTGAAATATACATCAAATAAATAATACATTTAGATATTGTTTTGACCTAGTCTTCCTTTTCAATTGAATTTTCTATCTTACACCATTCCAAATCATAACAATTTTTAAGAAATTTCTAAATTATAGATTTATTCGTTGAAAAAGAGATATTGAACTAAAAGATAAAACATGACCACAAATTGATGAATCAAGTAGATTATATCTATCTATATATAGATGGATAGATATAATCTACTGGATTCACCATTAAATAAGGTATACAATTAATTTATGCTATCAAAAGTCATTCATACTTATCTTCGTTGATACTATACTAAATATATCTCCAACGTCTCTTTCCAAATACGCTAAAGTTCATACTACTACCATAATTACCGATGCGCCCATTGAACCTTTTTGACGCAATTTCTAGGTTTAACGCATTGAAAGGACTTTAAGGCCGGCACGGAGACGTTAAGAGCTGAAGAGAGACGCCGAAAAACTAAGTATTTGGAAATGAGGAAAAACGGTCCACTGGCATATATGATTTTCGCTTTTACTCTACTAATTATAGTTTCCAATTGTCATGGGCTATCTACTGGTACTGATAGGGGAGACTCTCTTCCCTTAGGTGACTCGCTTTTTGGAAATCAGACATTAATATCACAGAATGGCACGTTTGAATTAGGATTTTTCAGCCCAAACGGAAGCAATAACTGGTATCTTGGCATCTGGTATGCCATATTATCAGAGAAGACCATCGTTTGGGTGGCTAATAGGGAGAACCCAGCGAAATACAGGTCCGGCGTTTTGAAGCTGTCAAAAGAAGGTAATCTGGGACTTTTTGATGAAGAGGGGACGTCTCTTTGGTCGGCCAACGCATCGAAGAAGCCGTCGCGCGCCGCGCTGTTAGATTCTGGTAATCTTATGATGCTGAGCGATTCCAATGAATCTGAGACTCTTTGGCAGAGTTTCGACTATCCTGTAGATACCTGGATGCCCGGAATGTGGTTCGGTGCACGGCAAAAGCTAATCGGTTGGAAAAACTCAATGGATCCCACTCCTGGGCTTTTCTCCTTTCAGTTGGATCCATCTGGAGCTACACAATTCGTGCTGACATGGAACGATTCTGTTCAGTATTGGAAGAGTGGAACTTGGGACGGTAAAATTTTCAGTGGGGTTCCTGAACTGGTAAATGGAGGCTTCTACAATCTCAGCTTTAAAAGTACTAGCTCTGGTTTGTATTTAAGTTATACAATGCTGGACGTGGGCTCATGTTTTATAAAAATAAAGTCCGGAGCAATACATATATTTTCTTTGTTTGATGACACTAAACCATTCATGATAGGGAGTGATCAATGCGACGTATATGGTATTTGTGGCGCTTATGGAAGTTGTAACTCCAACAATCTTCGGTCTTGCAGCTGCGTGGAAGGTTTCTCACCGGCAGACAAGCGCGCCTGGGAATCACAAGACTGGTGGTCAAGTGGCTGTGTTCGGCAGAGCCCATTAAACTGCAGTACCGAAAACGGCAGCACTGACGAATTTATCGACGTTGGTACAACGCTGCCTGATGATTCAGCTTCGTCATACCCTGCACCCACAAAGGAAGATTGCCAGAAAGCCTGCCTGCGCAACTGCTCATGCACTGCGTTTACTTTCAGTTCTCCTTCAGGACCCTGCAAAATCTGGTCCAGAGATTTGTTAAACATGCAGAACAGTAGATTGTCTGTCTCCATTCGAGTAGCTGCCTCTGCGCTTCCAAGGTTTCATAAACCACCGCCTTCGTCCAAACTCAAAACCATAATCATAGTGAGTGCTCTCTCTCTCGCTCTTGCTTTGAGTATCATTTTATTTTTAATGTGGCAAAGGTATCGGCTACGACAACCAATGGACACATGCGAAGACTCCTCAGAGTCTTCTCTTAGAATATTTAGTTACGAGGAGTTGAAGATTGCAACAAGGAATTTTAGGACTAAGTTGGGGAGCGGAGGATTTGGCTCAGTATTCAGAGGATCTTTAATAGACGGCACGCTTGTGGGCGTAAAGAAATTAGAAGGTTCAAAACAGCAAGAGAAGCAATTCAGAGCGGAAATCAGTTCTCTTGGCAGCATACAACATGGGAATTTGATCAGGCTTCGAGGGTTCTGTGCTGAAGGATCCAAAAGGTTGCTGGTTTATGATTACATGTCCAATGGCTCTCTAAATTCCTTGCTGTTCAAAAATAAACCAAAGGTACTCGACTGGAAGACCCGATTCCAGATCGCTTTAGGCTTTCTCAATGAAAGTAACTCCGAAAGCAAACCAAAGGTACTGGACTGGAAGAGCCGATTCCAGATCGCTTTGGGCACTGCGCGAGGTTTAGTTTATCTCCATGACGAGTGCAGGGATCGCATCATTCATGGAGATATAAAGCCCGAGAAGATTCTTCTAGATGGTAATTTTTCACCCAAGCTAGCAGATTTTGGGTTGTCAAAGCTTGTGGGTAGAGATTTCAGCAACGTACTGACAACAACAAGAGGAACGGCATGGTATTTGGCTCCTGAGTGGATTTCCGGTCTTCCCATCACTTCCAAAGTTGATGTGTACAGTTTTGGTATAACGCTCTTGGAAATAATTTCTGGCCGAAGAAGTCTGGATTCAAGCATGCAAGATTCAGGTCAGTATTACTTTCCCGCATGGGCTGCAGCTCAAATTTGCCAGGGGAAGATGATTAATATTGTTGACGAAAGTGTCGCAGCGGAGGCAGATGTTGAAGAGGTGAGAAGAGCAAGTGTTGTAGGGTTTCTATGCATAGAAAGGGAGGAGGAGAGGAGGCCAAGCATGGAACAAGTGTTGCGGATTCTGGAAGGGACGATGGAGCCTCAAACTTCACAGATGCCGAGTTCCGCAGTCGAGGAAACCCCAGCAGACAGAACCGAGACTGATAGCGATAGCAATTCAGCAATGTTATCAAAATAATGTAAACGGGAAATGCATTTAAAAGGTAGGAGTTTGCACAAAAGGTAAGATGTACTGTAAAGTGGGTGGTCCTATATAGTTTTCTTCAATGGGAGCAACGGTGTTTGAATTTAATTATTGTTAGTTATTTAATTGGAATTTTATGATATCTTAAAAGTATATTTAAATAAACAAGTGCGTTGTCATATAAATGAATAAAAATTAATAATGTTAGTAGTTTCGTTCATAAGATCTTTTGTTCTAATAAAATTTAAGAACAGAATTTCAGATTAACTATTTATAGATAGGTATATATAACTCGTGTAAATATGTTTATTTATTTATTTATAAATATCAAATTTGAATTCTTTTATTATATTGAATGTATTTTTTCTATGAGAAGGAATAAATGTTAAAATCATTCGTAAAAAACGTCCAACAACAATACAAGATGGTGGAAAGAAACTCCATTATTGAATACTACTTCTAATATTCTTAATCATGAAAGCTCCTTAAAAAATACATTATCAATACAAGAAACATAGACAACTCTATATTAATTTAAGGTTCTTTTCAATAGATATAATTCATGAGGGCTTCACTAGCTAGGCAATATTATATCATGTGCATTCATATTGGGAGGTTTAATATCCCAAAAATAAGCGTACAATATATTTCCTTTAGATGAATATAGGGGGTTTTTTAATTCGGGCTATGAAAAAATGCAATATTTTACAAAAATAGGGGGGCTTTTAATTGAGCCTCTATATTGGGAGGGGGTGACAAAAAGGAGTTTAGGGCAATATTTTTTTAAAATATGGGGATTCTTTAGTATGCCTTGAATGCACGTGCTATAATCCAGGTTCAGTAAGTGAAGCCCCCATGATACAATCAAAGATAGAATAAGACATAATATTTCATTATTTTATGTCATGCACTCTTACCTTAGATTTTAAAATATAACTACCAATTGTATAACATTGGAGTATGTGTGCATGATTTTAAATAAATGTTAACTTTTTTTTCATTTAGTAATATCAAACAATTTATTTTTTTGAAACATAGAATTATTGTATGGCATACTTTATATCAATTACTAAATAGAATTTTTTTTAAAAAAAATTGTTTTAAAATTTGTGTCTATATGAAGTATTATATATTCAACATATATACTATTTGATATAATAATTTCTACATTAAATCATAAGAAATTTAATAGCATAAATTTTATAGCAATTAAAAGCAATAAGAAAAATAAAGAATTAGATAAATATATAAAGAGAGCAAAAGGAGGAGAGAAAGAGGAAGATATATGGAGAGAAGAGGCATTAGAGAAGTATAAAGGGAGAGACGAAGGAGATAGAGAGAGTGATGGAGATAAGGATAGTAAAGAATAAGAAGACATGATCAATAAAAGAAAAGAGAAACTAACTGTTAATCAATCCTTTTGTGCTCACAATTTAGAAAGTAACAAATAGATAGAGATAGAGAATGTGAGAGAGATATGCACATATGTAGAGATGTGGAGATGTGGATATATAGATAGAGGAGGAAGAGATCTAAGAAATATAAATGGAGAGAGAGTTAAATATATTAAAGAATTTAAATTAGTCATTTTTTCAAGAAACGCACACACACATACACACACACACACACACACACACACATACACACACACACACACACACACACACACACACACACATAGAAAGTAACAAATAGATAGAGATAGAGAATGTGAGAGAGATATGCACATATGTAGAGATGTGGAGATGTGGATATATAGATAGAGGAGGAAGAGATCTAAGAAATATAAATGGAGAGAGAGTTAAATATATTAAAGAATTTAAATTAGTCATTTTTTCAAGAAACGCACACACACATACACACACACACACACACACACACACACACACACACACAGATTTGTGGATAAAACATATATTAAATTTTAATCAGTCATTTTGTGTCAATAATTAAAATTTAAGAGATATATTTATACATAAATTTAGAGAAAGATAAATTTATATTGAGAGTGAAAAAGAGATGGAGGAAGAAAATAAGAAATTTCACCATATAAAGGAGAGGCAATGAGAGACTTGTGGCTTGCACCTACCTTTTAGTCCTATGTCAATTGTAAGTTTTTGTGGGTAACAACAAACTCTTCAATATCTAATATGTTTTTGAGTGAATTATTTATGCAAGTTTTATTTGTAGTGGTTTACTCTTAGTATAATTTTCTTTCTATTTCTTATAATATTTGACTCTGGGAGTTACACATGATATCATATAAAGTGGGCCCAAAGAATCATTTACATTTTTTTTTCAAGATGCTATTCAAGTTGATGATGTTGTCACATCTAGTCATCAAAATTCTCTTAATTTTTTATTCAAGTTTCCGTGGAGATAAATTTGATAATGATGTTGATGATATTCCCTAATGGTTGTTTATAAAATATCAATCATTAAATTATCTTTGATTAAGGGAAAACCAGATTTTGAAGCAACATTGAAACTTGAAGTACAAAGAGTTGCCAACATGGAACACACAACCAACCCAAAAGTCAACAATAATAAAAAACAAAGAACAACAAAAACTTAACATATATTCTTCAAAGCTTCAACAACTTATGTTTCCATTTGGTCCAACCTATGAGTTAGGTTATTCAGATCTTGTAGCTCATGCTTCACCTGCTCCTTGGAATTTTTAAATTCCCCCATGTCAAAGTAAAAGGGTCATTATTATCATTGACCTATGTGCCATTATCTACCTTATCAAGATCAATGACAATATTATCCCTATATTTCAAGGATTACAAATTACACCATTTATCCACAAGAATTTGAATCCCTTAAGTATTATTATGAATTGTTTTGTAGCCCAGTTTCACCAATTTTGTGAGATTTTCATTAATTATCTTCTTTTTTTCTTCCAAAATCCCAAGACATATTTCATAATCCATTTTCAGGGGAGAAACATCCTTAGCCATATTCTCAATAATCCCTAGCATCTTTTTCTTATCTTCCTCTATGATATGATTACCATCACCAATCTTAGAAGTAAATGAAACACCACCCTTTTCCAAAGAAGCCATTTTTCTCTTCAAGGACTGAATGTTAATATTTACCTAGTTTATTTCTTACAATAACCACTTATATATTCAAAACTAGTCTATAGTTGCCTTTATGGCAATGTCCAATTAATCTAAAGGGTTCTCATATTTTCCAACAAAGAAAGGGGAAACAATCTGCAAACCCCTTTGGAAGGGAGGTTTATTACCTTTGTCATAATTATCTCATCTCGAAGGGGAGGGGAAGGAGAAACTCCCATAGAAACTCCACCCATAAACTCATCTTTCTCCATATTGGGTTACATATTGATGACTATGATCTCTCTTCCAATTGAAATGAAGGATAACTTCCCAAGTCATAGATTCTTGGCTTCCTAAAAATCATTGTTATGCCACAATAAACAATGGCTCAATTAGTGTCAATGATTGCTCTAAACACTGCAAATACTACTTGTTCTTCACTACTATTGCAATGTCACTTGATTCTGTCTCTGTTGCCACTACAATGATCTTTAGTAATTTCTTGTCCTTTATGATGCTATAAGATGCTGATAATGAGGGTTCTCTTTGTATACCCCTTCTCTATACTTTGATATAGATTGGAAATGAGCATTTTCTTTATGGTTTTAGCAGTCTTGTGATTTTCCATCAAATGCTTGCTATGATTTCTTTATTTGTTGTTTGTGTTGACTGCATTGATTTTTGGCCTGCAACATGCATATTACTCTCCTTTTCTTTCTATTGTTGGTAATGACTTGCCTTTATTTCTTGACTGTCTTTAAAGATTTGGGACTTTCATTCATCTCAGAAATTTCCCTTCTTTATTCACTATTCTCAATAGTTGTGAATACATTGTCTTCTTTGATGACTTAATAAAGCTCTGGTATTCAATCCTTGAAGCTCTATGACATGATTATCACATGGATTGATGAAGAATTTATTCCACTATAATCCCTCCTATCCTACACATACATTGGACTATTATTGAGTGGAGGACAAACCACTATCACCTCATTTTGAAATCTCAAGGCTCTATAACTTGATATATCATTGAAACTATGATCTACCTAGAATGAATTCATAGGTGTAATGGTTGCACCTATAATCTATGCTCTTTGTATACCTTGTAGGAGACTATATTGTATCTCTATTCTCAGTGTTCATATTACCAGTTAAAAATGCTTAGAATGTGTTGCAATGACTTGTTTAATTTGAGGCTACTCTCTTGTACTTTTTAGTCATGTGATTCTTGATTCTCAGTATGATAGTGATCATCTTTCTAATGCAAGCAAGGTCTATAAAAGATAAAATTGACTTCTTTTTCTAACTATGATTAAATTCTTGATCCTTGTGAAATCAACTAGAGTGAATAAGTATAATATCAAGGATTAATAAATAGTAACTAATATCTGCAAACCTTTTACATAATGGTTGCCATGATATTTTTTTTCAATTTCTTAAATAATTTTGTCTTCATCATTTTCTTTAAGTACTATCTGTGCTTCCTTTGTCAAAACACAAAAAATGATAGCATGCTGGCCTCAAGTCTTGTGGGAGCCCATTTCACTTCACATGCTATAACTTGTAACATCTGTGTGAACTTATAAAGTACTTTAGTGGTGATCATCAAACCTATATCTACATAGTAAAAAAAAATGTTAGATAAAACAATGAAGTTCAAATTTGAATTGATATTGATGATGATTTGTTCTTTTGTTTTCCTCTCCGACTCATGTAATGATTACATAGATGACATGATGCATTATGAAAGTAGGTTGTGCATCTATTTATGGTGTTAGTAAAGATATGGAGTCTTGAGCTCTAACACATTTTCTCTCTTCTCCATGCAAGTATTTCAGATGGTGAAGCACTTGGACTTGAAGATACAAAATTTGACTGTGGGGTTCGTTATTCCAAACAATGACTGGTCCCTCTTATTTTATTATACTTCATTCTTGTATGCATTGTTTTCTTTTATAATGGATTTCTTCAGTTATTCCCATGGCTTGTGTGGGACATTTAATCATTAATGAATAAATAAATAAATTTTTTGTTTTAAACATGCAACATTGTATGATTCATTTTTATTGTAAATGCTTGCATTTATCTGTAATTCTTTTGAGAATATTTTCTTCTTTTCCAATAAAGAAAACTTCATAGAAAACAATGTATACCTTTCACCTTTAGTTGCACACACTATTCCAGCTCTACCTAATTGAGTTGCAAGCAAAATTAGGTAACAATTATATCTAAGGAAGAGTTTTGGAAATAGAGATCTAGATCTATTTGGCTGGCCTCAAGGGACAAGAGTACTAGATTCTTCCATATGTCAATCATAAAACATAGGACTGCTAATAAAATCTCCAAGATGTAGAGGAATGGGACAGTTTTTGAAAATGAAGATGCTATTAGAGAGGAAGCAATGCATTTCTTCTCTAATCTATTAAAGGTTGTGGGTTCTCTAGATGAAGCCAAACATAAGGATTTAATTGAAGCTATTTCTAGACTAGAAGATGAAGATTGTAACAAACATCCTATGGCTATACCTTCACTTCAAGAAATTAAGAAGGCAACCTTCTCATTTGAAGGAAATAAGGCCCGAGGACCTGATGAATTTTCTATGTGTTTCTTTTAGATATTTTGGGAGATCGTGGGAGAAGATGTCGGTAGTGTGGTTAAGTAATATTTTGATTCTAAAATAATTTGAAAAGAGATCAATTCAACCTTCATTGTGTTAAATCTGAAATACCTTGGAGCGGATTTGTTTAAGGCTTTGCATCCCATCAGTCTTTGTAATTATCTCTACAAAATGTTTTTAAAAGTTTTGACTTCAGGTTCACGATTATTAGAGGTGCTCCCTCATTTTATTGCTTCTCAAGAAAATGTCTTTGTTCCTGGTCATCAAATATTAGACTCCACCATCATAGTTCATGAGAATATCCATTCTCTTTAGAATTTTAAATTCCAAGGCTTCTTTTTTAAACTTGATCTATCTAAAGCCTATGATCAGGTTGACTGAAACTTCCTTATTAAGGTACTATCTCCTTATGTCTTTTATAGTAAATTCATTGATTTGATATGGAAATTCATTTCTACTTCTATATTGGCTATGATCATTAATGAGTTCCCTTCAAAAAAAATTGAGGTCTCGGGAGGTCTTTGTAAAGGAGATCCTTTATCTCCTATACTTTCCACTCTTGTGGTGGAGACTTTTAGAAGATATATGCTCAAAATTATTAGGAATGGGGGAATAAAAGGGCTAGAACCATCATCTGGCATGTTTGTGTGCTCACACTAACAATTCATGTATGATACCATTGTTATGGGGGAAGCCTCAGTTGGGGAAGCACATTCTCTAAAAGAAATCTTGGTAGATTTTGTAAAAGCTTCAAGATAATGTATAAATTACTCTAAAATCTCACTCTACTTTATTAATACTCTTGAAGCTAGATAGAGGAATATTTCTAACATAGTGGGTTGTTCAATAGGAAAGTTACCTACTATGTACTTTGGTCTTCCACTCTGTTCTAAAGTGCCTGATTATTTTTGGATTTACTTGATTAATAATTTTATAAAAAATGGTTAAATGGAAGAGGGCTCTATTGAGTTAGGTTGTTAAAGTTCAACTCTTAAAAGAAACCCTCCAAAATCTTCTGGTTTATGCACTTATATTGTTTAAAATACCTTCTAAATATGCTGAAGCAATTGAAAGTATTCAGAAGAAGTCGCTCTATTCTGGGGTTAAAGAAAAAAAGAGAATGACTCTTGTGGCATGGGATTCTATTTGCAAACCTAAAAAAAGGTTCATCTTAGTCTAAGAAGTATTTTGGACTTCAACAATGCTCTTCTTGCCAGTAGATTTGGAGTATCTTTAATTCAAAAGGGGAATGGAATGCTATATGGAGAAGGAAGTATCTTCAAAATATTGATTCAATTCATAGATTTCTTGTAACTAATGAAATCCCATTTAGTTCAACTCTATGGAATTTCATGCGAGGACCATTGTTAATGCTTGAGTTGATTGGAATTTGGTGTCTGGTAGAGAAATTAAATTTTGGGAGGATAGTTGGATTAGCCATGAACCGCTTTGCATTCATAAAACTTTTAGCTAGTACATGGAAAGATGCAAAACTAGATTTTGAATGTGGGTGGTTGACTACTTTGAAGATAATAAGTGAGTTAATTTATCTAAAACTAATATTGAGTTGCAACCCCATCAAATGTCACTTAAATACTATATGCTCAATTTGAATTTGGAAGACTGGATGGTCTAGAAGTTCTCCTCTTTGGGAGAATTTTCAATTTCTTCAACCCTGGCTTCTCAATTTTAGAATCATCATCACCCCTCACCTTGGGCTGGTGTTTGGTCTAAATTTATGACTCCAAAGATTAATATATTTTTTTGGATTTTGTTGCAGAACAAAATTTTGAATATTGATAATTTGCATAAAAGAGGCTTCTACTTAACTAACATATGCTTTATGTGTATGAGGGAGGTAGAGTCTAACTCTCACTTGTTTCTACATTGTGATTATGCTTTTAAATTTTGGGGATCCCTAAAATAGTTATGGAATGTGGATTGGACTATCCCTTCTTCTCTTATGGAGTCCTTTGCCCAATGGAGACTGTGAATTACTAACCATTCCTTAAAGATACTTTGGTCCTTTTCCTTTCACCATCTGGCCTAGGATATTTGGAAAGAATGTAACAACAAAATATTTAGGAATATTTCTTCACCTCTTACAATTTCTTCATAAATTTTGAAAAGCCATTTTTTAAAACTATTTTTCTGCCTAGATAAACCATAAGGTCAAGGAGAATAGTGTTTCTTTATATGATATTGAATTTGCCTCTAGATGGAACATAAAGTTAGAATCTGTAAGTGATCCTAGACTTGCTAAATCTCCTAGGGATAATTTGCATTGAATCCTTCCTCTGGCTACATGGGTTAAAGTTAAGTTTGATGGGGTGGCTAGAGAATATGATAGGATTTTATCAGTAGTGGAACTCCCCTTGGGATTTTAGACCAACCACCTAACTGAAGCTGTGGCCACTTGCCATGGGTTAATGTTGGCTAAAAACATTATGGATTGTGATTGGCTTACCCTCTTCATAGAAAGATTTCATGGAGACAATGCCAATGTCACAAATAAATTTGTCAAGGGTTTGAAAGATGGTAAAATCCAAATTAGGGGTAGGAAGGTTGAGATAGATGAAAAGTTAATTGTTGAGGTCACTGGTTTGTTAGTTCAAGGTGCAAAATTCTACAAAGACAGGAAAATGTCAAATTCTACTGCCAAAAGATTTCTCAAAAATGAGAGGGATAGACCAAAGTGGATAAGAGCAGCTACGACATGGGTAAAATCAAATCCATTTGGTGTTTTTTTCTTGTTTTTTTAATAAAATATGTTACCCTAGATGGGAGATATACTAGGGCCTTCAACCATCATTTTGTTCTGCTACACCACTTTAGGTACAAAGTGGAGATTTTATTCTCCTTTTTTTCTACTTGCATCCATCAATGCTAGCATTAAAGACCATAGAAAGAACACAAAATTTCCTTTCCTTCATGGGGGTTTACTTTTCTTGATACATGAACATATTAGGTTCCCTACCCACTCCTTTGACTAGGGTTTCTAAACATTCTAGTGAGTCTAAGCAATATGATCATGTTAGCATTTTCTCTAATGAGGAGGAATGAAATAATGAGATGGAAGAGACTGATTTAGGGTCAAAATCTTCCTTGAAGATTGGTCACAAAGATAAGACAGGTAGAGAATCTCTTATGTCTACCTCTAATTCTTATTCTCTTTCTTCCCACAACTCTATCTTGGATAAATTCATTTTTTCCCCCACCAAGAGTGATAGAACCCCCTTCCCAGAGGAACTCAATGCAAATTCCTCTTTTCTCAGCTTGGATAGAGAGAACCCAGATGATGTCTTGACCATTGCCCATGATTTAGTTGTAGATGATTTTAGGATTTTTAAATGGGCTTTTCATGAGATCAAGGACATGAATATCAAACTCCAATCAATCAATGAAAAATAAGAAAATAATTTTGCGGAACAGTGGATGCTAGACTATAAAAATTCAATAATGGAATCCATGTAGAAAACGTTGAGAACTGTAAGTGATATGAAGAAAAATTGTGATAGTAGAATCTCTTATCTAGAATATAAAATCGAGAAAGAGTATGAAGGAAGATTGAGTCAAATGGAGAATAAATTCTAGAAAGTTAATGAGAACCTGATATATTTGGTTACTTATAGTCATAAAGTGGTGAAGAATTTTGTTGAGAGAATAAACAGCATGGTTGGGTTCAAGATCAAAACTCTCCATCAGGAAGGGGGTATTATGGATGTGGATTCCATGGATAAAAAATAGGAGAAAATGGTTGGGCCCTCTAAAATAATGAGAGCCAATTTGAAGAAGAAATAGAAAACCAAGAAATTAAAGAACTCAAGAAAATTTCTCTAAACATGACTCAACTGGAAACTGAGGCCACAAAGGCCCTTAAAAATTTGTGCTAGTTTCTTCCTTCTTGCAATCTCTTTGATAGGTTTTGGACTTTTATTGGTCTTTTGCTGACTCTTGACTTGTTTTTAAAATGGGTATATATTAATGCAACTTTTTGATGTAGAGCTTTGTTAAAGGGTTTTGGGTCCATTCAAAACCTCTATGTTACATAGGAAAAAAACATATGAAAACTATGTGATGAGAATGCCAATTACATAGTCTCTCATCGTTCTGTTATTAGCAATTTGTTCCCACCACAACCAATTGTAGTCACTACTTGAGCTTGCATTCATCTTTAAATTTCAAGGATAAATAGAAACTTTATCTTAGCTTGAGGTCCTGAATTGTGTAGGGATGGAACAATTTTGTCCAAAAATTTGACAAATCAGTTGTACCTTGATGTCTTCAATGAAAACCATTACAAAGTAACCTAGAATAATTTCCAACATGTGATATCACACCAAAATAGTGGTGTTCCCCATAGTAATAGCCTATCAGCTTATTACCTAACAAAATTCTATTGGTCCTCGAATAGAGGTAATGTACTTGGGAAATCAAGGAAAATGTATCCTCCCATCAGGAATTACTAAAAATCGCGTGATAAGAAGTAGCAAGAAAGTAAAGAAAATTTATATTTAAGTGAAGGATTCCCTCAAGGTAACAATTAAAAATTAATATGAATTATCTTAGATCTATCAATTGATAGAGAAAAATGTTTCATTCCAGCTAATGTAATTTGCTAATTAGAAATACGATGAAAAGAAATTTGGTGGGTATCATGAATCACCATCAACATGTATGTGAATGCTATAAAGCCTCTTTAAAATTTTGTAAAGTTGGAGCCTTCTTATAGGATATGGAAGAGGAGCAGCAGAAAAGGTATAAAAAAGCAATGAGAGGAATTGTGACAACAAAATGGGACGAATATTCTCTTTATACAGAAAATTCTTATACTTGAAAGTTGAAAGAATATTTTTTTGTAATCTAATGTATTATAATGAGAATGCTATTTACTTTACACACCACAACTACACATTAACATAACACCATCCATTACAAAAGTAAACTTGCAAATGAAATTCTATAATACAACAAAAACAAGTAAATATGTTTCTCTTGGACACAGTATGGGCTTTTGCCATTTAAAAGTTGTCCCTAAAACATGTGAACCAAACATAAGCGCAACCATAGTCACCATAGTTGAAAAAAGAAAACTATGACAACATGAAGTTGTGAAAGTTATTTATTGTT
The DNA here is from genome assembly GCF_030272615.1 of Cryptomeria japonica. NCBI lineage: Eukaryota > Viridiplantae > Streptophyta > Pinopsida > Cupressales > Cupressaceae > Cryptomeria > Cryptomeria japonica. Next base: position 711,350,136 of record NC_081409.1, read on the forward strand.
GATTAGAAATAAAATTTTCATAAGATATACCTGTTTCTTTTAATTTATTAGTTTGTAATTTTTTTATACTAATCGAGTTTCAAGATATATATTGTATGATATGACAAAATAAATAATGTATATATCAATCAAATATCACTATTGTAACTCATCTTAAACTGCTTATTATTCTAATATAAAAGATAGGCTCCCTTGCCTGATCAAATAACAATATAGGTACATTCTATCTACTCACAATTTGAGCACACACCATATATAAGATTGAAAGAAAAATGATTTTATTATTTTCTCAAAGAAAAAATAACATTATATAAATTGCCCCATCATTGGATTCTCCATTATTTTTCATACTCTAGAGTTCACATACTCTGTTTTAGTCAACTACATAGTATTCCCTTTAGTTAGCTTCCACAATTTATTTTCCATGAAATTTCCTACTTCGTACACCTTATCTACACCCTACACTCCCATGCATTGGCTCCCTCTCCACCTTCCAATGCCCTTTTTTTCTATGCATTTATAGTCTAAAATAGTCTTTTCTTTTTCTTTCTACCTCAACACCTCCTCTTTCTTGTTTCCCCATTCAAACCACTACACTACGTGTTACATTTTGATACCTGCATTGGATTTTATTTTCTTATTCATCTCATCCCTCTTTAAAAACATATAAATCATTTAATAAATTGAAATCATTTAATTGGATGTTTAATAAGTTCCCTCTTGTAATGTTTAGCTTCACCTCCTCAATATGTTTTCTCTTCACTACTCTCACACTTGTTAATATCAGTTTCTTGTGAGTTTTCAAAGCCATTTTTCTAATCTATTTTGCACATATCTCACAATAATACATGTCTCAAATAATTTGCATGACTATCTATGCTTGGATAGATTGCATACACAATTAGTATGGCTATTATGACTACAACATCTAGTAAAATTTTCTTTTTAACTTGAACTGTATATTCCCCAAATACACACAAGATAGAGATCATCCACAAATTTTATCATTAATAACCCAACCATCTACTTCGAATTTCATTGCAAGGAGCTCTTATATTTCCATATGGGTAATTAAGAGATGCCCAACAAAAAAAAACATTTCAAAATGCAAAATGCAAAATAATCTTTTCTTTTGGTTGATGTTGATTATAATTAACTCTAGATGCTCTTGCATCAAACACCCATGGTAGGAAGGAAATGGGTCTTGACTTAAGATCAAAAATATTTGTAGACCCTATGACTATCTTGGATCCATCTCTCTTTTGTGTCAACTAGAATTCTCCTATTCATTTCTTTATGCAATCTCATAACATTGTTCCCTTTCATCCTTACTAATATTTTATCACTTGTAGCATTCAAAGTATCAAATTTGTCTTCCCACCAACATAGTCTATTAAAATGAAAATAAACAACTGAATTCATACCTGCTCCTTAAAAAAAAAAATAATCTACCTTTGTTACCCTTTTTGTTTTACCTTTTCCCTTTCCTTCAACCTTGTCTCCTTCATGAAAATTCACTATTTTAATGCCCCTTGAAAGATATATTATTTCTTCAATCTAATTCTCTATACTCAAAATAACGTTAGTACAATGACCAAGAGACTCAATGTCCACATTTCCAATAATGATTCAAGATCTCCAATCAAAGGGTCTTCATATTTTCTCCTCTCAAACAATGATTGATTAGAAAAACCTTCATTTATCTCCACATCTTGTCTCTCAAATTTAATTTTATTAAAAGAAATCACCACTGCAACAAACTTCTCTATTTCCTCATTCTCATTCTCACCAAAGGAAATAGTAAAATTTTACTTTACATCACCTTCTATTACAACCTTTATCCCACCTAAAATTCTTATTATCTATCAACTACTTCAATATGCATCAATGAATCATCCTTCTCAACATATTCTTGGTTAATTTTAGCAAAATAAACATTTACTTGCTTCATACCATGTATGCCATCTACTAAACAAACCCTTGCATTGTTACATACATTTTCCATTACTCCTTGCAATGGCTTTAACTTATGTTTCACTCCATCCTTCATCAATGAGTATGTTGTAGAATATCCATCATGCATTACTCTCCTATCATATTTCCAAGGCCTCCCTTTCAAAATGGGAAAAATATTCATAGGCATAATATCCCATGTTATTTCATCATAATATTTTACTACAATAAATTTTACCAAGCTTTGCTTGCCAACCAAAAAAATTGTCATCTTGTAGCCAAGATATCCTATATGGATGTGGGTGTTTTCTCCCCTTTAGCTACAATTTACTCACCATGTCTTCATAAATAAGATTTTATGTGCTTTCCCCATTTATGATAACATTATATACTTTGTCTTGAGACTTCTATCTGATTCTAAATAGGTTCTTTCTTTGAACTGGTTCATTCAATATGACTCTCTTGGTGAATAGTCTCCCTCTTGTAAATTTGTACACACTGAACATCAAGCCACTCTTATACCCCTGATACAAAATAGAGACTCCCTTGCCTATAAAATCCAAAATTAGATAGGACACAAATAGGTATATTTTATCTACTCATAACTTGAATTCACACTATAGATAAGATTGCAACACGAATAATATTATTCTTCTCAAAGAAAAACTAACATTACATAAAGAGCCTCCTCAATGGCTTGTCTATTATTTTGTATACTCTGGAATTCAAATACTCTATTTTTGTCAATTGCATAGTCTTTCCTTTACACAACACCCACACTTAATTCTCTATAAAATTTCCTACTCCATTTGCCTTCTCTACATCCTCCCATGCACTAGCTCACTCTCTCATCTTCACTGCAATTTTTACCTATGTATTTGTAGTCTAAATTCAACATCCTTTTTAATCTTCTTGCCTCAATACCTCCTTTATCTTATTCTTCCATTAAAACTATTGCATTATACATTACATTCTAATATTTGTGTTGGCTTCTATTTTCTTAGCCATCCTCTCCCTGTTTACAAATGTCTAAATCATTTAATCAACTACAATCATTTAATTGGATGTGTAATAGGCTCCCTCCCGGGAATTTTATCATCACCTCCTCAATACATTTCCTCTTCACTTCTTTATATGAAACAGTAACTGAAATAGCCCTTACACCTACCAATATCATTTCCTTATTAATGTTTGAAGCCATTTTTACAATCCAGTTTGCATGTATCTTATAGTAAAACATTTTCCAAATAATTTACATGATTATTTACACTTCCACATTGTATACATGAATAGTAGGGTTTTTAAGACTATTGTATACACTTAGAATTTTTCTAGAATAATTAAATAAATATTTTATTTATTTAAATTTTCCTTTCGCTAAATTAAATAAATATTTTATTGACTTAATTTGTCCCATCTCTTCTATAAGTTAAATAATTATTTAATTATTTAATTAATTCATTATTTTTTTCCCTCCATGATGCTTGTCATTCATCTCTTAATTTACCTTTAACCACCTGTCTATTATTTTCCCATTTTCTATACCTAACCTCTAATTTGAGCCGATCATTTATCCCTCCACCTCTTAATCGTAGACCTTCATTTCAAAGGTACTCTCTATAAAAGAGGATCCTTTTCCTTATCTATCCCTAATATGGAATAATATCTCAAACATTCAAGTGAAGCATCAACATACTACCAAACTACATAACCACAATCCAATCTTTGTTGAGTTCTTCTGTACACGTAAACTCTGAGAGAAACCATAATATCAAGCAAGATCAATGGAGATATGAAACAATGGAGATCCAACCCTATAAACATATGAATGGTATAATCTTTCATAATTGATGTTTTGCATGTTTCTATATTCTTCATTGGTGTATGGTAGATTTCATTTTAGAACTAGGTTTTTATGTTGTTGAATCTTTATGAATATTACAATATTTTAAATTCTTAGTTCCATCATATACAACTATAACATCTGATGAAGCCAATGCTGCCCACATTGGGTTATACATGGCTAAAAGAGAAGGCTTTACTAAATTATGGTTGGAGTTTGACTCGGAAAACACTGTCAATTGTCTGAGTGGATGCACGGATCCTAGTTGGATGACTACCAACCTGATCAAGGATTGTCGAAATTAAATTAATGAGCTGGCAGATTTCAAAATCTCGCACATATACTGGGAAGGCAACAAGGTCGCAGATATACTAGCCAATCTGGCGGTGGGATACGTGGCAACCAATTGGTGGAGTAGTAGGGATGCTTTCCCCAAAAATCTGTGTGAGCTGGCATGCGATGATTACTGCATTAATCAATGATCTCTCATCATGACTTGATTGAGTTGATGGGGAAATGACTCTTTTTGGTTTTCCCTAATCAAATATCTAGAAACCTCCTTGACGAATGGATTTCCTACCTTATTGAGTGTCATTTCTTTCTACAGTTTGGATATTTCATGGGTGTGGCCCATTTTCTATGACTAGTCGGTGCCTTCTGTGGTGAGTACCATCTTTTGCTATTCGGTGACTAGGAGCATAATGGGAGGGGATAAGAACAGACAAGATCCCTTTACTTGCAAGAAATGGAAGAAGAAAAAAGATGTCTAGTAGGAAGTCGTTGATGGGGGTCTCGTCCCCTACTTGGACCGACTTCATGATCCCTCTCCTCTACTTATGGAGGACTTTGGCAATAGATGTAAAAAATGGAGTCTCAAGACTTATGGCACCGCTTACCAAATTGATGAAACTTTGGTAGCAACGGTCACTAGTCTGGCTACAACTAGCATAAGATTTAATAGGGATAGGAAAACTAGGGAGGAGGACTTGTCAAGTTTCTTTGACAAAGACAAGGAGCGCTCTAGAGTCACCAAGATGGATAATGGTGGCTACAATAGAAAAGATCTCATGGCCCCTTGGGCTAACATGGCTGAGTTTATAATGAGGTATATTACTATTGATGGCAGGTATGCCATCATATTTTCCTACCATTTCACTATCTTAAATCAATTTACGCATGGAAAAATCATCTTTGTTCCCTTCTACCTGGCCTCCTCCCTTGAAAATAGCTTGGAAAAACATTTGGAGAACCCTAACAACCCTGTTCTCCACTAGGGACTTATTGTCCTCATCATGGAGCACACTAAATCCCTTGAAATTATCCCCCCTCTTTTGAGACTGGCCTTCAGACTGATATCCAGGATGTCTCTGACTCTGAAATGGACTTAGAAGAAAGTGGGGTTCCTTTTGATGACCCTGAATATAAACCTATGCATGAAGGGGAGATGATGGTTACCCTTGGGATGTTTGGTAGCAAGAACCCTCCTAGATGGGCTGCTAGCAATTACAAAACCACCACCAATCTAATCTCTAAGGCCAAGCCCCTCTCTAATAAGAAAAAGCTGGTGGCTAAGGACCATAACCCAAAGATTATGGATTAGGGAATTAAAATGGACATTTTTATCACTGTCTCGAAAGAAAAATAGGGGACCATAGCCAACGAAGAGAATAGTGGGATTCAAAGGTCTAGTAACCTGATGAATCTGGTTATGGAAGCTACCAGAAGTCAGCAGAGCTGCTAGAAGTGGGTTGAGCGAGAAATTCATACCCTCAAAATGGGGGTTAAAGAGATTATTGATATCTTCACTACTTCCCTTAGGACCAACAAAATTGAGAAACTCATGATCATGACCCAGAAACTCTCCCAAGACATTGAGGTGATGAAATTCAATCACAAACAAAGGATTGAAAAGGTGGAGTAGTCTATGGATGAGATTGAGAAAAATCTTAAGAACCTGGTCGACATAAGCAAAGAATCCATGATCAACAATCTAGAGGGGCTTGAAAATATTAATGCCATAATTGTTGATTACAGATCCTACCACAGTGAACCGATGAAAGATCTTAGAGGGGAAGATATGGCTACTGGAGACAACAAAACCACTGGACCTAGTTCCAGAACCAGAAGCAAGAGCAACAACGAGGGTACCTCCAGATTCATTATGGAGGAGCTAGAGGAAATCAACAAGATTTCCATCCAAAAGAACAAGGATCTGGTGCTCTCTCTTAATTGAGAGATTTTTCATTTGTTTTGTCTTATTAGTCTGCATTTCCTTTATTTTCGTGGCTACTCGAGGATGCTCCCCTATTTTGATGTTGCTTCATGTCTATTTGGCTGATTGTTGACTGTTGTAAAACTTTTGGTTTCGGGTCCATGTAAAACCCGTTTATCTTTATCAAAAAATACAACATCTGATGAAAATTATTTATAACTTGAAATGCATATTTCCCAAACACACATGAGACATAGATATTTCACAAATATGACCATTAATAATGCTACCATCTACTTGCAATTTTATTACGAGGAAATTTACTACTTCCATATGGGTATGAGGAGATGCAAACTAAAAAAATCTTTAAAAATAAAAAATAAAAAATACTCTCTTCATTTGATTGTGGCTGATTACCTTTAATGTGGATACTTATGCATTACCTTTTAGATAAGAAAATAGTAACAAATGTGGACCATGGACACTAATTATAGATGTGAAGATATACAGGCCAATGGCTTCACAATAAGTGCTTGCATGATCAATGATCGTTTTGAATCTGCTTGTGAATGCTCACTTGCCTTTAGTTTTTTTTTTTTGTTGTTTTAGTTCCAATATATTGATGGTAATGTTTCCACCATTAAACTATAGTTAGTTCAATTTCTTTATTTATTTTATATTGATGTAATAATCTACTTGCATACAAACTTTGGTTCATAGTTTTCTAGGTTGTTCTCCAATATATTTTTATTTTAGAGATAAACGCATTTGAATGAATGAAATATCTCCTATATTAGATATATTTTTTTAACTAAGACTTACTATTATTAGTTTACTATGTTTAGCTTGATCAAACAAGTAGTTTTTTCTATATATGTACTTTTTTAGCCATTGTTTTGCAATCAGCAACAATACCCAGTTTAGTTTTGTTATCTCTACTATATTTATAGCAAGATAAGTTTATTTATTTATGAAAGTGAAAAATTTTATTTCTGAGTTGCATTGTTAGTATAGCATAAGAGCTATTTATTTTCTAATCCTTCAATTGGTATCAAAGAAGGTTGCATATTTTTTTATCCTTTATGCATATAGTAGTTTCTTCTCTAATAATTTTCAATGGAAAATGACCATAATATTCCATTGTAGCTTTCTCTATTCACCAGAGAGAACTATGAATATTGGTTCATAAAGATGGAGACTATACTAAAGTCCAAAGATCTCTAAGAAGTATTAGAATCTATACACAATGAGCTTGCAGATTAGAAAGATTTGAATACATTCAATACAAATCAATGTAATAAATTGAAAGAAGATAGGAAGAATGACAATTGAGCTCTCTTAAATATCCAATCTATATTTATTATCTCATCTTTTCCCCATATTACTAGTAAAAAACAGTCAAAGGATGCATGGAGTGCTCTTGAAATAATGTACCAAGGTTCTAGCAAAGTAAGAAGTCATGAGCCGATTCTCTATACAAAAATAGATCATGAAGGTAAAATCCTCATTGTTTCTCTTTATGTTGATGATTTTCTCTATACAGGAAATTTGATGTTAGAGGAACTCAAAGCTCCCATGAAAAAGGATTTTGAGATGACTAATATTTGATTCATGAAATAGTTTTTGGGCATTGAAATTAACCAATCTACTCAAGGTATTTATGTCTATCAACAAAAGTATGCTTTAGAAAATTATAAATTTTTTAGAATGGATAGTTGCAAGCCAATAAAAACAACCATTGCTCAAGGAAAAAATTTGAGCAAACAAGGTGATGAACCATCAGTTGATTCTACTATTTACAAGAGGCTAGTTGGTATTCTTCTATACCTCACTACATCTAGACCCGACATAACGTTTGTAGCAAGTTTTGTATCTAGATTCATGAAATCTCAAAAAAAATCATACTAGAAGGTAGCAAAAACAATTATAAGATATGTTGTGGGGATAATCAACTATAGATTATGATATACTCAATCTCAAGATTATTCACTCTTAGGATACACATATAGTTATTATACTAGTAGCTTAGATGATAGGAAAAACACATCAAGATATGCTTTTCACTTGGTGATAAATCTCATCTCATGGGCATCCAAGAAAGAGCCCATAATTTCATTATCTTCTATCAAGGTAGAGTATGCAATTGCAACTTTAACAATTTGTCAAGAAACATGGCTAATAAGAATATTAAATGATCTTCCACATGTAGAAAAAGAGCCAACAACTATTTTTTGTGATAGCAACTCAGTAATTACCTTGTCTAAAAATCATTTTTTCCACAAGAAAAACAAGCATATTGACACTCACTTTCACTTCATTTGAGAGCTTGTCAATAATGGAGAAATTTCTCTTGAATTCAGTGGTTTAAGAGATCAGCTAGGAGACATTTTAACAAAACCATTGGAAAAGAATGTTTTTAAATTTCAAAGCTTAGGAATTCTTAGTGCTGAAAATGGAGTCAAAATTAAGGAGTATCAGATGTAATTATTGACTCCACCAATAATCGTCATTCATGTCTTAATTTTGCTTAACATATGTCTGTATAGTCATGATTTTAGTTGTTAGCATTTATTGAGGACTTTGAAGAGCTTGTACGCTCCATCTACTTTACTCTGTATCTGTTTCTTTTACTCTATATATTTCAAAACAGTTTTATGCATAGTTGATTTGTTTTCGTGAACATTGTGCCTCTATTAAAATAGTATCGGAACCTCTATTTGATAGAGAATTACACATGTTCATCAAATCTTCAAACCAAATTTGATAGGGTCCTAAAGGAGAATTGAAAGAAAAGGTAGTGCAGAAGCAGTTGTGGAGGCAAGCTTTCTAGCAATCTTCCTTTGTGGGTGCGGGGTCTGAGGGTAGGATGAAGCTGAATCATCATGCAATGTTACACCAGGATCGATAAATTCCTCAGTGCTAGTTTTTTTGGTATCACAGTTTAATGGGCTCTACCAAACACAGCCACTTGACCACCAGTCTTGCGAATTTGAAACACGATTGCCTGTCAGAGTGAAGCCTTCCACGAGCTACAAAACTGAATGTTGTTGGAGTTACAACTTCCATAATAGCCACAAAGACCATATATATCGCATTGATCTCTCGGGCAAGTGGACACGATGCTCCTTTTGTCGGAGTTTATAATCTGAACTGCAGTTAGCTTTGCCTACCATCATCTAACTTCAATCTGCCACCGTTATATTCGGTTATTTTCTCCTACGTCTCCATGCTCAGCTCCTCCATGTATGCAATCAGTTAGAACTACACGTGACAACTGCTATTCACCCTCATCTCATCCATACTTACTGTTAGCATGAAATAAAACCATATTAAGATTTTTCCATGTTTTCGAATCCCATGCGATTGGTTATCTATTGTAACAACTGTTAAACAGGTAGTTTTATATCTGATCTTCTATCATGCGTAAAAGATGAAAGTTGCACAGTTTGTCTTGTATTTGATGTCCCATTATTCGTGGAGTTAAAGAATTCTATAAATAAGGCTATGCAATATATTTCCTGTATCAATTAATAAAATCTATTTTTATTTCTCTTCCTCTTCTTTCATATTGGCATCAGAGCAAGAGTTATCATTTTAACCAACCAAAATTGGTCATGTTGAAGTTGTAGCTTAAGGAGGGAAAGCTTGCGTTGCTAGTCATTGCATGAGGTCCAGAAGAGATCAAAGAATAAAATAAAGATTGAAAAAAAGCCTTAAGAGTTTAGAGATTAGGAAAAATTTGATGCTGAAGTAGAAGACCCAAATCTGATTTTGGGTAATTCGAGGAAATTTTTGTAGTAGTGGCTTCAAGAAAGAGCAACTAAAAATAAGAAGAAATATTGTAGAAGCAAGGAGCAATGTTTAGGTGATGAAAGTTTTTTTTTAAGATAAAGTGTGTAGTGTAAATTTGTTTTTCCATCATGATAGTTTTGTGGTCATATAAAACCACTTGTTTGTTAATTTTTGTGGTCATCTAAAACCATTTGTGTGTGAAGTTTGTGGTCATTTGAAACCATTTGTATGTGAGATTTGTGGTCAGCTAGAAACCATTTAGTGTGATGGTTAGTGGTAAGCCAAAACCACCTTAGATTTGTATTGGTTACGAATAACTCACAAAATCCCAAGATGAGAAAGAAAAGAGAAATCAACTAATGTAGCCAAAGCTACAATTGCAAAGCATAAGTCATGCTGTCAAAAGTTGAAGAGAACGTTAGCGAACGATTCAAGAAATCAGGGGAGGCAAATAAGGGGAAGCATAGTAATGTTGTCGCCTTACAAATCATAGTCACTAAAACAAAGAGGAAAAAAGGTCTAAAGACCACTAGTTAAGTATTGAAAGTTAAGAAAGAGAAGCCAAGAGAGAGAAGATAGCCAAAGATGTAGGGAGAGGATTATCATTTGAAGACAATGTTTTGTGTTAGGCAAGGAAGAGATTGAATGAAATTTGATCATAGTTTTAAAATAGGCCAGCATAGCCCACTAAAGCTAAGATTTTCAATGCAGCAGCATGAGTGAAAGAGACACTGCAGTCATCAACAAAAGATTTAGAGAACCAAAAAAATTAGAGAATGTCATAGCATTCATGATAGTTGTGATTAAGGGGTTGGAGATTATAATCCCAACTAGAGTTAGAACTGCAATTGGTTATCTAATCCTATGCAATTGGTTATCTGTTGTAACAGATCGTTTTATATCTGATCTTCAATCATGTGTAAAAGCCGAAAGCTACACAGTTTGTCGTGTATTTGATCTCCCATAATTCGTGGAGTTAAAGCATTCTATAAATAAGGCTATATAATCTATTTCGTGTATCAATCAATAAAATCTATTTTTATTTCTCTTTTAATTTTCTTCCTCTTCTTTCACCATTTAGTGCCATCAAACAAAGCATATTCTTGTATTTGTCCAGACTTAATTCGGAGAAAACGCGAGATCCCTTTTAGCAATTTACAACTGAAATACAAACCAGAGCTTGTATTTTCAATAGTGAGAATGTAGTAGTCTCCTTTTATCATTTCTGGAACTGTATTGAATATTTGGTCGTCCACTCTCCCAATACTGTACAGAATCGTTCCATGTGAGCACGCCTTGTATAGCTCCTGATGGATCCAACTGAAGGGAGAAAAGCCCAGCAGCAGAATCCACTAGCTTTTGCCTTCCACCGAACTTCATCCCAGGCAACAAGGTATCCACAGGATAGTCAAAACGCTGCCAAACTATCTCAGAGTTATTGTCATTGCTCAGCATTAAAAAGCTACCAGAATCCAATAGCACAGCCCGTGGGCACTTGCTCGACATGTTGACCAACCAAAGAGACATGCCCTCTGCATCAAATAGATTACCTTCGTTTGACAGCTTCAGAACGCCAGACTCTTCCTATTAGCCACCCAAACGATGATGTCCTCAGCTATGTTGGCATACCAGATACCAACATACCAGTTATTTCTTCCATTTGGGCCCAATTCAAACGTAACATTCTTTGAAATTATTGTCTGATTTCCAATAAGCGAGGCGCCCAACGAAAGAGACTCTCCCCTACCAGCGGATAACTCGTCACAGACAATTAGTAGAGTAATTGCGATCAAGATCACATATGGTAGGAGACCGTTCCTTTCCATTTCAGTATTATTGGTTTTCATGTGTGTGTGTTGATCAGATTATATAATAGAAGCAGCGCTGAAACTCCGATAAATCGGACACCAATTTTCTAATCTCCTTTGATCTAAACGCCTGTGCACGACTCAAAGTATTAGTACTAGAAATTCAATCATTAAGAAATTGTAAAAAATTTAAAAGAAATATTTTGAAATTGTTTCTAATACAATATTGTTTACATTACTTAATAAAATAGTTTTTCAGAATATTTGTGTTCAATTGTTTGGAGACACTTCTTTTATTTACATAAGAGTATACTATTAGATTAGAAATGAAAAAAAAATTATAGATTAAATGCAATCTCAATTATGAATAGGGAGTGTGAAAGTCATTATAGGGGATCTGTCATCAATTCTCATTAATAATTAGAATGATTAAATGAGTTTTAGATAAAGATCTTTGTGTTTTTTTACTGCATGTATTAAACTTTGTATGACTAATATATTCTTGTATTATGAAACATTGTTTCTAAGTACAAGATTTTTCCTTGCATTCTAATTTTGAATAAACACAAATCATTTAGAAAAAAAATATATATTTGATGAACTATATTGACATAGAATCTAAATCCTTCATTAAATGTGTAAAATTTAAATCAAAATAAATACAAACTAGATCAAATCAAGATGATAGTTCGCATTACTTATGAGACAAACGTTTCTTCAAATTTTCATGATGGTTAATATTAAATATTGTCTTGAATAATAGAAAAACTATTTATTTTATACATTATTTAATGGTAAAAAATAAATAGCTTTTAAGAATATTTGTGTTCAAATTGTTTGGAGAAACTTCTTTAATCTACATAGGAGTATACCATTAGATTAGGAATTCAAATGGATGCATAGATTAAAACCAATATCAATTATGGATTGAGTGTGCAAGTAATTTTAGCATTTAGCATCAACCATCATGAGTAATTAAAATGATTAAATGAGTTTTGGATAAAGATTCTCGTGCTTTGTTATTTGCACGTATTAAACTTTATATGACCAATATATTCTTGTATTATAAAACGTGGTTTGTATAGTACAAGATTTTCCCTTGCATTCTAATTTTGAATAAACAAAACAAATCATTTAGAGAAAATTTACATATTTGATAAAGTGATATTGACATAGAATATAAATCCATCATTAAATGTGTAAAATTTTAATCAAATTAATTACAAACTAGATCAAATTAATACATGTTTGATAGCTCACATTACCTATAAGATAAACATTTAATAAAATTTTCATGATTATTTTTATTAAATATTATCTTGAGTACTGAAACAACTCATCATCTCAAGTGAAGAGAATAAATTGTCTTATTATTATTCTCCAATTCATGTCTACCAAGAAAAAAAAAGTGTATATTATTGTTCATTTTTATTGTTAGAATCTCTAAATTTAAAATAAAAAATAAAAAATGTAAATATTATTATATAGATTTAAAAATTATCCATTAAGAAAATTTATAATTTCTCTAAAAAATTTACAAACTATTTTAAGAAAATATTCAATTGTATTTTACTATTTATAATAATATCATAAATATTTAATAAACTATCAAATTTTAACATTTTTAGAATGCACTCAAGGCTGATGAATAATGCCCACCTTGCTAATTTTCTAAAAACATTTACTCAATTTTTTTCATATTCAATGTAAATAATAAAGGAAATTGGACAAAGATTTCAAATATTGTTGCTCGTCTAAAGATTGGTTCAATTAATTCAAATAAATTAAAATTCTTTTCTTGCAAACATTTTCTTTATTGATCCTAGAAATAATGTTTAGAAGAGAAATGCCCAAACTAAGTATGTTTTAAAATTTTGCCTTTTCCATAATTTACTTTGTTTGTTTAAAATAAATTCATGTACTTAGTTTTGGAAGGGAAGTGTATATTTTTTTGTTTCAAATAAATTCACATATTTATTTTTGGAAAGGAACTAGTATATTTTAAATGTCAGTCTGTTTTATAATTTCTTTGATATTTTTTAATGAAAATTTACATATTTAGTTAAAGTGCATTAAAAATATATAAAGAATTTTAAAGTTAAATTGATCAGTAAAAATTATTGTTGTAAAATATTATCTAATCTATGTATAGAAACACATTCAATTTTTAGAGGCCAACGCTGCCCACATTGGGTTACACATGGCTAAAAGAGAAGGGTTTAGAAAGGTATGGTTGGATTCTAACTCACTAAACATTGTGAATTGTCTGAATGGGCGCACGGATCCTAGCTAGACGATTGCCAATCTGATCAAGGATTACCGAGATATAATAAATAACTTGGATGCTTTTAAAATTTCGCACATATTTCAGGAAGGCAATAAAGCGACAGATCTACTGGTCAACTTGGCAGTGGGATACGTGGTGACTAAATGGTGGAGCAGCAATGATGCTTTCCAAAAAACATTGTGCGATTTGGCTTGTGATGATTTCTCCCACTTGCAGTAATCAATGAATGTTAATCATGATTTGATGGAGTTGTTGGGGAAATGGCTACTTTTCACTTTCCCTACCCAAAGATCTAGAAATTTCCTTTGTGCCTGAATCTTTTGTCTTATTGTGTGGCCTATTTTCTTCTACTATTTGAAGACTTTTCTAGTGTGGCCCATCTTCTACTACTATTTGGAGACTTCTCTGGTACAATCCATTCACTGTTGTTTGGCGACCCAAAACATTATGGGTGGGGACAAGAACAGGCAAGAACCGTCTACTTTTGAGAAATGGAAGAAAAATAAGGAAGTCTGGTAGGAAATTGTTGATGGAGGAGTCATCCCCTTCTTGGAAAAACTCCATGGCTCTTCTCATTTTCTAATGGAATCCTTTGTCACTGAGTGGAAGAAAGGGGTCCTGAGGGCTTATGGTGTTGATTACTAGCTGGATGAAACCTTGGTGGTGACAATTCCTACTCTAGTGATGAGTGGCAGAAGGTTCTATAGAGACAAGAAAGCTGGGGAGGAAGACTTGGTGAATTTCTTTGATAAAGATAAGGAGCACACAAGAGTCAACAAAATGGTTGATGGTGGATACAACAGGAAAGATCTCATGGCTCCCTGGGCTGACATGGTTGAGTTCATCATCAGATATATTACCCTTGATGGAAGATATGGCAGTATCTTTTCTTATCATTTTACCATTTTGAACCATTTTAGGCATGGTAAAATTATTTCTTTTCCTTTTTATTGGCCTCCTCTTTAGAGAATAGTCTTGAAAAACATACGGAGAATCCAAATAATCCTATTCTCCATGAAGGGCTTATTGTGCTCATCATGGAGTATGCTAAGTCCCTTGGACTTGTGCCCTCTCTACCTGAGAAAGGCTAACTTCCTAATATTCAGGATGTTTCTGACTCGAAAATGGATTTGGAGGATAGTGGGGGTGCCATTCCTTTGGATGACCCAAATTATAAGCTAGCGGAAGAAGGTGAAATAATGGTCACCCTTAGTACATTTAGTAGTAAGAATCCTCCCAGATAGGCAACCAACAAATACAAATCCACCAGTAAGTCGATTATAAGGTCAAGCCCCTTTCTAAAAAGAAGAAGACTATGGCTATGGATTATGGTCCGAATACTTCAGACTAGGAAATCAAACTGGGCATTCCTATCAACGTCCTGAAAGAAAAATAGGGGACCATGCCTAAAGAAACAGATAGTGCACTACAAAGAAATGTTTCTCTGATGAACCTAGTAATGGAAGCAACTAAAAGCTAGGAGTGCTATTGGAAATGGGTGGAGAGAGAAATTGACACCCTCAAAGTTGGGGTTAAGGAGATAATTGACATTTTCATAGCCTCGCTAGAGCCTAGCAAGTCTAAGAAGCTCATGAGTATGACCCAGAAGCTCTCCCAAGATGTTGAGACTATGAAATGCAATCATGAACAAAGAATTGAAAAGGTCAAACAGTGTATGGTTCAGATAAAGAAAAATATCAAGAACCTGGTTGACATAAGCAAGGAGGCCATGAATAATAGCATGGAGGGGCTCCAAAAGATCAATTTTATGGTTGCAGAGAATAGATCCATCCATGGTGATCCAGAGAAAGTTCTCAGAGGTGAGGACATTGCTGCTGGAGGCAACAAAACCATAGGCCCTAGTTCCAGGATCAGAAGCAGGAGCAGCAAAAAGGGCACCTCCAGATTCATTTTGGAAGAGCAAGAGGAAATCAATAAGACTACCATCCAGAAGAACAAGAATCTGGTGCACTCTCTTATTTGAGTGCTTTTTTTTTTCAATCTGTGTCTCTTTTGCTTTTGTGTCTGTTCTGGGGTGCTCCCCTGTTTTGATTTTGGTTTCCATCTGTTTGACTGATGGCCGACTTTTGTAAACCTTTTGGTTTAGGGTCCATGTAAAACCTGTTTATCATTATAAAAAACACATTCAATTTTTTTATCAATTAACATTTTGAGGCTAAAATTGTCGCACCCCCAAAAAAATTTTTTAATATTGCTATTGCATCACATCATATGATTTATTTATTATTATTTTTTAAGTTTTGTTAGTTTGATTATTTTATTGTGTAAAACTAACTTTTACAAAGAAAATAAAAAAGAACGACGTGTCTCAAGTGAAATATGCTAGCGTAGTTAGAAATTACATGACATTTTTAAAAATATGACCAATAATGTGATTATGTTGCTAGTTATGATGCGATTGTTGAACTATTTTCATATGTATAAATGTTGTCATTGTCCATCAAATAAAATAAATTAGGAATTTACCTTTCACTCACTCTTAGAGCATGGTGATCTCATGAAATATTTGGATGAGAGGAAATAGATATTGTCGAGGCATAGATTGATCATAAAGCAATTTTGTACTTGTGAACTATTGTTAATTCTACTCTTGGAGTCCAACTTCATTGGTTCACTCCCCAACTCTTCCCAATACTCTACATAACTATCACTTGTAGCGAAAGAGGTGCAATGGTTAAATTGATTATAATTTATAAAGTTTTTTTAAGAATAATGGTAAGTATTAATTTTATTTTCATTTTCATTGTCTAATATAATATTTAAAAGTTTAAGTATTTCTTATTAATATATTTTTATGTATTTTTAAGTATTAATATAATACTTGTATTAAGTATTAATATAATATTTTAAATTGATATGTTTAAAAGTTTTGTATTTCTTATTAATATATTTTTTTATCATAATATAATATAATATTTTCATTGTCTAATACTTTCCTATCATGCTAATTCTTTTCAATATTTTAATCTTAAAAATCAGAAAAATTAAAAATAAGTGCTAAATAATGGTAAATAATTATAGTGTTAATTTGAAAGTAAATTATTAAATATATTGATATGTTTTCTTATAGTTTTTAATGTTTTAAAGAAAAATTAAATCATCTCAAGTTAAATGGATGTTGGCTATTTTTGGAAGCTCCATAAATAAACTAAAAATAATATTTTTAAAAAATATTTAATTATTTTTATGTTATTTTTATTTCATAAAAGTGTTGCAAGTTTATCGCAAGCATGAACGAAATGTTTCACCTTTGATAAATTATATAAGTTTGTGCGAACAACTCTCAAATTAGTTTTGAATTAGCCGTTATTGATGAAATGTAGGTAGATGTATGTAGGTCAATGTAGATTGATTCAAACTATGCAAGTAAATCCAAAAATATCATCTCATAATTATCTTAATTATTTTCTAAGAGAATTCTCAAAAAACTAAAGCAATTGATGGATAAATTCACATAAATAAGAAAGAATTACAAAAATAATCATCTCAATTCTAAAATTTATACATAAATAAACAAGACTTCAAACAATTGATGGCTGACACAAAAAAACACAAATAAAACATGAATCCAATATCCTTCTTTTTCATGGATCAACTAGAATCAAACTTAGGACCTCCCATTTTCTTTTTGGGTGTTGTACCATTGAGCTACTGACCCATTTGGTGAGCAATCCATCTATTATTCAAGTATAATTCAATATTCACCATCCCCGTTGTACCACATTATAGGTTTTCATACTGCTGCTCATGTGAAGTTCCTAAAATAGCCTAGCTTTGTTTACCTACTCAAGATGGGTGGTCTACCCAAAATTAGTAGTCCACTTTGTGATAAGTCCATTTATAATTTGTATGTAACTCATTTTCCAATACAATTGAACAATAAATTAGAAAAAAACTTATAACGGATAAGCAAGGATTCAAACAATTGACCACTAAATTATATAAACTATAGATAAATGAGCACCAATTCTCACAATTGATAGTTGAGTTCAATAATTTATACATAAATCAATGGTTGTTCAAGAAATCGATCATTAGATACGACCAACTATACATGAAACAACAAAAATGAACCAATCAACCTCAAAATTCTAACCAAATGTGCCACTCTTACCATTACCTTTAACAACAAAATAAATTTAATTAAATTTTGATAATTAAATTTGACAAATTATGCATAATAATAGAACAAGAAAACCAACAGACCTCAAAATTCTAAACAAATGTATCACTCTCACCATTACCTTTAAAATAAATTTCACTGGAATTTGACTATATATTCGACAAACTGTAAATGAAGCAAAAGCAAAATGAACCAAACAACCTCAAAATTATGAGCAAATGCACTACTCTTACCATTACCTTTGACCATAGCGTAAATTTAAGGGGATTCGACGTTGCCGACAATGCAATTCAAAATCTGTACTATAGGCAACAGAAATTTGTCAAATTAAATTCTAACTCCTCCACATTGAGAGCCCCACATTGATGAACACCTCGAATTCCCATCCTAGAATCATAAAGACCAATTGAAGAGGGAAATGGGGCTTCACAAGTCCACATTACTGCCAGAAGAAGTATAATTTGGTTGAGATTTGACAGCTCCAAAGAAAACAGTGGAAAAAAGCTGCTTCCAGGAAATATACCGCAAAATGTTAAGGAAACCCTGCAATAACGTAATTGTCACGATCCAGATTTTAAGAAAATTATTACAGCACGACAAATTGATTCCTTTCGTGATCGCCATAAGAAAAAAGAAAAAAGGCAGAAAATTGCAAAAATCAAAGACCAGCTGTCAATTCAATTTAGTTTGATATGTATCCTCTTATCGTAAGCAAAAGCTAATCCTGTTTATTCGTGGTTGCCTGGGATGTGGTTCGGTGGACAGCAAAAGCTAATCGGTTGGAAGAACTCAATGGATCCCGCTCCTGGCCTTTTCTCCATTGAGTTGGATCCATCTGGAGCTACATAATTCGTGCTATCATGGAACAATTCTGTCCAGTATTGGAAGAGTGGAACTTGGGATGGCAAAATTCTGAGCGCGCTTCGTGAACTGATAAACGGAGAGTTGTACAATGTCAGCCTTGAAAGGACTAGCTCTGGTTTGTATGTAAGCTATACAGTGCTGGGCGTGATCTCAGCTTTTCTCAAAATTAAGTCCGGAGCAAAACAAATATTATCTTTGTTTGATGACGCTAAACCACTAATGATATGGAGAAGCCCCACAGATCAATGCGACGTATATGGTCTTTGTGGCGCTTATGGAAGCTGTAACTCCGACAACCTTCAGTCCTGCAGCTGCTTGGAAGGTTTTTCACTGGCAGACAAGCGCGCCTGGGACTCACATGACTGGTGGTCAAGTGGCTGTGTTCGGCAGAGCCCATTAACCTGCAGTACCCAAAAAGGCAGCACTGACGAATTTATCGACTCTGGTGCAACGTTGCCTAACGATTCAGCTTCGTCATACCCTGCACCCACAAAGGTAGATTGCCAGAAAGCCTGCCTTCGCAACTGCTCGTGCACTGGGTTTAGATTTGCTAAACATCCAGAAAAGCAATTCAGAGCGGAAATCAGTTCTCTTGGCAGCATACAACATGGGAATTTGATCAGGCTTCGAGGGTTTTGTGCTGAATGATCCAGAAGGTTGTTGGTTTATGATTGAACCTCAAACTCCGCAGATGCTGAATTCTGCAGTCGTAGAAAACCAAGTCAACCGAACCAAGAGTGGGACTGATAACGATAACAATGACAATGTTGTAGAATAATGTAAACAGGGTATGCATTTTAAGCTAGGATGTATTTTAAGGTGGGTAGTCTTATATGATTTTTTTCAATGATTTTTGAATTTTAATTAAGGTGATTTATTTGAGTCTTTTAAAGAAATTTATGATATCTTAGAATTATATATAAAAAAATAAATAAGTGGATGGTCTATAAAAGAAAAAAACTGAAGGATGCTAGTAGTTTTGTTCATGTTTTTTTAGGTCAACAAAATAATTTTTAGAATTCTTTTATAAGATCAGAATTTCAGATTAAATATATATAAACATGTAAATATATCTTATGTAAAATATTTTATTTAAATTTATTTTAAAAATATCAAATTTCAATTATTTTTAATAAATTCTTTTATTATATTGAATGTGTTTTTAATATAAGAAGAAACAAATATTAAAGTCAATGCTTGAAAATGTTCACCAACAATACAAGATGGTGCAAAGAAATTATGTTATTAAATATTATATCCAATATTTGTTCTTACGAAAGATGGTCAATATTAAAAATATCAGTAAAAAAACATGAATGATTGTATACTATTGTAAAGCCCTTTTCCTTAGATACAATGAAAATTAGAAGAAGACAAAATCTTTCATTATCTTAATAGTATGGAGATAATGAAGGAAATGCAAGGAAGCAAAGATTTGAAAGATGACCTTTAAGCAAGATGACTAAAGGTAAGAATATGAAGCAAGGTGGCAAGACAAAGGGTAATAAGGAGTAATTGTCATCAAATGGATATTGTATGAGAATACTAAAATGTTTTAAAAAATTATTGATGATTTAAGCATTCAATTGACCTGGGGCATCCTTGTATGTAGTTTATTATATCTTGTTTATATTTCAACTAGATTTTATTGATTTCTTATTTGTTGTTTTAACGTTCTATAATTTCATTCAATCCTTTTCTATGCTTATTACTCTATGTGTTAATTTTTTAAATATTTTTTTAACGCTATAAGGGCTTTGATAAAACGATTTTTTTTACCCTAGAAAAAATATAATAAGATCTTAACCATTATTTTTAAAAAAATATATAATTCGAGTAATGAATGACTAAATTATAAGTGCAATTTTCTCACTTTAATCTGAGAAAAAAATGACTCGCAAATATCAGAAGTGAAGATTCGCTGGCTAGCCTGGATGGATAGATCAACGAAGAAGACATCAGTGGAAGAAGCGGTTTGGCGATGGAGGTACGCAGGGTATCTTGATTGAGGCAAATTTGATCCCGGTTGGCAATAGGCCATCCACCACAGATCTTCAGGCAATCAAGGGAGGTTGTGTTGTTTCAGGGACTCTACCGATAGATAGGAAGGTGCCAGCGGATCTATCTGCAAGATCCAATTATGGAAGGAAGAAGAAAAGCATGGTGGAGGAAAATCGAAACAAGGTTAAGTTCCTATGGCATGGGGGGAAGGGGAATGCCTTTCTAGTGAAAGTTTCTACCCATAAGAAATGGGGAGCGGCTAAGAAAGGAAAATTCCCAAAAATCAAAGGAAAAATCCCATTCCTCAGTCAACCATCAGTAACATCTAAGGAAGTAAACCCTACTCACCGCCAGAGAGGAGGAGCAAATTGATCTCTATATATTCATATTACCTCCAGTCACACAGAAATCAATTGAAGGATTGTTCTCTATCCATCAAATGAATAAGAAAAGATTCTCCAATTCAATGGATACTGGATTGGTTTTTGAAAACTTATGTAGATCAGGTAAGTATCAAAACCCTAGCTGAAGGTTTTTTCTTACTTGAATGTAGAGAAAAAGATCTAAAAGATGGAATTTTAGATGGAGAACCTAACTTCTTTGAGGGTTATTGTTTCTACATGCTGGATTGGGAGCTGAATTTTGACCCATTAACTCACTATCCGACATGGTTTCCACATTAGGTGACTTTACTTAATCTCCCATCTGAGTACTGGAACACAAAGGTGTTAGACAAAATTGGGAACTCTCTGGGGAAAATGATTGGATATGATGAAGAGTTTTATATAGGGAGGTCCAGGAAGGCAAAATTCTTGATTGATCTCAATACGAGCTTTAGGTATTTGGATAATCTAGAAAACCTAATTGAAAAAGGATCATGGTTTCAAAAATTGTTGCGAACCCCATAGGAGGCAAATATATCATTTGTAAAAGTTATATAGCAAATTGCTCAAGGTGTTAAATGAAAATTAACACATATCACCTTCAAGGAGAATAACGGATACGGGGAGGAAATCAATATATATCACCTTCAGTATGGGTGATAGGATGATGTGTCAATCCAATGGAGTTGACATTGGAGAGGGATTGGTATCAGGGCCACAAATAACTAGAGAGCAAAATAATATTCTACTATGACACCCCATGCAGCAAATGGAATCCCATGAACCTCCTCATAACAATATGGTTGAAATAAGAACAGAGGATTATATTTCTTCTTCCCTCACTCACAATAATGATGAAATCATCTCCACATAGGAAGAAAATGTTTGCAAGTAGGAGGACGTGGAGGCAAAACAAAAATTAATTCAATTATCATGAGGTAGAATCCTTGCAGGTTGAGATAAATAAGAATCTTGCCTCAATAGAGCAGAGGAGCTACCAAGGAGAAGCAACATGGATAAATAACCCACTCTTCACACATAACCAAAACAATTTTGGAGATCAATTGATAAAGAATGTTGAGGTTGAATCAGTGGAGGAATCAGATGATGAAATTCTAAATAAAGAAATTAGACAATTGGAGTGGTAAGCCTTGATTCAAAAAATCAAAGAGCTCGATAATCTAAATGTAGATGATTGGGAGGTAAAAAATTCACAAAACCTGAGATATCCTAATAATGGATTGTGACTTTATCATGATATGGCCTCCAAAAAAGTCCTTGAGTGTGGCAAAGATACCTAGGTAAAAGAGAGAAAAAATTTGTTTAGAGCTTCAAATCCTGGATGGGCAGGCAAAGGGTCAAACGAAGATAACAACCATGTTGTCCAAGGGTAAGGGAACCTCCCTTCCTCTAGAGCTTTAAAAACATTGTCATGAAATGTTAGGGATTTGAATAACCCTACCAAATAGTGCTTGGTCAAGCACAATTGTACATCATACCAAATTGACATAATTCTCCTCTAAGAAACAAAATTAAAAGCAGAAGAAGTGAAAAAATTCTTGACAAGATTGGGTCTCTAGTAGGTAGACACAGTGAATGCAGATGATGCATCTGGGGATCTAGCTATTTCATGGAAGAGGAATGATGTTAGTGTTAAGATAGTGGAAACAGAAAAGCATTAGCAGGGAGGGGATATAAAATCTCTAAATAGTAATATGAAATTCATTCTAATCAATGTCTATGGTCTGATACCCACCACAAGAAAAAGAGAAATTTGGACAGAAATTGAGAGGTTTATAGAAAGATATTCAGATAGCCACATCATATTGAGAGGAGACTTCAATGCAATCCTATAGTATTCTGATAAAAGACAAGGACCTCACATGATAGGTAGATCTCAAGAGGACTTCAACAATTGGGTTTGTAGGAACAATTTGTTGGGAGTAGAGAGTGGGAGTGGTGAATTCACACGAAATAACAGAAGGATCAGTTTTAGTTAGATTGTATAGAAACAAGATAGATTTTTCATAAAAAATGGATTTGTCCACTCTTTCCTTTGACCTGAAAGCCTTTGTTCCACCCTAGTTGGGGTCTAACCACTATCTAATCTTGCTAGAAATTTTGAGAGATAAGAAGCTGAGATCGTCCCCTTTTAGATTTGAATTTATGTGGTTGAGACACAAAGAGTTCTTCACAAAACTACAATTATGGTGGAGCAAAGAAAAAGTCTCAGGTTCAAAACTCTTATGCCTAGTTTCCAAACTCAAAGCCATCAAATACAAATTGCTAGTCTGAAATAGGGAGCATTTTAAGAACATCTTCCCAGAAAAAGTAAGAATAGAAAATGAGATGTCAACCCTAAATAATCATTTCCTTAAGATAGGAATGGACCAGGAAAGTTTCACCCTTGAAAAAACACTCTTGCAGTTGCTAAGGATATCTTAGCTAATGAATTGATATACAAGAAGCACAAATCTAGAGAATCTTGGCTTGAGGATGGAGATAAAAGCATAAAAAAAATTTAGAACATAGTGAAACAAAGAAGGAGAGTCTATAAAATATCAAGAATTCACAAGGAAAATTACATGATCTTTAAAGACTCTACCTCGATAGTAGAAAGTGTGGTGGAGTACTTCAAAAACATCCTCAACAATTTGGAAGGGTCGGATGTACTTAACCAAAGAAAATGCATCCAATTCATTCCCAAACTAATTTTGGAAGATCAGAACCAGATGCTCAATGAAATAATTTCCAGGTCTAAAGTGGAATCAACACTTTCAAAGTTTCAAATGGACAAGGCCCTAGGCCCTGATGGCTTCCTAGCTAGTTTTTACTAGAAGTGTTGGTGTATAATTGGAGATGATGAGGTGGAAGCTATCATTGCAGCCCAAAAAGAAGGAAGATTTCTTAAAGAAATTAATAACACATTTTTAGATCTTATTCCAAAAATAGAGAATGTATCAAGATGTGAAGAGTTCAAGCCTATTTCTTTATGCAACATGATTTACAAACTTGTGGCTAAAGTTATGGCAAACAGACTAAAAAAGGTCCTAACCACCATAATTTCAGATGAACAAATTTGGTTTGTACTAGGTAGATCAATCATAGATGGCATAATGTTAGCTTAGGAGGTGATACATTCAATGCACTGTCATAAAATTACAATTATGATAATCAAACTAGATATAAAAAGGCATATGATAAGGTTGATTAACATTTTCAATGCTTCTATGTAAATGCCTAGATGTCTTCAATTTCAGTAAAAGATGGATAGACTGGATTTTGTTTTGCATATCCACTCCTCGCTTCTTAGTAATTGTTAATGGATCACCTAAAGGCTTCTATGAGATTTCTAGAGGATTGAGGCAAGGTGACCCATTTTCCTCTTTCTTATTCATAATCTTGGTTGAGGAATTGGTTAGGAGAATCTTGGATACAAAATGACAAGCTAAGATTGCAAGTATCCAGATTACATGTACAGTGGACTCTTGCACTCACCAACAATTTCTAGATGATACCTCAGTGATGGGGAAAGGCTATAAAAAGGAGGATTGAGAGTTCAGATTGATTCTTAATCAATATGAAAAAGATTTAGGTCATGAGGTAAGTAATGAGAAGTCTGAGATTTTCTTTTTCAATGTGAACCCAAAAAGAGAAACAAAAATAGAAAACAGGTTGAGATTTAAGATAGAAAATCTTCCCTTCAATTATCTAGGGATTTTTCTTGACAAAGGTTACCGGTCTTCAAAATTATGAGAACCACTCTATGAAAAAATTGAAAGGAAATTATCTGCTTCAAAAGAGATATGGCTCTCCTAGGTAGGAATAATTGTTCTACTAAAATCAGGTTTATTAGACCTTCCCATCTATATGATGTCATGTTTGGACCTCCAAGAAGGTACCAATAAATTTTTTATCCAACAATTAAAATTATTCAATTGGCAAGGTAACTTAGTAAAGAAGAAAATAGCCTTAGTCTACTAGGAGAAAATGTGTAGATCAAGACAAGATGGGGGGGTAAGGCTAAGGAATATGATGTGGCAAAATCAGACTTTGGGAGCAAAGTTAGCATGGAGACTATACTCACAACCATGTTGGCAATTGATACTCATCCAGTGACTTTCAAAGCTTGATTTATGGTCTAGGGTTGTCATTGATGGTAAATCCTCTTGGTGAATTGATCTAGCGGTTGCGATTCATCTTATCCGGAAGCTAGAGTTAACCGATAGGCAGTCAACTGGAATAATAGGGTATTTTGGTAATGTTTTGGTCCAAAATGATTTTTGATGATTGTGGTGTTTTTGGTGATTGTTTTTGTGATCTCAATGATTAGGAAGACCCTTAGGAAATGTGTTATTATAATCTTCTGGTTCGGTGCTATGTTTTGTTTGAGATTGAAGCTGACTTGGAGCTACACTTTACACTTCTTGAAGTCGACTTGAAGGAGATTACTTTTGTGTTAAGACCAGATATATAAGATCAATTTGGTGATTTATTTTTGATGTGTTAGTGGTGTGGTGATCCGTTTTGGTGCAATTGAGCATAGTTCATGTGCACACTTTTCTTTCAGACCAACCAGTAGCTAACTAAGATAGAAACAAAGTATTCAGTAGAGCAAAGAGTCAGAGATTTAGTGCTTAACCAGAACTGATTATTGCATAGTTAGATGGTAATTGAGAGTTCATTTCATTATAGTTTCTCATTGCAATCAAATTGTAAGTCAGTGAGACTTCCCTAAAGATTGTAGCCTTCCAAGCAACTATATTTGAGCAATGAGATCTCGACAGTGAGCCTAAATGCAAGTGCATTTCCCATCTATGTAATATTTATATACTCTTAGCCATAGTATATGAATATTGTGGGTTCTAGCCCCACCATGGTTTCTCCCTTTTCAGGTTTCCACATAAAAATTCTAGTGTTGTGGATTTGTGTATTCTTTGTTGCATGTTTTTGTTCTTTTATGTTATATATTACTAATCGATGGATAAAGAATAAGTTTGAGGATTTGATTTCTGATAAATCACTTATTCATCCCCCCCTCTCAGTGATCTCTGATTCTAACAATTGGTATCAAAGCCTAGTTCCTCTGAGGAATCTTAACTGCTTGAGGAAGATCTGGGAGATTGATTCAATGGATTCCAGTTTTCAGAGATAACTCAATGTGGCACTTGAGGATCTTAATGCAACTAGAAATGAGTTATGTACCTTGAAGAATAACCTGAATGGTATTGATGAATTCATTAGTGAGCTAATGGATCAAACAAGTGTAAGTAGAGAAAAGATGAAGGAATTAATGGACAAGTTGAAGGAGAAAGAAGATCAGATAATGGAATTTCAGGACAAAGTTGATGAGGTTAACAAGATTAAGAGAGAGTGTTGATTTGAAGAATGAGATGCAATCCATTGCGATGAGACTAACTAAGGAGATTAAGGACTGGAGAAGAATGATTCAAATAGTCTAATTCTCATAAATTTAAAGGTAGGTGTTTTACTTGCAACAAATTTGGTCATATGGTGATTCAGTGCAGAAGTAGGATGAATAATGGAATGATGAATAATAACAATATGATGAACAACATGAATAATGATCCTACCTTTACCATTTAGTGTTTCATATACAATAACTTTGGACACAAGTCAAATATGTGTAGACCAATAGTGAATAACCTTCAAAGAAATAGATGCATTGCTTGTGGAATGTTTGGACACATCTCTAATCAGTGCAAGAAAATAAAAAATTAGATGAACTTCAAACCTATGGAGAATAATGTTGTTTGCCGAGCATGCAACAAAACTGGTCACATTGCAAAGTACTGCAGAAGTAAGAATAGTGCTCTGGTAAGCAAGAATAAATTAGATGAGAAAGAAAAAGAAAAAGGAGAAGAGATCAAGGAGAAGCATGAGAAGATGTGGATGAGAAAGGATGAATCCAAAGCTAAAAATGGGTCTGCACCTGAATCCAGTGCAGGATCTTCAATCGGTAACTAGGGATTTATGCCTTATGGGGAGCTTCTCATGCAGATTCAAAGAACTCCCTCTTCAGTGCTCTACAATCGATTCCATAAGATTGTAGAAATACTCAATCATATGTGCAGATGATATCCAGAATTTTCTAAAGGATCTTGTGCTCTGGTATGAAATTTCATGAAGATCATGATAACTGGTTGTTGCATTTATTACAGTAAAAAATTAGGATTTCAAAGGATAAAAGTGCATCTCAATACTTCATTTGTCACAATGCGATCAAGCGAGTAAGAGTAGAGGAGAGAGAAAAGCAACTTGGTGATCTAAATAAAAAATTTAGCAACTTCTAAGTGAATTTTAGTGCTCGGTTGTGAAGCAATGTATCAATTTGTTCAGATTTTTCAATTTTTCACAAACCCTAGGATTCGAAATGGCTTCAGTTTCTGGTATTGTGACTTCTCCCGTGGTTGAAATTAAGGATAGGGCTCATCTAGTCTTTAAGAAACATCCAATTAAATCAGTTGAGGATGATCCAGAAGCTGCATTCTCATTGATGCCCTACAAGATGCTACACAATGAAGAGATCAAGGCATACATTCATTGTGACCTTGAAGAGCTTGGGAATGCGGACATGTTAGACCTATACATCAAGCATTTGGCTGATGGTTTGGGAAATCTCAAACTTGAATATAAGGTGCTACAGGATAAGAGTTTATCATAGTTCATACATTTTTTTCTATTTGATGAGAAAGAATGGATCCGCTACATCCTTAGTCATGTGCATGATGAGTTTATATGGCTTGATAGGCATCAAAAACTTACCAAACAAGCAATCCATGCTATAACTAGTTTAGCTGAAACTAGTGATGTGCCCAGTTTAAAAAAAGTATCAAATGGCACCATCATAGCTACCAGTGGATCCAAATTTGACAATAGAGCCATGACTGTGAATGACATTTTAGAAAATGATTTGAAGTTTTCTTCAATGGTAGCCGGATACAAGGTTTACTAGTCTGGCTGGTACAACTTTGTATCTAGTACTGCTATCTACTCTACATACCAAATTCTCAAGGAAGACATGAGGCATGATTTGTGCACTGCACTTCTGAATGAATTATTGAGAAATCTAAAGAAAATTAAGTAGGATAAAAAGCATACTTTGAAATATAATACACTCCTTATTTGCCTGGTACTATACTTCTTGAATGAGATACCTGGTATCAATAGTAAGGTCCAATGGGCCTATGATAGACTGGTGGCCATGCCGATCAAAAAAGGTCTATGGGGAGTTGGTGATGCAACCATGAGGATATTTGCCCTTTAGGGATATTTGAAAACCTTCTAAGCCACAATGAAGAAGAGGGAGATGATTTCGATGGAGGTAGTTGAGAACTATGAGAAAACCATTTGCTTCATGGTCGATAAGGATCAGTGTCTGATAGAACCAGTGGATCCTTGAATAGTCTGGATCATTCCCATGGGATATGAAGTTGATTCTGGTACACTTTGTTAAAAAATCAACCAAAATATAGAAAACTGAAACAAGATATACATTATTTATACTGGGAAAACCCTCCACTTGAGGGTGAAAAACCCAGCCCACAAAAACAATATCTTTATTGAGTTCTTTAAAACAAATACAAGAATTATTGATGACTTCAATAGACACTCAATAAGATTGAGATACTTCCTTTACAGATATAACTTCTAGACTGTAGAAATAGAATAGTGACAGCCTCTCGAAACTCACAAGACTAAGTACAAAACATGTGATTCTCATAACAAGTAATAGTGATCCCACTCTCAGATCAATATTCATATTATAAAGACTCAAGAAAAGGTACCAATTTTTCACAAGAGTATCTGATATTTTCTATATACTGAGATACTGAATATAATATCTTTCTTCGATGATATGTATATTGAACTATGATCTGTAATAATAATCACCAGTGCAAAGTCTCATCGCATACCTCATAAGTCGACCATTACTCTTCATGAAGAGAAAAACATGAGGCATGCAAAATGAGCGGTTACACCACCAACAAGAGTAGAACGCAATAGACAAAATCCACACAGAATAGGAACGGATGCCAACATAATATAACTCCACATCAGATAGAAACAACTACCAACACATGACACAAACACAAATGGAAGTCACTAATACAAAGATGAAGAAGATGCCTTGAGAAGTTTTGCACATAAGAAATCAAATCTTGAACGGAACACAGATAGAAGAACTCTCTCGCAACCACAGTAATTTTAATACTCCCTCTTAGAAAGAGAGAGTTATTCAATATGTCATCACATGACAAGTACAAAAACATGCAATCAGAAGAATGTTAATAAAAAACTCATCACAAATTGTATTAAATAAAAAATGTTATCTCGGCATAACAATATTCACAATAGCTACTTCTAGGGGGTGAATAAAAAAACAAAAAATAAAGTCATAAAGTCATACACATGACTTCCACCATGGCTAGTCCCAGATGGTGAATCCACCATAGCTACTCCTAGAGGGTGGAACAAGGGATTTCACCTCAAACTTCTCTCATAGAGAAGAACTCATTAACAAGGGATTTCACCTTGAAATTATCCCTCATAGAGAAGAACTCATTAACAAGGGATTACACCTCTAACTTCTCCCTCATAGAGAAGAACTCATTAATAAGGGATCACACCTCAAACTTCTCCCTCATAGAGAAGAACTCATTAACCAAAAGATGTCACTTCCTCTAAAGCTGAAGTGAGGCTCCCTCTAAATAGTAATTCCTTCTCTTCAAGAAAAAGTCTACAATCACCAACTCAATCTCATGGCAACCATCATCAAGGTTTTCCATCCTTGAATGTAATCTCTCATCATCCTTTTATAATTTTTCTTAGCAATGAAATTTCCATTCACTTGGATTGATCACACCAAAGAAACTAGTGATGATCTAATGATTGTGTGGCCTTTGGCCCTCACCATCACTCATTATCTATCCAAAATATCTTCCCCATGCATAGTTTAAGCATAATTAGAAGAATTATCGTTAATACCATCCACAATAAAGTGATGGATCAACCACATAAATACGACAAAAATCCACCTATAGAAGGGTGTACCAGAATGCTAAGCTGTAGTGCCCATCCTAGGACAAAAGAACAAAATCTACCTTCAAGTGGTTAGGCTCTATAGGAGGAACCCGCTCTGATACCATGTTAAAAATTCAACTAGAATATAGAAAATTGAAATAAGATACACATAATTTATCATGGGAAAACTCTCTACTTGAGGGTGAAAAACCCAGCCCACAAAAATAATATCTTTATTGAGTTCTCTAAAACAAATGCAAGAATTATTGATGAATTCAATCAACACTCAATAAGCTTGAGATACTTCCTTTACATATACAACTTCTAGACTGTACAAACAGAATAGTGACAGCCTCTTGAAACTCATAGTACTGAGTACAAAAAATATGATTCTCATAACAAGTAATAACGATCCCTCTCAAATCAATATTCACAATATAAAGACTCAAGAAAAGTTACCAATTTTTGACAAGAGTCTCTGATATTTTCTATATACTGAGCTATTGAATATAATATCTTTCTTCAACTATATCTATATCGACATGTGATCTGTAATAATATGTCTCTTATAAGAGGTGAAAGAATCACCTGTGCAAAGTCTCATCACATACCCCATAATTCGACCATTACTATTCACAAAGGGAAAAACATGAGCCACACATTATGAGTGGTTAAACCACTGACAAGAGTGGAAGGAAATGAACGAAATCCACACAGAGTAGGAATGGATGCCAATGCAATATAACTCCACATCGGATAGAAACAACTGCCAACGCAGGACACAAACACAAAAGGCAACCACTAATATAAAGATGAAGAAGATGCCTTGAGAAGTTTCACACCTAAGAAATCGAAGCTTGAACGAAACACAAATAGAAGAAATCCCTCATAGCTACAAGAACTTCAACAAACCATTTACTTTATGGTCGATAAGGATTAGTGTTTGATGGAAGCAGTGGAGCCCAAGATAGTTTGGAGCATGTCCATGGGATATGAAGTTGACTTTAGTACACTTGAGCCATATGCACAACACCCTCTAAGTCAATTGGTGGATCCCAAGGAAAGGAAATTTGGCACATTCAGGGAAATGGACCTTAGTTTACATACACAGTTCACTGCTCCTACTTGAAAGAGAAAATTCACTAAGATGACAGAAAAAGTAGCTAATCAAACGAGTTTCACCAAGGATGAGGTGAAGAAAGAAAGAGAAAAATATGCTCAAAAGGAGGCTAAAAAGGAAACCAAGAAACCAAAGGTTGATCCAGTTCCCTCCAAAGAAAAACCTAAGGGAACTAAGTCTACTCCTGCTCTGGTGGCACAAGATAGAAAACCTAGCCCATCCATAAAAGGTGTGTTGAAGCAGAAAGAAAATCCAAAAAGAACCTATATTGTAGCATTTTTGGTGGTCTCAGAAACTGAATCTCAGGAAGAGGCAAGAAGAGCTAAGAAAAAGGGAGATTTTGTCAGACTAGTGAAAAAGGGTCAATCTAGTGG
The DNA here is from genome assembly GCF_030272615.1 of Cryptomeria japonica. NCBI lineage: Eukaryota > Viridiplantae > Streptophyta > Pinopsida > Cupressales > Cupressaceae > Cryptomeria > Cryptomeria japonica. The sequence goes on from NC_081409.1 coordinate 711,381,962, forward strand.
AGCACAGAAAAGAAAAAAGGCTAAGTCAGATATTGCTCCTACTGGAAGATCCCAAAGAGGTAGACAGGTCAAAACTCAACTCAACAAATACCTTAAGTCTGGAAACATACAAGGTAAGTACATAATCATTCCTCCACTATCAGTAAATATGTTAATAGATGAAATATTAGTGGATGGCAATTTAAAGAATCTTGAAGCAAAATTTTGAGTATTTTGGTGATGGTGACCAAAGGAAAGTTGAGGAAGTAGTAGTATTATACTTACATAATTTTATTAAGACATTAATTGAATTAGAAAATTCCATTCCAAAGGAACTGTACATTTTAATAGATACTAGAGGAATGAATGCAAGAAAAATTGACATATAAATGAAGGAGAGGGAGCTAGTAAATAGATGTACTTGTATTACTCATGATGAAGAAAAGAGACTAATTGAAGAGGCAAACAAAAAGGAATTAAAAAGTAAGAACATAATCAATAGATTAATGATTGGGAATGTAGAGGAGGTGAGGAAAGAGACAGAGAAAATATATAGAAAGTGATTATTCAGAATGGCCCTCTATACAAAGATACATTTAGACCATCTCAACCGGAAGATAAGCAAGGTGATTCCGAAAGTTTGAAGATCAACCGTAATACCAGGGTAATACCACAATTGATGCCAAAACTGGTGACAATCCTCTAGTGATAGATAGCTCTATAGCCCCTTTGATTCAACACACTGATATTGGGGAAAAGGGAGAGAAGAAGGATGCTATGTCAGAAGAAGTTGAGGTAACTAAGGTAGATACAAGAAAACACATATCTGACTCAACAATTGCCACTCCTTCAATTATAGGGATCTTGCCTCAGATTCCAATCAATCTTGATGGCTCAGTTGATATTGGGAACATGTCTCCTGTCGAGAAGCTTATGCTTGTTGTTGTAATGGAAGCTCAATCTAGTCAAGATCTGGTGAAATTAGAGAATGAAGAAAAAAAGCTAATTTTTTTGTCTATAGATTTTTTGTAGAAGGTGGCTTCCAATGTACAGTTAGATTCAAATAACAACCCCTCTAGTAAATTATTACAATTGATTAATAGTGTAAATACCAATTTTGATTCTTTCGAGAGGATGACTACTCAAAAAGTTTTGGATAGGTTTAAGTTAGAAAACAAACATTCTTGAAAATGATAGAAGATGATAGGGTAACACTGAATAAGAGATTATAGACTATTTTTGAGACATTTTCAGAAGTCGGTAATTTGTATAAATCTTTCCTCATTTTTTTTTAGTTCACTATTGATATTGATAAACAGATAGGTCTCTACCAGGACAAGTTTGCTAGTATTTCTCAATCTTTTGACCCTAATATAATAGTAACTAGAAGTATTGAAGGATAGATTATATCCTTAAATAATTAGATCTCAAGCCTTCGAGTGGATAAGGAGAAAGTTTTGAGTAAAGTGGGCAAACTTTGGAACCTGATTGCTATTTGGTTAGATACCATGCTAAGTAATAAGGAAGACTATATGAAGGAAATGGCCCAACCTGTATCATTAGATTTGAGAGAATTATAAATTCAGGCTACTGTACTTAATGCATTTATCAAAATTTTGAATAACCTAAAGAGTGGGTGGGAAACTCACCTGGGATTTTTTAAGACTGTTTATGTTGACCTCTTCAAGTATTTATAAAAATTTTTTTCATATGTATATCAATTTTAGGAAGCACCCTATCTTTGGCATTGTTGTCAAAGGGGGAGAAATGAGGTGAAAAATATATAAAATAATTGTGTATAGAGTGTACAACTCAGTAATGTAGATTTTTGGATTGTTGATCTAAGGGGGAGCCTTAGAATTATTTTATTCTTTCATTTGGTGTACAAGTTTCAACACTTAGCCATTTTTCACAAGTGTTTTCATCAATGCGAAAGGGGGAGATTGTTGGCAATTGACACTCATCCGATGATTTTCAATGCCTGATTTATGGTCTAGGGTTATCATTGATGGTAACTCCTCTTGGTGATTCTATCTAGCGATCATGATTCATCTTATCTGGAAGCTAGAGTTAACCAATATGAAGTCAACCGATATAACAAGATATTTCGGTAATGTTTTGGTCCATAATGATTTCTGATGATTACGATATTTTTGGTGATTGTTTTGTCATCTTAGTGATTGGGAAGAAACTTAGGAAGCATTTTATTATAATTTTTTGGTCCGGTGCTATGTTTTGTTTGAGATTGAAGCCGACTTGGAGCTACACATTACACTTCTTGAAGCTGACTTGAAGGAGATTTGTAATAACCCACTTAACTTAATCCAAAAATCTTAACTAATTTTTTTTTTGATTGATGATTTCTTATTGCCACATATTATTAATTATGTTTGATTCAACCGCGTACTCTAGGCATCTATCCAAATGGGAAAGGCAACCATCCAATGAGGATGGGCATCTAACCATACAGGTTAGGCATCTATCCATATAGGACAAGGGGGTTTCATCTATCCAACTCAGGATAGGCATCTACCCAAATAGAGTAGGCATCTTTTAAAAGAATAGGAAATAGTCTGGAAGAAGACTTTAGACTCATCGGGACCATACAGGTCCTGAGTAATTCTGTAATGAATACACTCCCTTATTACGAATGCACCGAGGTCATCCTATTTAGGAATATATAAAAAAAGATTGAGTTTTGCGTCAGAATTTGGCCTAAAGCCTCAGGAAGTCAGGAGAATCCATACGAGATCCCTTTTGAGTATGCATTGAATTACTTTTAATCTTCCAATTAGTGTTACTATACCCTTTTATTGAAAGACCAAAGAACTTCACAAAACAAAAACATGATAAAATCATCCTTAACCAAATCCTAATTCCCATCCCCGAATGCTTGAGTACAAGGGACAACTCCATCCCTAGACTGCCTACATACTTGTTTTGGCATGGGATCAAGGTGTAGAGTATGTAGTTCTAGTTTCTAACTATGGTTTAATGTTCTAGTTTCTAGCTCAAGGTGGCCTTCTTCTTGTTCCCTAAAATAACTAATCCTCTTTCCTATTAAATACATCATCCTTAATCCATTTTCATCCGCTAAATTCCATCTAGATAAAATATATATCCAAAATCATCACTTTACAATTTACAGTGGTACATTTAGTCCACACTTTAACAAGAGTGTGATCCTATTCAAATACTTGCAATAAAGTAAAAAGATGAGAGAGAGGAGCAACTAGGAGAAACATGACAAGGAGATAAGACATCAATAATTTCAAGGAACCAAGCTCCTCATCCTAGGATATTTACTCACACAATCATATGCAAGGACACACAAAATAAGAAAAAAAATTAAAAAGCTAAATAAATAAAAATAAATACAAAAGACACAACAAAAGGGGTTGGTGCTGAAAACAAAGACTCTAAGTCAACTAGTTGAAGAGATGACGATAATCAAATATCTTAGCCACTAATATCATTCTCAGAATGCTATCACAAGAACAAAAGTGGTCACCAAAAAAGAGGAAAATCATGCATCAAGTGACAAACTATGATCAACAAATAACAAAGCAATGAGATCATGGGGGGAGAAAAGAGAGAGAGTGGATTCCATAGGTTAGCAAGCTATATTATGCAAGGTGGTCTGTGAGAAGAAGGGAAAGAGAGGCCATGAAATTGAAAGGATGGCAAGTTGTGTTATGCTAGGTGACCCATGAGAACATGAATACTCATGAGACAACAAGCTTCATTATGTTGTGTGTTTCATGTAAAGAAGGAGAGTGAAAATAGTCTATCAAGTTGTGTTATGTTAGCTCCACCCATCTTAAAGAAGGAAAATTTGAATGGTATAGAAAGCTATGTTATGCTAGTTAACTCACCTTGTTGCATATGTCACTATCTAGTTTTAGGAGTTAATCATCTTGTATAAGAACATGATCTTGTTTCAAGCATGAAACAACCTATATAAGACATGAAATAAAATAAAAAAATGTCTTCTTTCACAAACATATCATATAAGAATTGGGTCTTCTTTGGTGAATGTATATACCCCATATAACACATATAAAATGTCTACATCTCGTTTCAGGACAGAAGCATCTCATATAAGAACTAGGTCTAGTTTTGAGAATGTGTACCCTATATAAGACATGCAAAATAAAAAATAATATTGAACAAAGAGGATGTTATTTATGACCCCCCCTTAAGATGTCAAAATATAGGTATGTTGATGTCTTAAGGAAGTTATAAACAAGGATACACACCTTGAACACCAAGGAGATATCCTTTCAACAATAATGCATGTAAATCCAAGTTAAAGAGATAGGACTCTTAGAAGCAAGGAAAAGATAGTCATAAAAGAGATATCTTGCAACAAGTGTAAAGGAAATCCTTTGGAGGAGAATGAGGAAGAGACATTTTCTCAAAGACATCTACCTCCATGAGGATATTTTGAATGAAAATAACATCATTGACCAAAGGAAGGAGAACAAGAATTCATATCATCCTCTTATTACTAGCAAAAAGTTATTCTTGATGAGAGATAACATACTTTTGATCCAAAGTGAGGGATTTGCTCATAATAGATAAACATTGCCACATGAAGAAGAGATTGTACATAAGGATACACACCTCTTGCATAAGAGAGAATACTTGGGAAAACCAAATTTCACATAAGGAATAACATCATATCATAAGAAAAAAATACTTCAACAATGGGAAAGTGGATCCTTATAATGGATATGAGAAATAAATGCCCCCCAACAATAAAGACAAAGAGAAGGATTTCACAACTCCCAAAGAGATATTATAGATAAAATATGTAGCACTTCATGAAAAGAAGAGGTCCTAAGAAAGGAATAAGCATGTACTCACATAAGGAAGATTAAACGTAAGAAAATACATCAATATATGCAAAATAAAAATCAAAAGAAGAGGCAATCTTTAAAAGAAGAGATGACTAAATATACTATTCTTTCCCCCAAAGTGAGGAGACATGGAAGAATTATGTCATTGTCCAAGTATGACTAAAACCGAAGATGCATCACCACACATGACAAAGATTACCCAATAAGGGTAAACTACTAGTGCCATAGGGTAAGGAGAAACATAATAAAGTGACTGGAGTGCAAAGGTACTATATCTTCACTTAGAAAAACTGCAAGATCATTTGTAAGAGCTATGAAAGCTTGATCATATTAGTCTTGAATAAATTCTTAAAAATTATTACAATTTCCAACAGAATAATAATAACAATGATTAAAAAGATAATACTCGTCACCTTCTTTATTGTTAATGTTATATATTATGAAAGGAAAAACAACATTCCTATCTTATTTCAATCTCCAAAAGATTCTTGTAGCTAATTTTTATTGATTGTCAATAAGAGTGGGTCTTGTCTCTTGAGATGTAGGACAAGATGTGCTATAAGGAGAAGATTTTTTTTTATTATCTTGAGAGTTATGGAAATGATTTGGATCCTAGCACAGTGGATCGTGCCATCCTCCCCCAAATCAAAATTTAAAATTTGACCCAAATAGTTATCAATTCTTCCCAGACTTTCTTCACTCCAGAATTCAAAAGGTAAGTTATATAATTGAATCCAAAGAGGGCCGTCTATAGGAGTCCATATCTTAGATCCAACACCAAATCACTTCTCTTCTCTTATATTTTTTGAAAATTCAACCCAACATTGTCATGTGTTGAAAGGTCTGCATGTCATCATCCACCACATTAGGATGGTCAATTTCCCCCCAACATTTTCACTTCCACTTTTTTGGGGGTTTGAAATCTCTAAGGTAGTTGCAGAACTTTTCTTCTTTTCCTTCACCAAAATTATAATTATGTAATATTAATTATAACTTTCATTTCAATAAATTATTATTAATAATTACAATATAATATAAAAAATTTAATAAAAATATACATTTTTTATGAAATATAATTCCAATTTAATTGAAAATACTATACGATTATAATTATAATAATAAAATTAATCTTAAACTTTAATTTATTAATTATTAATTTAAAATTATATCTATGTAATATTAATTATAACAATTCTTAATTAAAAACTATTAATAATTATAAAATTGTATATTATAAATATTTAGGGGGCTCTATAACAATGATAGAATATAAATCCATGTGCCACTTCTTCTTCACATACCTTCTATGAATTCCCTCTTGAATGGCCTAAAGAGAAGTAGAGTTTTTACTTTCCATTTCAGTTCTTAGGGTCATCATGTCAATCATCTTCCTTTTGAGGGTTGCCTAAAGATCCTCAATAACTTTGATTGTCTCTTTCCTATCATCCTTTTGGTCCACCTTCTCATAGAGCTCCTTAATTTCCTCTTCCAAGACTTCCCACTTCTCAATTTTATTTGCTATCTCATTCGCTACCACCTAGACTCTTTGATCTTTTTCATCCATCACATAGCAAGAGGCTCCAACATTTGCCTCAACTAGAGCCTCATACCTATTGATTTTTTTCTTTGCAACATTGAGTTGGTTGATGAGCTAGTAGATAATGGATTCTTGTCTACTATAGGAATCACATAGCTCATTAACCTTCTCAATGAGAATAGGTAAATCCCATTTCCATGGGGAATTAATAGGGAAGGGAGCAAGGGAGCCCAGAGAAGACATAGAAGGGGTGACAAAATTTACAATTGGATTATCTAGTGTTCACTCAAAACCCTTGGACCATGAGAGAGCAGAGTTCTCCCAAGAAAGTACTTTTTCATATGACCCTTCTTCTTCTATGAGGGGAGGGGCCAAAAGGCTCTTCCTTTTAGCAGACCAGTTAGGGTTAACCCAGCTAGGAGTCCCTTTAGGCTTAGGGATTGTGCTAGGGGCACCTTTGTAGTCTAGTTTCTTAGATCGCTCAACAACCAAGGTTTGTTTAGGGGGAGGAATATAGGAGTCTATGCATGGCTTGCTAGTATGGGTCAAAGCCAAATAAAAATTGTACAGCTTCAAGATAAGCCCCTAATGTAAGAAAAGAGCATTTTTGGTTTTAGTAACAACACCAAACTAGGAAATAGAGGAAAAAATCTACTAGGATAAGTTGATTTTCACTCCATCCCTGAGGTGGTTATTAAATTCTTTTGTATATATTAGAATGACACTAAAGAAAAATATGGTTTTAAAAAATTATTGACAAACAAAATGATTAAAAAAATTTATACAAAATCATAATTGTAAAGAATACATGCAGTAATTTGGTTCTTTTTTTCTAAATAGAGATATTTGTTGTGTAACTCTTGTAATGAAATAATTTTTTTTTATTAAAGTTAATTTAAATAGAATGAATCCACATGAAATAGAATTTTTTTTTTTTTTAATATTATACTAATTATATCATATATCTTCATCATCAACTAACACTTAATAATTTGTTTCTCCTATTTCCTTGAAATATGCAAGTGGAATAAATAATACATTTAAATATTTTTTTTACCTAGCCTTTTTTTTCAGTCAAGATTTTCATCTTACATCCTTTTAGATCATGATAATTTCTAAGAGATTTCTAAATTATAGATTTAGTTATTGAAAATGGAAAAGGTAATGAATTAAAAGAAATATCCTCTCTCTCTCTCTCTCTCTCTCTCTCTCTCTCTCTCTCTCTCTCTCTCTCTCTCTCTCTCTCTCTCTCTCTCTCTCTCTCTCTCTCTCTCTCTCTCTCTCTCTCTCTCTCTCTCTCTCTCACTCAATAATGTATACAATTAATTTATGCTTAAATTAATTGAAAAAAATACATTCATACTTATGTTTTTGTATTATCCTAATTATGTCATACCTTGCACTATCAACTAATAATTTATAATTTCCTTTCCCCTTTCATTGAAATATACAAGCCGAATAAATAATACATTAGGTATTGTTTTGATCTAATCTTTCTTTTCAATAAGTTTTGCATCTTACACCATTGAAGATTAGAATAATTTATAATAAATTTCTAAATTAAAGATTTAGTTGTTACAAGGGTAAGGTGGTGAATTAAAAGAAAGAACATGACCATGAAATAGTAGTGAAAAGATACATACATATATTTGAAAATCTATTCGATTCATTATTAAGTAACGTACACAATTAATTTATGCTAATAAAATAATAAAAATCTAGTCACACTTATCTTTTTGATACTATACTAATTATGTCATATATCTTGCACTATCAACTAATTTATAATAATTTCTTTCTCCCCTTTCGAAATATATGTCAAATAAACAATACATTTAGATATGTGCTTGAAAAGAGATTTTATTTCTCTTATCTGTCTTTATGAATTGTCAAACTGGTGTTCTAAACTTTGTTTCGATCACTTCCATTTCTCATGTTGAAGCATTTTGAAGAATAATTTTTCTTTGAAATATGTGTAAATCATTAGCCTCTCATCTAAGAATGACGTAAGTAGCCTTACGTGCTTTCAGGTTAAAATCATACTAATTAAATTGAATTAGATTATTCCCTGAATAACTAATGGAGGGAGTTGTACCTATCAAAAATTCAGAGGGAAGTAGTATATGTTACACTTACCCAACTGATTCATTGAACTTTTGTCTTTTAAAGAATGGGACGGAGTTTGAAATTAATTAATTTGAAGAAAGGCAAAAATCTGTTCACTAACTTAAATTAATTAATGATTGAAAATGTTTAAGAACAATACATGCAGTAATTTGGTTCTTTTTTATCTAAATAGAGATATTTGTTGTGTAACTCTTGTAATGAAATAAAAAAAAATTTATTTAAGTTAATTTAAATAGAATGAATCCATATGAAATAGAATTCTTTTTTTTTTAATATTATACTAATTATATCATATATCTTCATTGTCAACTAACATTTAATAATTTGTTTCTCCTATTTCCTTGAAATATGCATGTGGAATAAATAATACATTTAAATATTTTTTTTACCTAGTCTTTTTTTTCAGTCAAGATTTTCATCTTACATCCTTTTAGATCATGATAATTTCTAAGAGATTTCTAAATTATATATTAAGTTATTGAACATGGAAAAGGTAATGAATTAAAAGAAATACTCTCTCTCTCTCTCTCTCTCTCTCTCTCTCTCTCTCTCTCTCTCTCTCTCTCTCTCTCTCTCTCTCTCTCTCTCTCTCTCTCTCTCTCTCTCTCTCTCTCTCTCTCTCTCTCTCTCTCTCTCTCTCTCACACACACACACACACACACACACACAATAATGTACACAATTAATTTGTGCTTAAATTAATTGAAAAAAATACATTCATACTCATGTTTTTGATATTATCCTAATTATGTCATACCTTCCACTATCAACTAATATTTTATAATTTCCTTTCCCCTTTCATTGAAATATACAAGCCGAATAAATAATGCATTTAGGTATTGTTTTGATCTAATCTTTCTTTTCAATAAGTTTTGCATCTTACACCATTGAAGATGACAATAATTTATAACAAATTTCTAATTAAAGATTTAGTTGTTACAAGTGTAAGGTGGTGAATTAAAAGAAAGAACGTGACCATGAAATAGTGGCAAAAAGATACATACATATATTTGAAAATCTATTCAATTCATTATTAAGTAACGTACACAATTAATTTATGCTAATAAAATAATAAAAAACTAGTCACACTTATCTTTTTGATACTATACTAAGTATGTCATATATCTTGCACTATCAACTAATTTATAATAATTTCTTTCTCCCCTTTCCTTGAAATAAATGTCAAATAAATAATACATTTAGGTATTGTGTTGACGTAGACTTTCTTTTCAATCAAGTTTTTCATCTTACACCATTCAACATCATCAATATTTCTCATAAATATCTAAATCATATATTTAGTGTTGAAAGAAAAAGATAATGAAATAAAAGAAAAAACATGACCACAAAGAAAAGAATCTCATTCTCTATATATAATTTATTCAATTTATCATTAAATAATGTATATAATTAAATTATGCTATAATTTAAAAAAACAAAAAACATTCATACTTATCTTGTTTTGATACTTTACTAATTATTATATCATATATATCTTGCACGTCTCTTTACAAATACGCTAAAGTTCATTACTACAATCAAAATTATTGAACCTTTTTTTGGACGCAACAGAGACTACAATGAATCTAAGACTGTTTGGCAGAGTTTCGACTATCTAAACAGGGAATGCATTTGAAAATATAGCAGCTTCAATAAAAGTTAAGATGTATTTTAAGGTCTTATATGATTTTTTTCAAGGGGAGTTAGTGGTGTTTGAATTTTAATTAAAGTTAAATTATTTTATTGAGTTTTCTAAAGATATCTTGAAATTATATACAAAATAAGCAAGTGGGTGGTCTTATCTATTTTTTAATAGAAGTTGGTAGTCTTATTTATGGAATCTATTAATTCAATCAAAAATTCTTTTATAAAATCAGAACTTAATATTAAATATTAATAAATATGTAAATATAATTAATTTAAAAATATTTATTTTAAAATATTAAATTTGAATTTTTTATTAATTTTTAAATTATATTTAATGTATTTTTTTCATCAGAAGGAACAAATGTTAAAATAAATGGTTGAAATGTTCAACAATAATATAAGATGGTAGAAAGAAGTTCGATTATTGAATACTATTTCTAATGTTTGTTCTGATTAATTAAATAATTGAATAATTTATGCGATATATGACTAATTTTTATTGATTAGGATTTCAAAAGATGGAAAACTTCCTCTAGTACTATTTTTAGAGGGTAAGGTGTAACAAATGTAAAACTAGTGATTGGCAGCATCAAAGGATGTAGGATTTTAATCATCTAAAGTTATATTGTCTTTAAGATGGTTTTATGAATGATAAGCCCTTTTGTTTCCAATTTTCTTGTCTTTTTACTTCTCCTTGTTGGTGTTGATGGATTTTAAGAATACATGTATTGTCAATTTTGATTTTGGGATATAGGTTATAGAATTGGTGTTGAATTGAATATGGATTGTTGCCCAAAGAGTTCACAAGATTACATGAGGAAATAGATGGAGTTCTTTATGTGTAGAACTCAATATCGTTTTATCTAATCATTCAATATCTATGATTTTGGAGTTCAAGGAAAAAAGAAATCAGGAATTCATCTGAAAGATATACCCTTGTGAGGGTTAGGAGGTAGCTTGATAGAGTTCCATTTGATTCAATATTTGTTTCTTGAAAGAAAGACTACTCAAACATTCATATTTATTATATTGAATGAAAAATATTTGTGATATAAATCTAGATTGATGGGTCTTTTTGCAAGGTGGAATTTGAGATTTTAGGGTTGCTTTTATAGGGGCAATGTAATAGGGGGAAGGGTGGTTGGTTTAGAAATTATTTTAACTATTATATTACATTTTAAATGTTTTGGATAAAGAATTATTTTTATCCTCATTGTTTAATGCGTTTTAGATATTTGATTAACATCTCAATCAGGCATATTTATTTCATAGTTATTTTTATCAAAGAATTGAATTATTATAATCTACTTTTAAGAATAAATCAATCACCTTTTATGATAAGATACTTTAAATTTATATTTTACTTTAATTTTCAGATCATGTTGACGTTAATAACATCCTCTTCATGAAAATTATTAAAAAATAAATATATCTTATTAAGATACTCTTGTGAATCTCTCACAAGCAATTCTATTTTCTAGAACCTATATTCAATCCAACCCACTAAAAAGAATGCATATTAACCATTATTTAATATTCTAATTTGTCAATATCAAATTTTAATAAAATAATAAAAATAATCATTCTTTTAATTATCAAAAGTTTTAAATATTCATTAAAAATATATTTGATTTTTTTCTTTTTGACTTTGACTTTTACGTCAACTTACCTCACTTACTCAACAACCTTGACTAATTCAATCCAAATTTTGATTTTGTCTATATCAATCATCGTATTAGACTTTGACATAAACTTACCTCGCCTACTCAACCACCTTAACAAATTCAATCTACTGAAAAGAATGCATATTGCTCAATTTTTTAGTGAATGAATTGTTTTATGGAAAGAGGTTATTTTCAAAGTGGACCTGAGTAATTTGTGTGATATTTAGGCAATTCCGAGAGCAGGTGGAAGGGAAAAACGAGTTGTTGAAAATAATACATACGCCGGCAATCATGCACATTCAAACACTGACTTATCACTCTGTATAAAATACAACTCCATGTTCTACATATGGAAACTAACAATACGGAAATGGGAAAGAAAGGTCTTCCAGCATATATGATGTTCTCTCTTACTGTACTAATTCTAATTTGTAACGGTGACGGGTTATCTACTGGTAGGGGGGATTCTCTTTCCCTGGGCGCCTCGCTTATCGGAAATCAGACATTAATTTCAAAGAATGGAACGTTTGAATTGGGATTTTTCAGCCCAAACGGAAGCAATAACTGGTATATCGGCATCTGGTATGCCAACATATTAGAGGAGATCATCGTTTGGGTGGCTAATAGGCAGAGCCCAGCAGTAAAGAAGCCTGGCGTTCTGAAGCTGTCCGAAAAAGGTAATCTGTGATTGTTTGATGCAGAGGGCACGTCTCTTTGGTCGGTCAACATATCCTACAAAGGCTCGCAGGCTGTGCTATTAGATTCTGGTAATTTTATAATGCTAAGCAATGACAATAAATCTGATATTGTTTGGCAGAGTTTTGACTATCCTGTAGATAGCTGGTTGCCCGGGATGAGGTTCGGTGGACAGCAAAAGCTAGTCGGTTGGAAAAACTCAATGGATCCCGCTCCTGGCCTTTTCTCCTTTCAGTTGGATCCATCTGGAGCTACACGATTCGTGCTAAAATGGAACAATTCTGTCCAGTATTGGGAGAGCGGAACTTGGGACGGCCATTTTTTCAGTGCTGTTCCAGAACTAATAAACGGAGACTACTTCAACGCCACCATCAAAAATACTAGTTCTGGTTTGTATTTCAGTTATAAATTGTTGAAAGGGATCTCACGTTTTCTCCAAATCAAGTCCGGAGGAATACAAGAATATGCTTTGTTTGATGCCACTAAACGGACCCTAGTGGCAACTCATCCTAGAGATCAATGTGCCGTATATGGTCTCTGTGGCGCTTACGGAAGCTGCAACTCAAACAATCTTCAGTTCTGCACATGCGTGGAAGGATTTGCCCCGGCAGACAATCGCGCCTGGAATTCGCAAGACTGGTGGTCAAGTGGCTGCATTCGACAGACCCCATTAAACTGCGGTACCAGAAAATGCAGCACAGACGAATTTTTTGACCCTGGTGTAATGTTGCCTGATGATTCAGCTTCGTCCACCCTGCACACACAAAGAAAGATTGCAAGAAAGCCTGTCTCAGCAACTGCTCGTGCACTGCGTTTGCTTTCAATTCTCCTTCCGGTGCCTGTCAAATCTGGTTTGGAGATTTGCTAAACATGCATAACCCTCCATCAAATAGTAGATCTACTGTCTCCATTCGAGTAGCTGCTTCAGCACTTCCACAGCATCAAGATATTTCCTCCAACCTCAAAGCCATAACCATTGCGAGCGTTCTCGCTCTCGCTTTGAGTGTCTTGTCATTCTTAATGTGGCAAAGGTATCCGCTACGACCACCAATGGAGATGTGTACGGATTCCTCGGACTCTTTTCTTAGAATGTTTAGTTACATGGAGTTGAAGATTGCAACAAGGAATTTCAGGTTTAAGTTGGGGAGCGGTGGATCCGGCTCAGTGTTCAAAGGATGCCTGATAGACGGTACGCTTGTGGCAGTAAAGAAACTTGAAGGTTCAAGACAACATGAGAAGGAATTCCGCGCGGAAATCAGTTGTCTTGGCAATATACAACATGCAAATTTGATCAGGCTTCGAGGGTTCTGTGCAGAAGGATCCAGAAGATTACTGGTTTATGAGTATATGCCCAATGGCTCTCTAAATTCCTTACTGTTCAGCAGTAATTCTAAAACTAAACGGAATGCACTAGACTGGAAGGCCCGATTCCAGATCGCTTTAGGCACTGCACGAGGTCTAGTTTATCTCCATGAGAAATGTAGAGACCGGATCATTCATGGCGATGTAAAGCCTGAGAACATTCTTCTGGATGGTAATTTCTCACCGAGGTTGGCAGACTTTGGGTTGGCAAAGCTTGTTGGTAGAGATTTTAGCCGCGTATTGACGACAACGAGAGGAACGAGAGGTTATTTGGCACCAGAGTGGATCTCCGGTCTTCCCATCACTCCCAATGTTGATGTGTACAGTTTTGGTATAACGCTCTTGGAAATCATTTCCGGGCGAAGAAGTATAGATTTAAACGTGCAAGATTCAAGTCAGTATTACTTTCCTGCATGGGCTGCAACTCAAATTTACGAAGGCAAGATGATTAATATTGTGGAGGAAGGTGTTGCAGTGGAGGCAGATATTGGAGAGTTGACAAGAGCTATTGTTATTGGATTGCTATGCATCGAAAGGGAGGAGGAGATGAGGCCAAGCATGGAACAAGTGGTGCGGATGCTAGAAGGGAAGATGCATCCTCAAACTCCACAGATGCTCAGTTGTGCAGTCAAGGAAAAACAAACAGACATGACCGAGACTGATAGCGATAGCAATGACAATGTTGTCAAATAATGTAAACGGGAATGCATTTTAAAATGTAGGAGCTTCACAAAAGTAAAGATGTACTTTAAAGTGGGTCATCTTATATGACTTTTTTAAATGGGAGTTAATGATGTTTATCTTAAAATTATCTATATGAATAAATAAGTTGGTGGTTTTATGATTTTTTTTTAATGGATGTTAGTAATCTTGTTTATGAAAAGAGAAAGGAACTATTGAAATCATTTCAAGAGAAAAATAAATATATAGAAATAAAGAAAGTGAGATAGAATGATAGAGAAATAGAGATAGGTGTAAGAGAGATAAGGAATTTAAAGGGAGGGAGGGAGGGAGGGAGGGAGGGAGGGAGAATGTGTAGATATGTATCTATATATAAGTATGTATATATAAAGATAAAATAATTTTTTGAGAAAGGGTTGGGGAGGAATGGTATCAATGAGGTTATTGACGAAGAGATCTAGGAACCAAAGAAAGTAGAGGTTCCCTTACACAATAGAGATGGTGTCATCTAAACTCATTTGAGTTAAACTGATGGCATGGATAGAGTGGGATGAGGAATGACAGATAACACTAGTCTAGTTGGGCAAAGCAGTGTCATCTTTGGAAATGACATATTTGAATCACAGGAGCAATTGTTGTTGTGATTGATAATGATGAGAGAGATTACTAAGACAATTAGGAAAGGCGAAGATAAAAAATATGAAAAGCATTGAAAGTAACAATGAATGAGCAACCATGGTAGATAGGAGAAACAGACAAGAGAATTGAATGTAGTGTAGGAAAGTGATAAAGAAATTTGAGAAATCAGCACCTACATATGTAGAGTTTCATAATTATCTTATTTGATTTCCTTAGTTCCTTTTCTCATAAGTACTAACATAAGTTCTATCTTATGTGATTCTCTCAAGATTTTTAGCATAAGATTATAGTACTAGTCTTATGTGATTCTCTCAAGGCCTTCAATGAAAATTATGTTCAAAGTGCTCTCTCATATGACTCCCTCTGGGTATCGAACAAAACATATCTTATCGAAATCCCTCAAAGACCTTCAACTTAACAAATATTTGAAATTCCTAAGTTTAGTCTAGTTTAAATCCTTTAATTCCCAATTCATTTTTATCTCATTATATAATGTATAAAATACATCAAATTGAAGAATCCACAAATTTGTAAGCACTTCATACTTCCACTCTACTCTTAGCATCACTATTCAATCCTAGATCTAAACCTTAGCCTTCATTGAAAAAATCCAAGACATGAAAAATTCATGATCATTGTATATAAAAAGTAAAGAAAAAATTAAGAAACATAAAACTCTATATTCCAAAGAAATGCAAGATTTTGAATTCCATAAATTCATGTTTCATAAATAAAATATAAATCAAGATTTAAGAACATAATTCACATTTCATGATTTATCTATCATAAATAAATACATAAATACATTAAACTGAAATACTCAAAATTTCTTAAAAAATTGCACAACGACAAACGTTTTGCATTAGATAGGAAATTGGAAAATTTTGCTAGCATAATGATATGAAAATGAGAAATACATAATTTAAAACATCATGAATTATTGGGTCGAAGTCAATAATGGAGGCAAGCATAAGTCAGCTGATGCATCACCTGTAGCAGCAACCGATGATTGAGACGTAATGACAGGTGATATATGGTGGGGTGATAGGTTACTTGAGATCAAATCAATCCAATGCACGTATGGTGGTTCGTTTCAGAACATATTGAGAGTCAAAGAGTCGGCGAGCAGAAATCCATGTTGACCTAGACTCCTTTGTCACCACGAATTGGATTGATAGGTTGTGATATGCCTTTCCGTAGACGTTAGGTCATTTATGACCATCAAGGCGAATATCAATCATCCATTGTCGACCCCCCCTCCTATGATTTTTTTCAATGGGAGTTAGTGGTGTTTGAATTTTATCAAATGGAATCTTATGATATCTCAAACTTAAATATAAATAAATAAATAAAACATAAGAAATAAATGGATGGTCTTATGAATTTTTATAATGCAAGTTACTAATCTTGTTTATGGAATTTCAATAAAATAATTCTTGAAATCTTTTTATAAGATAGAACATAAAATTAAATACTAGATGGTAGAAAGAAATTCAGTCACTGAATTCTATTTCCAATTTTTGTCATAAAAAAAATCCATAAAAATAAAATTTTCAATACAAGAAACATGGAGAACTCTATATTTTTATGCATTAAAAACGATGAGAATGTGAGGTTAAGTATGGAAATAATGGTGCGTGTTTTCGAAGGGAACATGGAATCTCAAATAACACACATATTGAGTTGTGCAATCAAGGGAAAAAAAAGTCGACTTAACCAAGACTAGCAATAGCAATGACTAGCAATAGCAAGAGTTAAGATGCATTTTAAAGTGGGTTGTCTTATGTTTTTTTCAATAGAAGTTAGTAGTGTTTGAATTTTAATAAATGGAATCTTATGATAACTCAAAATTATAAATAAATAAGTTGGTGGTCATGTGATTTTTTTCAATAGAAGTTGGTGGTTTTGTTTATGGAATCTCTTATTTCAATGAAATAATTCTTGAAACCCTTTTATAAGATAAGAATTTAATAGTGAATACCAATAAATATGTAAATATAACTAGCATAAATATATTATAAATATATTTTTAAAAATATTAAATTTGAATTATTTTATTATATAGAATGCATTTTTTTTACTAGAAGGAGGAAGTCAATTGTTGAAATCAATAGTTTAAAATGTCTAACAAAAATAAAGATGACAAAAGGAAATTTGATCGTTGAATAACACCTCCAATTTTTGTTACCAAGTAAGTTCCTTGAAAATAAACTTCTCAATACAAGAAACTCAGAGTACTCTATATTATTTTAAAATAAATAATTATATACATTTTAATATAATATTTTTTACATTATATTATAAGAAACTTAATATTATAAATTTTGCATGGATGGAGAGGGAGAAGGGAATACTGAGGCAACTAAAAAAGATAGGGAAAATAGAGAATAAGAGAAATATAGAAATAGGAGGGAATAGGAGAAAAAGAGGAAGAGGGAGAGAGGGAGAATTGGAGAAGAAAAAAGGGAGAGAGGAGGGAGTAAGAGAGAGAGAATTGGTAAATGAAATGACAAATTAACTTTCAGCAATTATTTTGTGCTGATAGTTAAGGGAGAAATAAATATATAGATATAGAGAAAGGTGAGATTGATTGATAGGGAAATAGAGATAGGTGTAAGAGTGATAAGAAATATAAAGGAAGAGAGTTAAAGATGTGAAAGGATTTCAATTAGATTTTTTTGTATCAAAGTACTCTCTTGTAAGACTCCCTCTATGTCTCA
The DNA here is from genome assembly GCF_030272615.1 of Cryptomeria japonica. Lineage (NCBI taxonomy): Eukaryota > Viridiplantae > Streptophyta > Pinopsida > Cupressales > Cupressaceae > Cryptomeria > Cryptomeria japonica. The sequence goes on from NC_081409.1 coordinate 711,399,876, forward strand.
GACACGAGATATCTTACCTAAATTTCTCAAGACCTTCACCATAACAAATATTTGAAATTTCTTAGTCTAGTTTAGTTCAAATGCTTTAAATCCTAATTCATTTTTCTCTTATTATATGATGCATAAAATACATCTTATTGGGGAATCCCCAAATTTGTAATTACTTCATACTTTCACTCTACTCTTAGGATTACTATCGAATCCTAGATCTAAATTTCAACTTTCCCTAAAAAAATTCAAGACAGAGAAAATAATGCCAAAGTTCATCATCATTGTATATAAAAAGTCAAGAAAAACTTAAGAAACATGAAACTCTATATTCCAAAAATTTGAAAGACTTGGAATTCCTTAAATTCATTCTTTATAAACAGAATATAAATCAAGATTTAAAAACATAATTCACATTTCATGATTGATCCATCATTAAAAAAAATAAAAAAAATAATCATAATTTCTAAAACAAAATCCCTTAAATGATTGCACAACACCAAACTTTTTCCACTCCATAAGAAATTAGGAAATTTTTGCTAACATAATGATATAAGAATGAGTTATTTTCTTTAAATTTGAAATACAAAATTTAAAACTATATGAATTATTGGGTCGAAGTCAATAATGGAGGCAAGCATAAGTCAGTTGATGCATCACCTGTAGCAGGAACCGATGTTTGAGATGTAATGACTGATGGTATATGGTGGGGTGATGATTTAGATGAGATCAAATCAATCCAATGCACGTAAAATGGTTCGTTTCAGAGCAAATTTAAAGTCAAGGAGTCGGCTAGCAGGAATCCATGTTAACACGAATGTGATTGATAGGTTATGATGCGCCATTCCGTGCACGTTAGGGCAATTATGCCCATCAAGTCAAATATCTGTCATCCTTTGTCGACCCCCCCTCCTATGAGTTTTTTCGATGGGAGTTAGTGGTGTTTGGATTTTATTATATGGAATCTATGATATCCTAAAAGTATATATAAATACTTTTAAGATAGAAGAAGATATAATATTTCATTATTTTATTTCATGCTGACTTGTACCTTAGATTTTTAAATATAATTTTCAATTGTGTAACATTAGAGTATACATGTATTAATTGCAAAAGAATGTTTAAGTTTTTTATTTACTTACTAATATTAAACAATTTCTTTAAAAGTTTAGAAATATTGCATGGTATATGATATATAAAATACTAAATAGTGTTTTCAATTCTATTTTATTATTAAATTTGTATTTATATGAAGTACAATATATTTAAAATATATAATTTAATTTTCACACTTATATTATGATTATATTATTAATATATACCATATTAAATGCAATATATGTTGTTTTTTATATAATCTAATATATTTTTAAAATATATATTTCAATCCTTCGATAGTGGTTGTTAGTTTTATCCTTTTTCGTGCTCAAATCAAAGGGCTAACTTTGAAATATATAGAAGCCAAAATATTTGAGGCCTTTGGAAACCCATTAGGAATTTTTGAGAAGTTTTACAGGGATTTTTTGAAGAATACTCATAACCCAATCAGAATTTGTGTTATGTTAAATGCAAAAAATCATTCCTAGAGATTCTCACTATCCAATCCAAACATGGCATTCAGAAATAACAAATCCAACTAGAGACCTTAGAGGTATTTTGCCATGCATGTCACTTATCAAAACTTATTGATGTTGTACATCCTTCTCCACAAGTGGAAAGTGTGGATCTAGAACATCAAATCGCATTTCCTAATCCTTCATCATATAAATTGAATCATAAGGGCTCATCCCTTCCAACTATTCCACAAGATCACAATTCTATATAAAGGTTGAATATATCTCCTCAATCACCTTCGAACATGTGGATCCTCATAATAGTAATTTGTCATACGATACTTTCAATGAAGACTTTAGTCCTAAACGCAGGGAATTGAATCAATATTCTTCTATTCAAGGGGATATTCAACTAGTATTCAATAAGAAAATCAATCTCCTTCTTCTCTTTCCAAGGATATTCCTAAAGGCACTCCTAGAAGTCTCAATTTTTCGGTTTTCTCTTTACATGAAGAGCCCAAAGGTGATATATGTTAGAATCTAGAATCTCTTATAATGACATAGATTCTCATCTAGATATTTCAGATAATGCCTTGTAAGATGTCAATATGTCGTCTCAACTTAAATATGACAATCTCTAAGACATTAGAAACTTATATTTAGAGGAACAGTTAAAAGAAATGTCAAATGAAATATTACTTCAAGAAGGTCCAAAACTCATATATGAGATTGCAGAAGCCAATGGTATTAACGATTGTAAATTTCATTTTATTCAATCTCTAAGCAACCCTATATAAAAGTTGCATGCTCAAGGAGAACATGTTGTTCTCCTCGATTTCAGTGAAGATCATATCATAGAATATTAGGGGCTTAATTCCACTAACAAAAGGTTCTTAATAAAATGTCAACAATATAGTGCTTCAGTTGATATTGTCCTATTACAAGAAACCAAATTAGTACATTTTACTGGTAAAGGTATCTTCTCATCTTGGCATAAACAAAAGTTTTGGACATCCCAGACAACAAGAGGTTTTGAGGGTCTTGCTATCCTTTGAATAGCAAAAATAAAAAAATTGAGGAGATTGTGATCTCCCAAAATTGGATATTGGTTAGAATGACCTTATTTGTCTTCACACTTTGGTTATTTAACATTTATGGCACTAATTCTACAACTGGAAAGAAACAACTTTGGGTTTCTCTTTCAAATGTTCTAGACCAACTCAAAGACAAAAATGTTTTATTAGAAGGGGATTTTAGTACTATTCTCAATTCACAAAGAGAAGAAGGGGAGATCATTCCACCTCCAAATGTTATTGAAGATTTTTAAACCTTGACTTCTGATATTTCCATAATGGATTGTGCTCCCATTAATGGAATGTTTAGTTAAAAAAATAAAAGGAAACGTTTTTGTAAAATTGTTGAGGAGCATGATAGGTTTTTAGTTTCTTTGGTATGGGATAGTGCCTTTCTTCCTTAAAAAGTGATCATTTGACTTCTATCAGAATTAGATCATTTCTCTATTTAGATACCCCATTTTCCCTTTCAAATCTCTATAATATCCTTGAAATTTGAAGTTATGTGGTTTAGAAATGAGAATTTTATTAATTTTCTCAACTTTTGGTGGGGCTTGTCACCTCTTGTAATTGTCTCAAGGATGTTTGAGTTGTCTAAAAAGCTTCAACATATCAAGGGTAAAATAAAGGAATGGAATGTTAACCACTTTAAAAATATTTTTCAACAAAAACAAGATATTTTAAACCGGTTAAAGGAAACAAATAAATTAATCATAATGAATGGGATGAATGTCTCTTCTTATCAACTTAAAAAAAACTCCAACAAGATTTAGAAGATGTTTTGGCAAGAGAGGAATCTTATTGCAACCAAAAATCAAGAGAATTATGGGTAGAGGATGGCAACCATAATACAATTACTTTCACCTATCCACTAAAATAAGGAAATAATATAACCAAATATTTTCAATTATTGATCCCCAAGGAGAAACTCTTCAACAAGAAGATGAGAAAACAAGAAACAATTGGATAATTTTCTAATTTACTCTCTAATTTTTTTTCGAGAGAGATTCTAAAGAAAGGATTATCATTTCTTATGTTTGTGGGAGCAAAATTGCTCTACAGCACTTTGGGTACCACTAGCCACATCCCTAGCTAGATTTGATTGTGTAAAATCCTTCATAGAGCTCCTTCCTAGAATTGAATCATTTCCTTTGTTTGTAGTTTTCCTTACACTTTTAAGAGTGGGGTTCTTAATAGGAGGGGAAGAGGGAGTGTTCCAAGCACTCTTGATAACTAGTTTATCAAGAAGAGGTTACTCATTTTTTGGTGTTTGAGGAAAATCAACCACAGTATCTTCTTCCAAAAAAATAGGATTAGCATGTCTTTGTAGAAGAGAAATGAGATTAGGAGATGCACCAAATGAGTTATCTATAGTGGAAGAGAGCTCCTTCATCAATTTTGAAACCAAAAAAGGAACAATATACAGAATAAGACTTGTAGGGATCTTCACCATAGTCAAATAAAAAGCTAGAGAGTTGAGACCATTATTCAAGAACTCTAGTGAAGAAAGCAACAACATAACTTCTAGGGAATTTTTAGGAGAGGAGTCAAAAACCCTGTTCAAAGGGGGGGTTCTAATTGAGATTTAAATCCAAGGGGAGTGACACTTTCTTAGACATAGGATTTAGAGGATTTACTACCTTGATCTCCAAACTCCCAGACTTTGGATCCAACCCCAAAGGTAAAGAGCTAGAACCAAATGTTGCTTTAGTCAAGGAAGTAACCAATGAACCCTTGTCCTTCATCTTGTGAGACAAATCCTTACGGTCGCCATTCATATAGTTATTACAAAGGTGACTAGTAGTGGAGAAGAGCTGCCAAAAAGGAGTCAATGTCTCAAATTTAATCGGCTAGGTCTATGAACACAGATTAGATTTCAGCTCTATAGATTGAGGTGAAGACAACCCAAGCACAACAATAGCACAAAGCCTTGCAAACACCAAATTAGATCTTTTCTTAGTGATGGAATCCACAAAAATGATTTGCCCAAAGAAATTGACAATATGGACAATGATTTGTTCATCCCAAAATTCCAAAGGGAGACCCAAGAGTTGGGCCCAAGTCAAAATGGCACTCACCAGATTAACTTTTGGGTTGAATTTGGGCCATTGTTTAAATAGAAGAAGTTGTTTCTTCCCATAGAACCAGATCCTGGAGGAAAGGATATGAATGAAATATTCTTGGAGAGAAAAGGAGAAATGAAACATACCTTTCGAAAGTGCTAAGAAAAATGCTACCTCTAACTGGTCACCTAGAAGCCACCCATTTACTAGACATAGCAATCTTCAGATGCCTACCCAATAACTTTCCAACGAAATAATTTTCCATTTTAGCCAAAGAATGGCTCAAGAATGAGTCCTTGACATTTAAGCATGTTCCCTTATTAGTATTCTCAACAAAAACATCATCCATGAGGATGAATTGACCACTATTAAAAAGGTCCTTCTAACAACCCTGTGGATTGTCACCAGATCATGCCATTGAGGAGGGAAAGGACCTATAGAACTTACTATCAATGCTAACATCCTTTTCTCTAGCCATAGGGTGAATATTAGGAATGTACCGACCATCACCTTGGAGCTCTCCCTCCACTTCAATTTCAGGGAATAGGAGATGATAGTCCACACACCAAACCACATTTTGAGCTGACAGCAAGAAGGTTACATCTACAAATAAATTTATCTAAGCCTCATCCTTTCCTTGCATCTACACTACACTTTCAAAATACTTCCACCCAATGCTTTCAGAGCATATTTGAAAAAGGGACATGGAAAGAAAAAACCTATGTTGTTTACAAGAACTATATAGATAAAATTATGACCATAAATAAAATATATTTTAGGGTATAGATCCTTGCATACAAAATTGTTTAGGCTAGAGTAAAGATTTACAAAAAGAATCAACTAAATTTATTAGAAATAACAAAATTGTAGGTTGACTAGACTAAAAGATAAAATCAATTGATTTTTAAAAATTTATAAATATTATGGCATTACATCTATCAAAATACTAAAAATAAATAAATAAAAAGATAAAATATACATTTGTATCCTTTAAATAATTATTATTAATTTTAAATAAAATATGAAATATAAAATAATATCACTTTGAAAATTTTATTTCAAAAGATGAACCCCAAATATCTTATTACACCAAGAGGCGTATTACACTCACATAATGGATTGAAGAATGTTTGTTAATAAAAACTCCCTTGATAAAAATTGATGCCCATCTCTAATTATTATTAATTTTTCTTTTGTTCTATTTAGTACATTTGATTTCATATTGGATTTAATTGTTTCTAATTTTCACTACATAAAGCAAAAATTGGATTTTAAATTTCATATTGGATTTGATATATTTTTAATTAATGATTTTAATAATTTAGTCACTATAGTAATTATCATATTATAATCACGTTGAAAGACACATACAATGACAAGTGTAAACAACAATAATAATATTATTTTTTTATTAATTTTTATATTATTATGATTAAATTTTTATTTTTATTTTCATTTTAATTCTATATTATCTCTCTCATGAATGGAAAAATTGACAAGTTTTCATCCTCAGTCAAATAAGATTATACAATAAGAGTATAAATCATGTTCTATTTGTATATTTGCATTTAAAATATATTGTGAAGGAAATAATTATATATGCTCATTTTTAACTCATTGCTAGGGGTATTTAGAGATAATCATTCCACCAAGTAGGAAAATTACAATGCTACATTTTGGTGATTTTTTTTATTAAGGATAAATAGGTTTTGTGGGGACCCAAAACCCGTTACAACAAGTTTTGAAGGGACCCAAAACCCTCAGATTTTATTAGGATCTAGAACTCATAAACCAATGTTGTCACAAAAGAATAATCAAAATGAAATACCAACAGCCCAAACCCAGCCAAGGTTGGAAAAAACCAGCCTCAATCACATACACAAGGGTTTTACTAAGGCTCCCTTAACCTTCAACTGATACCATGGGTGATTCCAGACACCCATCACCTTCAAAGATACTAGAGTACAATAGATAGACATACAATTATAGTCTGAACACATGGGGTTTTGAAAGGCTCCCCAAACCTTCATCATGGCTTTTAAATTGGCACCCAAAACTAGTAGAGAAGGGTTATTCCAGCCTCCCTTAACCTGTAACAAAATCTTTAAACTTCCAACAACAACACCAATCCTTAACCAAAAACAACATCTTGCTAGTCTTAGCCCTTGAAAATTTATAGCATCCAACCTGCCTGTGGGTTTTACAAGTCTCCCACAACCTAACCACACAAAAAATAGGAAAATAAGGGGGTTTCTAAAGTCTCCCCTAACCTTTTAAATGGGTTTTGAAGTGGCCCCCATCACCACTAGGAAGAATCCAGCAACAACTTCAGACCACAAAATAGAGTCCAACAACCAAAGAATAAACCCACAAAGCTTAGCTGGACAAATGGGTTTTGAAAAGGAACCCAAAACCTTGAGCTGAAAAAGAGACCAAATCCAAATAGCTTCCAAGTAGACTAGCATCACCAAAATATCCATCTCTATGGGAGAAGGAAATAAACACGACAACAAGGAATAAGAAACAAAAATACCACTTTCCTCAAGTAACAGAGCCTCCAAAAGTAGAGAGACAACACACATATCTAAGAACATAAGGGCCCCCAACATCACCACCTCAATAGGGACCAAGGGGGGGATAAAATCCATAAGCACTAACTTAGATGCAGGCCATCCACAAAACAAAGCAACAACAACCTCCCCCCAACTCCTGCCAACAAAAACCACATCCTCCGTCTCTGCCTCAATAGGAGAACAGTTATCTCCAATACCCACCATCTCTACCTCAATAAAAGATAGGGAAATCTAAAAAGGAATGACTAGAAATAACTCAAAGTAATAAGATAAAAGTGACAAAACCAAAAAAAGGGAGGCAGACAGCAAAAGACCAACAATAGGGCATAAGGCCCCTACAACCCCATAACCCAAAACTGAGATGGAAGGAAACCCACCATAATAGATACCAAAGAGAGAGAAAAAAATTAGCAATAATGATAGCTCTACCTGGGTCCCAAACACCTCTTCCACAACAACTTACAAGCAAAGCCTCCCCACCCCCAGCCACAGCCTCAAACACCACCATGCTAACAACTTCCTCCTTGTAGAGAACCCTAACCCCAACATAGAAATCATAATTGCTACCCCCTAAAACTATATCCTCAACAAAATAAAAGACATGGATCTACACAACAAAAGTCCCATCGTCGATGGAGAACCAACAAACTAGACGAGATCTAGGTGAGCCAAAAAAATAGAGACCCTGATAACCAACACACCCCAGAAAAAGGCTGATGGGAGCCACACTAAGGAGAAGAGGTGTTGCTCCATCACCATCTTCATCCTCTGAATCCTCTTCTACCTCCCTTGAAACCCTATCCCCACACCTATAGCCACTTCCGCTTCCGCTCCCGCTCCTGCCTTTCACCTTTTTTTGAAGGACACATTTTAGTGATTGTTTCATTTGTGATTTTTCTCTTATTCATGTATAAAGAGAAACTTTTCTTTATTATTCATGTCTAAGTTACTATTCGGGTGTTCTCCAAAGAATTTGGGTTTTTTTATTAATTGGTTATTATATTTTGTCTATTGATTTTGGTCTCAAGTTGATTTGAGGTAGGGATATATATTTTGTGACTATTCATCTATTATATTCGGTCGCTTATTTTTTATCATTCCCTGAAAAGAGAGTGATTTTGGTTTTTGCATTATCACTTGTGATGATCAAAACAATACTTTCATTATTAGGAGATTTTAGATGTGAAAAAACTTTGAAGACCTAAACTTAAGAGATTTGTGCATGCAGGTCTGTGAGGTAAAATGTTTAACAGTTCGTGAAAAGATAAATGTTTAATATTAATTTTACTTTGTTAAAATTTTTCAAGTGTTTCTCTATGTGTGCATGTAATTGTGTAAGGTCATAAATTTGTTGCCTCAAATAGTTATATTCTTTTGAGGTCTCTTTATAATTCCACTATATTTGTTAAACTAATTTGCAGATGATGTCAAGGTGATAACAGACTGTTTTGTGCAAAGTCATCTAATATTAGTAGGCTTACTAAGAAGTTACTATTTTGGCTAGATGGGTTTTTATTAATGTTGTTTTAGAGTTGCATAAATTCTCTATAAATTGAACTAACTTTAGGTTGTTGGATTAATTTGTTGTAGTCTTAACCATTATCGTCATTCATGAATGAATTGAATTAAAGATTTCTAATATATTTTGTTATTTATAATTTTGATGGACTAGATTTTTTATTATAATTTATTTATGGTAGTGTATCTTAAAGATAATTTTATTTGTAAGAATTTAATTAGATGGACCATGGTTTTTGTAGTCTAATTCAAGAGTATGATTTTAGAGCTTTGATTTAATTTTTAAAACTTAATTTTTGTTTGGTTTTTTTAATAGATCATGGGTCATAGCCAAAATATTTTATTTATTAATTTAAAAAATTATTACATCCTGGTTCAGGCGAGCATACGGGTAAGATAAAACCAAGAAGAAAACCTTTGGTTATAGCTCGTATACACCTAAAATCTATTGTTACATCAATATGACCCATAGCCAGACCCAAATAAAGAAAATAAGGATCCAACCAAAGGATTGAGAGACCCCTACCATACTGATACATTTATACATTTGTTACCATGTCTCGCAATAGGTTATCCTCCTTTCCTCTTAAATATCTGATCTCCCTATCATCCAAATACATAAGAAACACTACAACTGATTTATTTACAGAGATGCTTCTTTATCTGATACAAGGTCTCTTCCAAAAGAGCCCCCATTGGAGAAACTTCTTCACTATCATAGGGGTTGATTTTGCCTACACAATCTTACAAACACCAAGAAATCTCAGGAATTGTGTTAGCCTTAATCATAGAAATAGCACCAAATATTAGGAGTGAGAAAGCCATATATAATTTCAAATCTACTATAATTCTCAGCCTTTATAAAAATAAAACTAGAGCTACTAAACATAAATCTCACAGTTTGAAATAAAATACCAGATATTAAATCATTGAAAGGAAAGGAACCTAGAGAAATCAAGTATGTTGAAGATAAGCTTCTAATCTCATGTGAACCATCAATTTAAACGTCATGGAGACATACAGATTTACGATCATGGAAACACCTTATTTGTAAAGCAAAATACCAAGAAGGAGCCAAACAACAAGGCCTTGTTCACCTCCTTATTATCAAGAAGCTAAAAGAAAAGTGATTCTTGATTAATTATAAAGAACGTTGTTCTGAAGAAGTACTTAATAAAACTATAGCTACTAACCAAACTACCAAATATAACAAGGAGTTTCATTAAGAACCATGAAAGCGAAGCAGAGTAGATGTATTTTTCTTTTGAATTCAGTCATTGCATCTAAACTCAATCCAAACTTGTCACTTTGACAAACTGGAAACAAAGTAATACAAACTATTAATATATATATATATATATATATATATATATATATATATATATATATATATATATATATATATATATATATATATATATATATATATATATATATATATATATATATATATATATATATATATATATATATATATATATATATATATATATATATATATATATATATATATATATATATATGGTTGTATCAATATCTATATATGTGTATATATATGTAAGAAAGAATATATACATATATAACCATGATTGTATATAATGTATTCTTTTGTGCACATATATATAATAAATATTATATATATAATTATGAACACAAGTGTAAACAAGTACAAAAATGGTCGAAAGTAGAGGAACATGATGCAATAAATCAGAAAAATAGAGAAATCTACAATAACAAGCTTCTCCTATATCCAAGATGTCCACTAAAAGTCCTTTTACTACCGTTGGCAAACACTATCTCATATAATCTATAGAAACCAATAAATAGAAGTAAAACTCTGACTACTTAGCTTGTTACTGAGCCAAATTTCCATCTCTACATTACCAGTCTAAGATAGAGATAAAATAGAATTCCAGCCATTTAGGTACCTAACTATGAAATTCTACAGATTATATCATACACTACATCTTATATACCTAGCATATATGAACACCATTAACCAAAATGCATGAGAACCTATCATCAAATCTATAGGAAATTAAACTTCATAAAATATCTTTTCTATATTAATTGAGTATTATACCAAAATATGCAAGGATAATGTGTGTAATTTGCATATGAACTTTGAAAACCATATGCCATCTTGATCAAAATAAAACCAACCCATACCAAGAGTAACCCTGATAACCATATTCAATTATGTAACATATCCACTCCTCTAGGAGTCTTACTATTAGAGTGGAACTTAACTTAACTTAAAATAAAAGGCAGGGCCTCCATGACCTACCATAATCCTATATATATAATAAACTAACCCATACAAAAATTGGGTGTAAGCAAGATTTATCCTTACACATATCGATCGTCCATGATGGTAAGGTCTACAAAATCATAATCCATTTCTTTCGCCTTTGGAGAAGAAGGCCCTACTTCATCCCTATCCATAGATTAGCCTTTGTTGGAGGCACCATGACCTTGCTTTTGTTTTCCTTTTAACGCATGATGCCCTGATAATCACCAGTGGTAGAATTTGAATCCTTTCCATAGGCATGTCTAGCATGTCATCTAGTTTCTCAAAACCTTCGTCCCTAAGATACTCAACCCACAAATTGTTGCTTGGGGCTTTCTTGAAATGTAGCCATTTGAGCAAAAAGTCTACATTTCTAAAGATATCCTCCCTCCTCTGGTCAAAAGATGCTCTATCTCTTAATTCTAGCAAAGGTCTTTTGGTAATTTGATTGCCAACATTTTGCGCCCCTCCTACATATGTCCCAGCTCCATAATCTTAAAAGAATGAGATCATCATGTTTTCATCAGTACTTGCCATGACTTGTTCTAAGTTACCTAGAAATTCCTCTTTAAAGATACTTCATCTTGATTGAATTGCTTCACCATTTGGTAAACCTATTAAAAGAAGAATTACAAGGAATGTTGTAGGAATATCACAATTCACTCGATATAAAATTTCATTGTTGATATATTCTTCTCCCATTATCTCATGGACTGCTCTACAAGAGAAGTCATCCAACTCATTCAGCACTCTACCCCATCTCTCTAGTTTAATCTCACCCATAAATGCCATGAGTCTGTTGTCAATTATAGAAATCACCCTAAGATTCACCTGCATGTCCGTAATGCCACCAACTCTTTTTTTTTACAAACTCTAAGTTAATCACTTTATGTAGAAAATTCTTCCTAAACAAAACATTAATAATACCAATTATTATGCTAGGATGAATTGTGTGACTTAACACATGTGTAAGGCCTCCAGCTATTAAAGAAAATTTGTTGTAGTTATTTCCTTGAAAGATAATGATTTCACCTAAAACATTCTCAATACTGCCTTGGGCCCACTCTTACTCATTCCAATCGCCGATGTGTATATTTTATAAGTTTAGAATGATACCTTGATAAACTAGGCCCATATTGCATATATTTTTGACTTAAAAACTATACTTGAAGTATTACCTATGATAAAAGCCTTGGTAAAATTAAAAGATATACCAAGGCCATCCAAAATGGGATTCCTTACTCTAACTTAGCATCAAAAAGCTCAATAGCCTATCTTCTCAATATAAGTTCCATCTCCTCCCAAACTAGCAAGCCTATGTGCCTCTATATTACCTTCTCTATAAATATGATTGATTATAATTTCTTGAAAAAAATCCAATAACTATATAGCTCTACCTAGCCTAGAGTTCAATCTCCAGTTAGCAGTATATATAGTCCTAATACCATTAATGATAAATTGAGAGTCTCTTGTATGGCCAATTTACTGATGTCTAAATATTTACCCAAGAATAATCCTTCTACAAGGGCATCCATCTCTACTATTTTGTTGGCTTCTTTTCCAATAGGTTTGGCTAATTTTTTGCATATTGACCCATCCTAATGATGGATGATGCATCCAATACTAGATGTTCTTGGATTTCCTCTATATGCACCATCGAAATTGAGTTTATACCATCCATAATCTGGTTTTGACCACTGATACCGATCCCTCAGTTGTTTTCTCTCTTTACCCCATTTCCCATAATGGGGAGGTATAATTAATTGATACCAAGATTTTCTAATTTTACCATCTCATGTTCAAAACATGTAATCCTTTAGATCTCCATTCCAAATTCTATTTTGTTGTCTCTACAATTGTTTCTTCTATCTTATTGGATAGGTTATCAAGATCCATTTTCTATCCTTGGAAAATCCTCCAGTTCATTTCTTTCAATATTTCCTAGCCCAAGGTGGAGGGTTCTAATTTCCAAATTACCTTAGACAATTTATTTTTACACAACACTAGCCAACTCTTCATATTGATCATTAGATCATTGGATAGGGCTATTTTCTAGTGTAATTTCTTACATATCTATTCCTAACATATTGATGTGTAAGGCCAACTCATTAGTAGATGGTTTATTCTTTCCTCCTTTTCTTCACAAAGAGTGCACCTAGAGGTGCCTTCAAAACCAATTTTCCTAAACCAATCTACAATCAATATTCTTTTTTATAATGTTACCCACATAAAAATTCCTTCTTTAGGTAAGCATACTTTATCCCAGCATAAATGAATGGATATATTTGTCTTTGCCCATTATTGGGATTAATAAATTCAGTGTATCCCTCTTTAACTTTATAGTCTCTTGAGTTAGACCCAATTCAGACTAATTTATCTTCACCTTTCTTAATTGTTAAATGTCTTTCTGATAAGATGTCTTTGAATTCTCTTTTTTCTATTTCATAGAGAAGTTCTTGCTCCAATTCCTTCCATTTCCAACTTAGGATAGGCTCCCCACTAGCGATATCAATATAGTCTTTTAGTTAAACACCCCAATGATTACTCAAAATCTCCTTTATTTTAGGACTAATGGGAACATTATCTAGCATTGTATACCCACCGCAAGAATCACTCTAGAAAAGCACCTTGTTACCATCTGCAACATCCCAAGTTATTTTATCTAGGATTAGTTTCTTGCTATCTAGAATGAAGTTACATACCCTAGAACCTCTAAGGGAATTCAGTTTTCTAAAAATGTTGCTTGGATCTGAGCCAAGAAAATATTTATTTTGTAAAATCTTTACCCACTTCTTTTTAGTTTCTTTGTACACTTTCTATACTAATTTTTCCCCTAAAGCCTTACTCTGTAAGCTTAAATTTTTCAGACATGTTCCACCTACATATACTAGTTTCAATATGCTCTCTCAGTTCATTAATGCCAATTTCCTATTCTCTGATGTTCCTTGCTAGTAAAACATTCTCATTTTCTTATCCAATTTTTCTTTGGCTCCTTGAGTTAGTGGTAGACAGGATATTTGATATGTGGGCATAGTAGTGAGGACTAATTTTAACATTATTTCTCTTCCCACATTTGACAACCATTTCTCTTTCGAAGAATTCATTTGGTGCTCTATTTTTGTCAAGATAGGGTCCCAAATTTTATCAACCCTACTTCCTTTATCCAATGGAAGCCCTAGGTATTTACAAGAAAAATTTCCTAAAATATGACATATATCTTCCTTAGTCCTACCTTTGGTATTCATGAAATATATTTTTGATTTGTTCACATTGAATACTTGCCCAGAGACTTTTGAGTATTTGTTTAGAATTTTCCTAAATTATTTTGCTTTAGTCTTATTCCCGACTCCAAATAGCATCTTCTCATCTACAAACTACTGATGGATTATATGATCTATCCCCTCTGTTACTTTGATACCTTTAATCTTACCTTGCAGGTATGCATTATTATCAGCCTTCCAAATGCTTCTGCCATTATGATAAACAAAAAGGGGAATAAGGGATCCTCTTGTCTCAATCCCCTTGAGGTGTCAAACCATCCCTCTGGAGTCTTATTGATTAGTAAGGAAATTTTTTGAATGGATATACATTTGAAAATTAGATTAATCTATTGTCTACTAAAGTCGAAGGCTTCCATGCTTTTGCATAGAAACCTCCAATCCACTTTGTCTTAGGCTTTTTTGATGTCTAATTTAATCAACATATTGGGTTCTAGATTCCTTTGGATAGAGTGAATAACTTCTTGTGCAAATATTACTCCATCTAGCATAGATCTATAGGGAAAAAACCTATCCGTTCTTCCAATATAATCGAGGGTAACACTTTTTTTATTCTGTTAGCTAGGGCTTTTGATAAAACTTTATAAATAGTATTGCAAAGAGAGATTGGCCTAAAGTCATCCATCTCCTCTTCTTTTTCTTTTTTAGGGATAAGTGTTATAAAAGTGTTGTTTATCTCTTTTAATATTTAGCCTAAGTTTCACATGTTTTTTATAGCCTCCCACATTTCTATTCCTAGGAAGGACCAACATTGTTGGAAGAAACCTATTGGGAAATCATCTAGTCCAGGGGCCTTCTCTAGATGAATTTTATACATCGCTATTCTAATTTCCTCTAAAGTGAATTTGTCAGTGAGCATCCTATTTCCTTCCTTTGTAATTATTTTAGGTATATTTACTATCAGATGTTGTTCAGAATGTATATTTGTGATGTCCCAATTATTTAGAATGTTTTTGAAGAACATGACTAACTCCCGTGCTACCTCTTTAGGATCTTCAATTGAAGTACCTATAGCTCCTTCAATTTGGTGAATTTTGATAGACTTATAAAGCACTAAGAGGTGGGGGTGAATCAGTGACAACAAAAACAATACCAGGTAGGGGTGAATCAGTGACAACAAAAACAATACCACTTTAAACACTGACTGGTTGAGATACTTAACAAGTTTACTAAAAACTATGCATGCAATCCAAAATGATATTAAAGCATCCACAATAAGTAAAACATCCACCATAACACAAGTTTTTTTACGTGGAAAACCCAAATGGGAAAAACCACGGTGAGATGGGACTCAGAAGTTAACTATCTGCAGTAATAGGTAACTGACCGGTTAAGGTCTACAAAATTGCTCTCCTAGGAGTGAATCTTGTTAAGGATCCCAACTCTTTGTTAGGAGCTATACCCTATTAAAGGTAGTACCCTATTAGGACTAACCTCAATAAAGGATTTTAGAATCCAAACTAATGGATCACCTTGTTAAAGTATTTGTATAATGAAACATGTTAGAGCTTACCCAATTAGGGGATTTGACTATTGCAGTGATTAGAAAACAACAGGTAGTGTGATCTAGAATTAGCACAACTTGCTTGAATAGATCCTCTTCTGCTCACTTAAAATTGCATCACCAACATATTCTACAATGCCTTCAACAATTTAACACTTCTATCTTGCATCATATCATATCTTCAAAATAGTTCATCATAATATCATTATATGGACATTAGATTTCATGTCGGCTTAGAAATACTATCAGAATTTCCTAGGTACAATGTATCTCGACAATTTGACATAACTCATCACAACTGACCACCAAAATTTGTCGGTGAAGAGTAACTCATCACGACTAGTGATAACTCATCACACAATCAATGAATGTCAGTTGGAATATCGATACTGATTAGAGTTAACCACTTTCAACATGTAAACCAATTGTTCTCCATTTTCTTCTTTGATGGTCTTCGCTAAATCTCCAAGTTGGTGTCAAGTCATTCTTACATATACCGGTTGTCAACATGTACCGGTTTGATACTCTCTAAACCATTAAAAACTAAACATCCAATACCGGTTACAATACAAGTAACTTTAGAAGTAATAGTGGTTTGTCTAAGATTACAATGATAATGTGAATGATGTGTGTGTGTACATGTTCCATCAATGGCAACATATGAAGTCATTCATTACAATCATCATCAAGCCAACAATCTCCCCTTTTGTTATTGATGGCAACACTTTGAAAAAGTTACAACTTTACAACTAAGTGTGCTTACAAAAATTGTAAACATATTTCAACTCCCCCTTAAGAATACATACAAAATTTTCACAACACACATACATATTTCTACCCCCCCTTTGACAATAATGCCAAATTGAAAAGTAAAAAATCTCTCTCTCTCTCTCTCTCTCTCTCTATATATATATATATATATATAGCACAATTTGCATCAAAAGTTTACATATACAAAAACTTAAAAGTCTATATTAAGGAGTGTTCACTTCAATTTTCAAGAAAATATTACTGAAAGTGAGCTTCATTTGAGAAAAAACATTTTCCCATGTTTCTAGTAAGGTTTCAGTAATCTCTATGGTTGCCATGACCTGTGCAGAAAATCATTCCATTGCATCAATTGTACTCATCTATTCATTCTTATAAGCTTGTTGCAAGATGTCCACTTTGGGTCTCAATAAATTCTTTAACTTGTTCAAGGATCAGAGTCTCTTTGTCTGTTCAAAATCATATAGATCTAACTGATTTGCCAAAAGCTAAGACGAAATCTTGTAAAGGTATGTAGGCATTGCACATCTTTTCCAGTTCCAGTTTTGTCTCTTGTCTCCTCTTAACTAAATTAGTATAAAAAAATGAAACATTAGATGTGTAGGTTAGAATTTTGCCTCCTGTCTCAATAGCTTTTCTCAAAAGATCTTTATTCGGGGATAAGGCAATCTTCCCTGTATCAATATCTTTCATTATATGTTCACCTTGTTTCTTCCTATAGTTTTTCTCAGCCATAGTCTGAGTTGCTTCCTCAAGGGACTTGAGTTGGTAAGAGGCATTAGCAACCAGCAGGGCAATCTTACCAATAGGAGTTGACAAGTTCCCTATAACAGTCTCTGGTAGAAGACTTGACAGAATTTCTACAGCAGTTTGGATGGTTTATGCTTCCTTCATCTATTCTTTAAGCCTCTTCTTCTAACCTCTGGATTGCATCATAGTTGCAATCTCCAATAATTTTGATGCACTCATATTGTCAACATCTATAGGCCCTTTGATGCCTAATGAGTCATCATCATCATCATTATGGTGCTTAACTAATGCCTTTTCTAGTTCAGCAGATTTCTCCTTTTCAATTTTTTATTGATATTTCTCCTTTGCCTGTTTAGAGGACTTCTCTTCAACTTTTTCTGTAGGTATCTCCCAAGTAGCCTATGAAACCGGTGGTTGTTGTATTTTCATTTGTTGATCTTATACTGGTGGGGGTGGAATATCTATACTTGGTTGCATTGTCAGTATATCCACTATATTAACCTGTGAAACAGTAATAACCAGTGGATGCTTATTTGGTTCAATAATATTCCTAGATAGATCAATGGTATCCTGTACATAATCAACAAAAATTATTGGTTGATAAGTAGTGTCATCCTTCTTCTTGACAAGATAGACAATATTATCTTGCGCTATTTCTTCCTCATCCATTTCTAGTCTTTCCACAGTATCTTGTTCATTATCCTGTTGGGAGTCTATCTGCTTATACATTGTTTGAATGTCCCTTGCTATCTGACGAGTCTCAAATTCAACAGATTGCATCTTTTCACTTATTAACCTTAATCTCATTGACTTGAAAGGAAATTGTGTTTTGTTGTTATCAAGCAATGCAATTAACTCATCTTTAGACAAATCAGGAAAATATTGAATAAACAAATTATCAATAATTTTCTTTTCTTTCTTGACGGCTTCCTCCCATTTAGTCAAAATAATAGAATATAAAGAATCAAAAATATCCTTCTTATGATCATGAGATAATCGATTGTAATGACACAAATAGTTGATTACTTGTTGAATAATTTTTTCCTTTTGATCTTTATTAAATGAATCAAAACATTCCTTAACATTATCAAATCTATTCCTTCCTAATGTCTTTAACGTTCTCTCAAAATCAAGCATAGGCTTGTAAGAGAAAGATTTAATGGGAATAATCATAGAGGTAGCTTCAATTGGTTTGGCCTTCTTTCTAGTTTCCTTCACTTTCTTTGGCTCCTCCTCAATGTCTGTGTCATCAGATTCTTCTTTAAGAATCAGTTGTCGGCCTCTCTTCTTCAGTGCAGTATGCTTCTTTATGTATACCTTAGGTGTTAGTTCCTTCTTAGATTGGACAATTTGCATCACTCTTGTATTAGCAGGTATAGAGGGTGCTAAAGGTTCTTTCTCAACCTTCTTCTTCTTTCCTTTAACATTCCTGGGTGGAGCACTACTAGTTTCAACTTTGGTAGTTTTCTCCTCAATATTATCTAGTCTTTTCTTCTTCTTGTCCATTGGAGATTCCAACAGGTTATTAGCATAACCGATCAATAAGTCATCATTGACTTCATAGCTCATTTCTTCCTTTTCATCCTCTCTTGGTTTGATAGCTTCCATGAGACAAAAATCAGTGGTGACTGTGAAAATGATGTCCTTAGCAAAGTTTTTCACCACATCTTTAGGTAGCCTAACCATCGTACTCATTTTATTTTCAAATTCATTAAAGTACCATTTCATTGTAGCTGAGAAAGTGTTCTTAATGTTGTTCTTGATCTGGATAGTTACCGGGAGGTCTTTAGACCATTCAATGTCACCAATTCCTAGTACAAAATTCTGAAAGTAAAAGAATAAACCAATCAATAACTGACCAAATTTGAACTTCTGACTGTTGTCCTTCTTAATTGACTGTAGATTCAACATCAATTAACTCCTTATGGCCTCACATAGGTCATAATCTACATTCTTAGCAATCATTCTATAGGCTGTATGTACTCTTGTAGATGGCACACTATTCATTCTACTGGAATAGAAGATCTTGTAACCTATAACCATAGTATCCAGTTTAACCGTTGGGTCCTTAATTTTATTAACATAAAATACACGCCCATCAGAGGTAGATGAGGTTAAAGTGGTTATAGT
Organism: Cryptomeria japonica; assembly: GCF_030272615.1. NCBI lineage: Eukaryota > Viridiplantae > Streptophyta > Pinopsida > Cupressales > Cupressaceae > Cryptomeria > Cryptomeria japonica. The sequence continues at coordinate 711,419,364 of NC_081409.1, forward strand.
CTCTTTAGAAATTTTCCTTAGCTTGGAAACTTCACTGGTTGACCAAAAACCAATCACAACATGGATAGCTTACTTTTTTATAGTGTGTGTACTTTCCAGATACATGTTTTCACCATGAACATGACTTAGAATGATTTTGATGCATTCTTCTTCAAAATCCTCAAGAAATTAAGCTGCATTATGAAAACCCTTCTCATAAACCCTAATATACTTGGGTTGGATCTTTCCGCTCTTATCACAAAGGGATTTCAATTAAGAGTATAGTGACAATGATCCTAAATATTTGATTTTACAATCAATACAGCTAGACAAATTACCTTTTACGATAACACCGTCAGGAACTTGAGATAAAGAATTATATGACACTATTTGTTCTGATTCCACAACTTCCATAGGTTCTGAAGTGATTATTAACCTCTCTACTTTATCAGATGATGAAGCCATTTAGATGAACTTGATTCGAAAAGGGATTTACAAAGAAATACCTTAATTCTTGTGCACTGCCTCCATTACCGGTTGATTACTCAAATTCACACCAGCTCCACCTTCATTAATATTCGAATCAGCTTCAATCATGCAATTCACAACATAAATTTGTCCACAACCAGCAAGCAAATCTCTTTTCACTCTACAAGTCCTCAAAAATTCTCTTTCGAATGCATTTAGGGTAAAAGTAACATAGTAAAACTCACTTTTATCCTTTTTACCTACTGCATTAATTGCTCAATCGCTAGGCTTACAAACCCTAATACACCGCTTAACGGTATATCCAATATTGATAGGTGTAAAAATGGTTGATAGACTTTCAAAAAACTAATTGACAAACATATCAAGATCTCTCACAGAATGACTCAAAAATGCAAGATTTCTTACCTCTCATCTTTCAAGGGGTTCGGAAGTAGATTGGCCACTATGCTCCCCTTAGCCCTATTGAAAGGCTCAATTCATTGGTGTAGGATTCTCCATAGTGAGTGAAGGATTAGGTTCTTCTGTAGGTATATCATCACTCTTATTTTTCAATATTCGATTCATCTCTTCTCTAGTTTCCTTAGTATTTACCTTCTGCTTACCTTTCTAATCTACAAAATGATTAACTGATTTGTTCTTTCTGGTTCTACAAAACTTTGCCATGTATCCCAGTTTATGACAATGATAGCAGGCCATTCCAGATGATCTCCAAGGTCCTTCATTGCCTCTTCTAGTTCTTGTTCTTCAATTCATAGCCACATGACCATAATTGTTACAAATGGTACAAATGACATTAGTTACCTTTTCCATCTCAAATGGACTAAATCGGTTGACATAGGGTTTCTTCTAGTTCATGTTATCCTGATTGTTATAGGTTCTCCTCTAGTTAACATTAGGTCTAGGATTCATGTGACGTACTGGTCTATTTTCTCCATATCTACATTCAAATGATCTATGTTCATACATGTTGCATGTAAAACAATGACCTTCAAATATCTTAGATACATACCTAGTATTTGTATTGTATCTTGTATTGGGTCTATTTCTACACACATTTGTAGTATGTCCAGGCTTATGACAGACAAAGCAAACACTTTAAAAAACATTCTTACTAGTAGGCTTGTTAGCCTTAGGAGTAGTTTTGTCCTTGTGAATGTTGATCTTTGTTCCAGAAGACTCTCCTTTCTCAAATGTGTTAAAGCCTAGTCTAGGTGTATCTCCTTTCATCCTCTATGATTGGATCTGTTCATCCAGCATAGAAGAACTCTTGTTGAGCTTTTCCTGCTTTCCATTGGCCTCGGTGAGCTCTCTAGTAAGATCTTAATCGTGTTTTGTAAGAGTCTCTCTTAGGGATGATGTCATTTCAACATCTAGCTGCAAAGCTTCTTTTTCTCATTTTTTTGCATGCCAATGTTCATGCAAGGTTGCATTCTCTTGTTTGATCTTAGAAATCTCATGATCTCTTTCTTTGACAAGGTCTTCAACTGTCCTCGTATCTTCTAGCTCTTGACTCATGCAGATAGTTAGGGCTTCTAACTCGCTTCTCAGATTTAGCTTTTCACCTTTCAGTTTTTCAACTTCTTCAGCTAATGCATCAATGTTAGCTTCATCTGAAGAACTATTATCAGATATTTCTAATAGTTGTTCAGTTAGCTCTCTCCTTTTGACTTGTGAAGCTTTAAATCCGACCCTTAGGGTTTCAAGGTCTTCCTTGGTATCTTCAAGAACTCTAGCCATCTCAAAGTAGCTCATATCCCCCATGGTGGATTTAGGGTTTCTTTCCAAGCGATTAAGTCTTAAAGAAGTTAGGCTCCGATACTAATTGATAAACTTATAAAGCACTAAGAGGGGGGGGTGAATCAGTGACAACAAAAACAATACCACTTTAAACACTGATCGGTTGAGACACTTAACAAGTTTACTAAACACTATACATGCAATCCAAAATGATATTAGAGAATCCACAATAAGTAAAACATCCACCATAACACAAGTGTTTATACATGGAAAACCCAAATGGGAAAAACCATGGTGAGATGGGACTCACAAGCTAACTATCTGTAGTAATAGGTAACTGGCTGGTTAAGGTCTACAAAAGTGCTCTGCTAGGAGCAAATCCTGTTAAAGATCCGAAAACTCTATTAGGAGCTATACCCTGTTAAAGGTAGTACCTTGTTAGGAGTAACCTCGGTAGAGGATTTCAGAATCCAAACTAATGGATCACTTTGTTAAAGGATTTGTACAATGAAGCTTGTTAGAGCTTACCTAGTAGGGGGAATTGACTATTGTAGTGATTAGAAAAAAATAGGTGGTGTGATCTAGAAGTAGCACAACTTGCTTGAATAGATCCTCTTCTACTCAGTTAAAACCGCATCAGCAACATATTCTACAATGCCTTCAACAACTTAACACTTCTATCTTGCATCATATCATATCTTCAAAATAGTTCATCATAATAACATTATATAGACATTAGATTTCATGTCGGCTTAGAAATCATATCACAATTTCCTAGGTGCACTGTATCTGGACAATCTAACACAACTCATTACAAATGACCGCTAAAATTTGTTGGTTAAGGGTAACTCATCATGACTGGTGATAACTCATCACACAATCAATGATTACTAGTTAGAACATCGATACCGGTTAGAATTAACCACTTTCAACATGTAAACCGATTTTCCTCCATTTGCTTCTTTGATGGTCTCCACTGAATCTCCATGTTGGTGTCAAGTCATTCCTGCATATACTGGTTGTTAATGTGTACTGATTTGACACTCTCTAAACCGTCAAAAATTAAACATCCAATACCGGTTGGAATACAAGTAACTTTAGAAGTAATACCGGTTTGTCTAAGATTACAATGACAATGTGAACAATGTGTGTGCGTACATGTTCCATCAATGACAACATATGAAGTCATTCGTTATATTAATACATCTTCTTTGCTTAGTACTATTTGGAAATAATCTTGTATTTTTGTCCCCATCACTTAACCAGTTCTCTTCGAATTTTAGTTTCTAGTAAATCTCCTCTTTTGATAAAATATCTCCATACTTATGTATTAAAATTTTCTCTTTTATAAATTTCTCATTATCCATTCCATCTCCTATTACACTTTTGTTTACCTTGTCTAATTCTTCTCCTATCAACTCCTTTTTAATTTTTTTTTTTTGAAGTGCTTCTTATTCCACTGTAGAATCTTTAGTTTTACCTTTTTCAAATTGGTTATGAAGAAAAACATTTTGGAACTGATTACCTATTCTTCCTTCGACCAATTCTCAACCAAATTGATGAAATTACTATCTTGAAACCACATTCTCTCAAATTTAAAGGGGTAGTTTTTGAGTCTTATTTCTTCTTCAATTAATAGAGAGATATGAAAGTGATCTAATCTTGTTGTGGTTAAGATTGAAGCACTTAGTGAGTTACTAAACTTAGTTAGGTCCCCTTTAAAGAAGTATCTATCTATCTTTTATGCTATAAAGTTACTACCTTGTTTCCTATTATTCCATGTAAAAATTCCATTATCCATTTCTACATCTAGCATACTATTATTCCTAACCCAAAGTTTAAACTCTTTTTTATGTTGTGGATTTTATTTGGATACCACAATACTTTTCTTTAGGGTACAAAATTATATTAAAATCCCCTCCTAAAATGTAATTTCTATCTATATTTTGTCTTATAAATGATTCTAATTCATCCCATACTTTCCTTTTCCCTATGGTGCTAATTGGTCCATATATGTTAATAACGAAGAAATTGATGCAGGAGCAACCCTAGATCTTGGCAATCTTGTATCAACCAAAAATATTTCTTTTTCAGTTTGTTTTCTATTTTGTAGTTTTAGCATTTCTTCCTAAATTTTCTTGCATTTTCTCACCAAATCTTGTGGAGCTGGATTTTTCTTAAATCATTTTCTGGCAAGTTATCGCTTCCAAATTTTGTGACATTTTTTTGGATTAGAACACCAGAACTACTTGGACCTATTTGCTATTGGTGAATCTTGCGTATCTTTTCATAGCTTCTAGAGCTTTAGTTCATTGATTCCAATATTCCTTGGCATGTCGCCCACCTTCCCTTTGATCCACACTTCTTCCTTTGGATTTTTCAAAGGATTCATTGGCGGAGTCCGACCTGGTGATTTTATATGCTTGATCTTGTTCTTCGGTATTTCATCCCTATTGGGCCAATGAAGATCTCTCTTAATCATATATATCAGTATAATTAAGCATCATAATTAATTTTAAAGAATATTAAAGATATGTCTTAAGATTTAAAGGTCTAGAGTTGACCGATTCTATAATTAAGCATGTATGTAGTAGGCCAGTCAGTCGAACCTTGTAGTCCAGATGTTACCGTCCATTTGCAATTGGTTTTCATGATCTACTTCATTTAGTTCTACATTACCTCCATCATCTTATCTTTCTTTCAGCATGTTTACTCTTGCTGCACGGTCTGGATAGATCTCATTGAGGCCCCTCCCAACTGTGAGTAAACCAAGTGGTATCAAAGCGAAATTTCATTCTAGAGATTGCATTGTCCTAGATATTTTGTTGTGGGGTGGAAGAGTGTGGATACAACCTGCAGTTGCAGAGGATTAGTTTGAGGATGACTCGAAGAAGAAATAGGAATGGTGGAGCATGTGAGAATGTAGACCCTAATATAATAAAAATAGTGAGAGGAATTATAGCCCAATTAGAAGTTGTTGAAACAACCCAGAGAATAGGTTGAGATATTGAGGATGGGAGTGAAGATGAGGAAGAAGAAGAAGCAACAAAATAAGTAACAAATCCACTAGTGATCGATCCAGATGAAGAGAGGTTCTTGAGGGTTTTGATTAGGGTAAACACCAAACCTCATTTTACCCCACTAGAGTATGATGGTAAGTTGGATTCAGATGAATTAATGGATTGTATCTTGGAGATGGAGAAGTATTTTGATTTTGAGAACATTGCGGAAGAAATGAAAGTGAAATATGCCTGTATCCAATTGAAAGGTCATGCATTTATTTGGTGGGAACATTTACAGGTTGATAGACAAAGAAGAGGCAAAGAGAAGACCAAATCATGGGAGTGGATAATTGACAAGTTAAAATCAAAGTTTATACGAGTTGATTACCAAGTAAATATGTTCTCAAAGTTGCATAACTTGAAGTAGAAGGAATCAAGTGTGGAGGAGTATACTGAAGCATTCTACAAGTTGAATATTAGATCCAAACATGTTTATGATGAGATTGAACAAGTTTCAAGATATTTGAATGGATTGCAGATTTCTATATAGGATGAACTCAATTTGACCAAGTTACAGAGTGTTAAAGAAGCTTACCAATATGCCTTGAAAAAAGAAGAGAAGTTGAACAAAAGAAATGAGAAGAGACAAAGAGGTAGAGGTGGAAGGTTTTATGGAGGAAGATTTCAAGGAGGAAGAGGATATTCATGAGGGAGAGGAACCTGTATAGATTAGAACAAGGACAAGGAAGTAAGAAAAGAAGGTACTTCATACTAGAAGGATGACAAAAATTTCTACCTAAGAAGAGAATGTGATGGTTACTGGAATGAAATTTTTGGAAAATATGACATAAGACAATAAGATAGGAGAGTGTTTAGAGGAAACTTCTTTTAAGTGTGGAGGAGAAGGACGTCGTGCTTTCAAATGTAAGAAGACAAAGAACACTGGGAGAACAACCTTAGTAGAAGAAAGCCCTACTGGATCAGATAACAAACTGGAAGATGGAGAATTGTTAATGATGAAGAGATCCTTATGTCATATCACAGAGGATGAAGAGTGCCTTGCAAAGGAGAAATTTGTTCAAGACCAGGTGTAAGGTATCTGGTAAGTGTTGCAAAGTAGTTATTAATAGTGTTAGTTTGGATAATCTTGTTTCAAAAGAAATGATGAATAAATTGAAGTTAGAAAGATTGAAAGATTGAAACACCCTAAGCCTTACCAAATAGCATATATTTAGGATGATCATAAGTTGTTAGTGAGTGAGCAATGCTTCATCAAATTGAAAATTAGAAATTATCATGATGAAGTTTTGTGTGATATTATGCCTATGGATATTTGTCACATTTAGTTGGGTAGACCTTGACATCTTGATAGACATGCAATACATGATGGGAGAAAGAAAATATGAACTATTGTAGAAAATGGGATGAAACAAACCTTATTACCCTAGGGGGAGCCCCTAAAGAGTGAAGTCTATACAAATGCTAGAATTTATTTGGTGGTTGGAAGGAAATTCTTGGATGGAATGACACATGAGAATGTGTGTTTTGTCTTAGTTCCTAAGAAGACAAAGAACCTAGAGCATGAAAAACAATTGGAGGAGATAAAAGAGTTTCTAACAAAGTATGAAGACATCATTTTCAGATAATGTGCCTGATGGATTACAACCTATGAGGAACATCAGTCATTGCATGGACTTGATTCCCAGAATTAATTTGCCTAACAAAGCTGCACATCAGATGACATCGACAGAGAATGAAGAGTTGAATAGACAAGTGCATGAATTGTTGAAGAAAGGTTTGATAAGAGAAAGATTGAGTCCCTATGTAGTATCAACAATGTTAGCACCTAAGAAGAATGGAGAATGGAGGATGTGTATTGATTCCAGAGAAATAAATAAGATCATAGTGAAGTACTGATTTCCATTGCCTAGGATGGATGACATAATGGATTGTTTGAGTGGAGCCAAATACTACACAAAGATATACTTGAAGAGTGGTTATCATCAGATCTGAATCAAATAAGGAGATGAGTGGAAGACAGTATTCAAGATAAATGAAGGATTGTATGAATGGTAGGTGATGCCTTTCGGATTGACTAATGAACCAAGTACTTTCATGAGATTAATGAATGAGGTATTGAATAAATTATTGGTTAAGTTTGTTATTATATATTTGGATGACATTCTGATTCTTAGTAAGACAAGAGAGGAGAATTTATTGCATTTAAGAGATGTTTTGTAGAGGTTGAGAGAAGAGAAGTTGTTGATAAACTTTAAGAAGTATAGTTTCATGATAGAAGAGTTAGTCTATTTGGGATTTGTGATATCTGCGGATGGATTGAAGATGGACCCCGATAAGGTAAGAGAAATTGTTGAATGACCTACACTAGAAAGCATTGGAGAGGTTAGATCATTTCATGGATTGGCTAGTTGAACTACCGGGAGTTTATCAGAAATTTTAGTTCAGTTTGTAGTCCTATGACTGAGACAATGAGAGGAGATAGAAAATAATTCAAATAGACAACTAGAGAAAATAAAACTTTTGAATTGTTGAAGCAGAAGGTGTTTAAGCAACATGTGTTAGCTTTACCGAATTTCAACAAGGTATTTCAAGTAGACTGTGATGCAAGTGGGAATGCAACTGGAGCATTGTTAAGTCAAGAAGGGAGAGTAGTAGCTTATTTTAGTGAAAAGTTGAATGATGAAAGAAGGATATGTTCAGTGTATGATAAGGAATTTAATGCCATAGTTCAAGCCTTGAATAAGTGGAGACATTACTTGTTGCCTAGGGAGTTTCTGTTGTATACTAATCATCAAGCCTTGCAGTATTTGAATAGTCAGAGGAAATTAAATTAGAGACATATGAGATGGGTAGAGTTCTTTCAAAGTTACATGTTTGTGTTGAAGCATAGAAGTCAAAAAAAGTTGTTGATGCATTGAGTAGAAGTAGGAATTGGCGTACAGAGATGAAAGTGACAGTATTAGGATTTGAGGAATTGAAGACCTTGTATGATGATGACCCGAATTTTGCAAAATCTTGGAGAGCATGTAGATAATTGATTATGGTAGATAGAATTAAGTGATTGAATTATTTCATTCAAGATGGGATGTTATTCGGAGGAGTAAAATTTTGTATACCTAAGAGTTTTATGAGGGAGAATTTGATAAAGGAGAAGCATGGTGGAGGATTAGCTAGACACTTTGGTGTTGACAAAATAGTAGAATTGGTGAGTGAACTTTACTTTTTCCTTCGAATTCATAAGGATGTCAGGAAATTTATGTAGAGCTATAGAATTTGTCAAGTTGCAAAAGGTAGTAGTCAGAATGGGGAATTGTATAAATCTTTGACAGTTCTAGAGAGACCTTGGGAGGACATAAGCATGAATTTCATACTCGGAATACCTAAGACATGAAGAGGAAATGATTTTATAGTTGTGGTGGTGGATAGATTCTTGAAGATAGCTCATTTCATACCTTGTAAGAGGACATCTGATGCAAGACATGTAGCTAACTTATTTTTCAAGGAGGTAGTGTGATTGCATGGATTACCTAAGAGCATAGTTTTGGACAAAGACACTAAGTTTGTTGGTTATTTTTTCGAGAACACTTTGGAAGAAGATGAAGAAAAAGTTGAAATTCAGTTCTACTTTTCACCCATAGACTGATGGGAATATAGAAGTAGTAAACCGAATCCTGGGAAATTTGTTGAGATGCTTAGTTGGAGAGAAGACCAAAAGTTGGGATTTGATTCTTTCACAAGCAAAGTTTGGCTACAATACTTCGGTAAACAGGAGTACCAGAAGAACGCCTTTTAAAATTGTGACCGGAGCACACCCTAGAGATATATAAGAAATGAGGGATATATGTAACAAAGAAAAGAAAAGTGTAGAAGCAGAAGAATTTGTAGATCACATGATAACCCTAAATATTCAGGTCAAACAACATTTGGAGGATATTAACAACAAATATAAGGAGAAAGCAGATGAGAAGAGAAGACATAAGGAATTTGAAGTTGGCAATGAAGTGATGGTGTATCTAGGAAAAGGAAGATTTCTAGTTGGAAAGTTTTTACCTTGCAAGATCTTGAGGAGATTTAGTTCTGGAAATGCATATGAAGTGGATTTATAGGATCCTTTGAGTATTTCACTGGTATATTCAACATTACAGATGTACATCAATATCATAAATCAAAATTTAGTGAAGATAGTATTGAACACTGGGAGAAGTAGATACCCCAGAAAGAACCAGATCAGATTGAAGACATTTTGGATAGTAGGATTGGGCGTAGTATCTAGAGTAGTTAGTATAAAGAGTATATTGTGAAATGGAAGGACAAGCCAGTTGAAGAATCATCTTGGATTTCTCAAGTAGAGGTGGACCCCTTGGTTTTCCTCTAACCTCAGCAAAGTGAGTGACTCACTTTTTCAACAACCTCGGATGTCTGATGTAGAAGAATCCTCAGTTCTTGTCAATCTTGCGTTAACTAAAAACATTTATTTTTAGTTTGTTTTCAGTTTTGCAGTTTTAGTATTTCTTCCTACATTTTCTTGAATATTCTCATCGGATCTTGTGGAGCTGGATTTTTCTTGTAATCATGATTATCTTCTTTATTCCTGAACTGTGACATGTTTGGATCATTTTTTGGCAAGTTATCACTTCCAGATTTTGAGATAGTTTTCTGGCTTAGAACACCATAATTTCTTTGACCTATTTGCTATTGGTGAATCTTGTAGATCCTTTGTGTAGCTTACAAAGCTTTAGTTCATTGGTTCCAATTTCCCTTGCAATGTGGCCGACCTTCCCTCTGATCCACACTTCTTCCTTTGGATTTTCATTGGCAAAGGTTGACCTGGTGGTTTTACATGTTTGATCTTGTTCTTTGGCATTTGATCCCTCTTGGGCTGATGTGGATCTCTCTTGAACATATATATCAATGTAATTAAGCATAATAATTAATTTCATAGAATATAGAAGATATATCTTAAAATTTAGAGGTCAGGAGTTGACCGATTTTGTAATTGAGCATGTATGTAGTAGGCCAGTCAAGTGAACCTTGTAGTTTGGATGTTACCAACCATTTGTAATAAGTTTTCATGATCTAATTCACTCAATTTTGCATTGCCTCCATCATTTTGTCTTGCTTTCATTATGTTTACTCTTACTGCAATATCTAGATAGATCTCATTAAGGTCCCTCCCAATCGTGACTGTACCAGAAACAAAGGGAATTTTTAAAGTGTCTCACCCAACCCCTCCTGCCACTAATATTTTTGAATTGCCTCTTCAAATAGTATCCTCTTAGGATCCCATAGGAGGGCTAGGCCTCTTGCTATTGTAGAAACTTTCATAAAGACTACTTTCCATACTCCTAACTTCCTACCATACTGGTTCCAATCATCTTGCCTCAGCTTAGTTTCCCAAATTATCACTATTTCAGAGCCAAAGGTTGTAAGGAAATGCTTAAAAAAATGTTGTTTGTTAGGAGCATTCAAACCCCTAACATTCCAAGATTTGATCTTCATTGTTCCTCGGGAAGGCCATTTCCCTTCCTAGCTTGTAAAAGAGAACTGATTTTGGCTTGGTCCTCTACCGCCCCAGCCATTTCCTTTAGCTCATTTAGGGATTTCCTCCCTCTTCTCTTAGTAGACTTCCCACTATCCAGAGTTTCTTTACTTTGGCAGTAAAAATCTAGACCCAATGTAGCACATCTTGAAATATTCTCCATTTTTTAGGAGAAGCATCAAAGTTTGTAATCTCCAACTCCTTCCTTTCCTCATCATCCATCTCCAAAATCAATTTAATCAATCCTTGTTTCTCATTGGCTACTTCAATATTGTCTTCTTTAGTTTCATACTCCTCTTCTAAGGTATGATTGATACCGATCAAATTATAGACTACTTCAAACTCTTTAGGGATTTATTTTCATCCAAATCCTTAAGTTCACCCTCCTCTAAAATAATGTCCCACTTTGTCTTATCTTGGATATCCTCTATCCCTTCTATGTTGTCTCTGGCTAGACTAATATGACCTACTTCCTTAACTTCTAACTTCCTTGCTTCTAAATCCCCAACAAGGTAATTTACAATAACATTATTCTCAAGATCATTTTCCTTGCTCTTTTGGTTTCCCTCAGCCACAAGGCTGAGATTTTCAATTATGAATCCCCCTACCTCCTAATTGAGAATTACATTAATTCTGTCAATTGGGTTGGGGACTACATTTTCATTGAGAGTATTAGATACCTCTACTAGTGTTAGGTTGTACTATATTTCTAGAAATAGGGCCTTCGTGAAAAATTTCCCTAATGAAACATGCCTCCTATGCTATTATTAATTCTAGAGGCTCTAGGGTTTTTGTATCTATGTTGATATCCACCAAGATTTTTACCTTTGTGGAGCTTAAAAAAATTCTTCTACTCAAATAAAGGAACCTAAGGCATTCTCTATTTTTGATAAAGTATCAAAATGAAGCAATTTCACAAGTAGATAAGAAATTTTAATCCATTTGGGGATGCTTTTAAACTTATATGCTATCAGATAAAAATTAATTTTCCAATCAATCAGAAGAAAGTTGTAACCCTTGAATATAAATGGTTTGTTAGCATTGTGTTGTCATTGATGGCAATCGGTAACTAGTAAAGAAAATGACATGTCATTGATGTCTTCACTAGTATAGCAAACCGGTATAGGCAAATCGGTATAGCATGTTATAAGAAAGATAGACATCACTGTATGTTACTAGGAGATTGTTGGCATGATGTTACCCATACACAGGCTATTGGCATATGATGGACCAGTCTGATGATAATATATGTTATCATTGATGTCAATAAGTGCAGGTGAACCAGTATGAAGATTGGACGAAGTTGTTATTGATGTTCAAGTAGGAGAACCAGTATGAAGGGATGAAGTGGATCAGTGTCAGGGTTTCACTAAGTGTGACTATCGGTTGGTAGTCTTAGATCTAGGGTTTCCAGTTTCGCAATCTATCTTGTGTGATGCAACCGGTGACATTTTGTGATGAGTTAGCTAAGAGATAAGGATGAGATCGAGATTCTACGTTATTTTTGTGCACATGAAGGATTTCCTTGAGGATCATGCATGTGAAGATCAATTGCATTAAATGTCTACCTCAGGAATGAACATTCTTCTTAGCGGTATGTGAAGAGAGCGTGATGGGTTACTGATTTCCATATGCGGTGAAGAATGGATGATGCAGAATGACTTGTGATATGTTAGAGATTGTTTTATTCTACACAAAATGTTTGAATGCTTAGGATTGGATCTCTTGTAATTATAAACCTAAAATATTCATGGTTTAAGGTTTATGCTACCAACCTAATTATTGTCTATAAGGTTGATGATGTTTGTTATTGTTTGTGTTGGCAAATGTTGTGTTTGTATCCGAGGGATGAGATACTTGCCAAACCAGTGAGTGGAAAACTACAGAGTGTGATTACAGAGTAGAGGAGTTGAAAAGGATCTGCCTTAGTATGTAGTGTTATTATTAGATCAGAGCTTTACCTGTTGTCTTCTAACCATCTCAATAGTAGGAAAATCCCTTTACCAAGTAGCTTTAATAGGCATATTGCAAATCCTTTAACTAGGTGACTCAAGATCATTGAGTTCTTCAAATCCTCTAGAGAGGTAACCTTTAACAAGGTTTCAACCTTTAAGAAGGTATATAGCCTTCCCTTAACCAGGTGATCTTTAATAGGATCGGTTCCTAATAGAACCTTATTGTAAAGTCTTTAATCGGACTAGGCTCCTAACAAAGCGAGCTTCAAAAGAGTTCAAAAACAAGCTTGTGGGTATTCATCTCCACCTTGGTTTTTCCCATTTGGGTTTCCACGTGAAAAATCTGGGTGTCATGAGTTGTGTTTTTTTCATGTGATGATTGTACAGTCTTTATTTAGGTAAATATGCATGCAAAGCTAATGATTATGGTATTACTGATACAACACATGCATGAGTATATTGTTGAAGTAATTATCAAGTGTTGAATGTTATTTGAAGTATTCAGTTTTATTAGTTTAGCTATTTGAAGTCTTACTGTGTTTAACCGGTATTGCCATGGTTAAGTTTAGTGATGAAGACAATCGATTAGCATTGTTTTAACTTGATAAGTTTTTGAGAAGTTTTTGTATGTACTGATTCACCCCCCCCTCTTAGTACCGATTAGGGTGTTTTTTGTTCATCATTATTCATCAATTGGTATCAGAGCAACTCTAGGTCCTCAGTAATATAAGCTTAATCGCTTGAGGTAAAAGATCCTACTTTAATGATGAAGAGGGACGGTCCTAAGTTTAATAGAGATAACTTCAAAATATGGAAGGACAGAATGAAGATTTAATTCAAGAGTTTGGGTGCTCAACACTGGAGCTATGTTGAGAATGCCTATGTAATCCCCACTGGCACTCTAACCAATGATCAAAAAAGAGAGATTCAAGAAAATGGGCAAGTTATGGAAGCCCTTATTAGCAGCCTGTTCGATATTGAGTTCATTGATGTACAAGATAAGGACACTCCTAAGGATGTATGGGATACATTGGAAACCATTTATGGCGGTGATGAGCATGTCATCAAGCTAAGGAAGAAAGTCTTAGAGGAAAATTTGAAGACATGAGGATGATTGAAGGAGAGACCATTCAACAATATGGCATAAGGATCAAGACTGTGGTTGGAGATATCAAGAGAACTAGTCGAACAATTGATGATGCCACTGTTGTCAGTAAAGTTTTGAGATCATTGTTACCAGTATATATAATCAGAGTTGCTGCTATTCAGGAGCTAAGGTCTATCGACAAAACCAAGGTATCCTTAGACTCTATCATTGCAAAGTTGATTGTATATGAGTTGAATAGCTATGATGGCAGTGTTCAGAAGACTGAGTTAGCCTTTAGAGAATCTATTGTACCAATCAGAAAAGGAAAATAAGTAAGTACCAGTTATGAATCTAGGCAATGCAGAGATATGGATGATGAAGAGATTCTGATGGAGTTTGAAGCTCATCTTACCAAGAGACTTCCAAAATGCACCGAAAAATATAGAGGTAAGCTTCCTTTCAATTGTTTTTCCTACAATAAGATAGGACATATAGCTGTTAATTGTCCTAACAATGACAATAAGGATAAATTAGAGATGTTTATAAAGTATAAAGGAGGAGGTAGGAGAAATTGTCTTGTTGCAGTGGATGAAGGTGTTACTGATGAAGAATTTGAGGATGAAGAGAATGGGGACATAGTGTTTGTAGCTGTAAAGGAAGAAGTGTCTGACAAGAAAGCCTTTGTCTCTCGCATTAACAACTCTAATGAGTGGATTATTGATAGTGGGTGTTCTCACCACATGACTGGTGACCGGAGAACACTTATGTCTCTGGAAGAATATGATGGAGGTGTTGTCCAATTTGGCAATGATGCACCATGCTTGGTGAAAGGTAAAGGATCCATCTCACTGAATGGAAAGAGCAGTGTGGATGATGTCTACTAGGTAGAAGGTCTTAAGCATAATCTTTTGAGTGTTGCTCAGCTAAAGGACAAATGACTCATTCTAGAGTAAAAAGGTGGAATCTGCAGTATAATTAGAAAGAGTGGTGAGCTTATTGCCACTGGTTAGAAGATCAGAGGTAACTTGTCTCAGTTGAATGCCAAGATTAGTCAGTGTCTGATGGCAAAGTTTGATGACAGTTGAATATGGCATAGGAGACTTTGTCATATAAATTTTGATAATATTGTAAAGGTGAGTAAGATCAAGGCATTAAGTCGATTTCCTTTGCTGAACAAACTAGAGAATTCTTTGTACAGAGAATGCCAACTTGGGAAGATGTCTTCCTCAACTTTCAAAAGTAAGCCTTTTTCAGCAGAGAACTTACTTGATCTTGTGCACACCAATTTGTGTGGTCCAATGGAAACTAGAACTATTCAGGGAGATAGGTATTTCATGATTCTTACTGATGACTGCTCAAGAATGATGTGAGTCACATTCTTGAAAGACAAGTCTGAGGCATTTGGAAAGTTAAAAGCCTTTAGAACATTGGTAGAGAAGGAAAGTGGTCAAAGGATAAAATGCATAAGAACTGATCAAGGAGGTGAATTCACTTCTGATGAATTCAACAAGTACTTTGAAGAGAACGGTATCAAGAGGTAGCTATTTGTCCCAAGGACACCACAACAGAATGGCATAGCAAAAAGGAATAACAGGACTATAGTTGAAGCAACCAGAATTAATGTTGATCCAAGGTAAGGTTGCTCATACTTTTTGGAGAGAAGCGGTGAGAATTGCAGTCTATACTATGAACCGGGCACTCATCAAGAAAGGTAAAGATAAAACCCCTTATGAGTACTAGACTGGGAAGACTCCCACTATGAGTTATTTTAAAGTATTTGGCAGTAAGTGTTATATCAAGAGAGGTGAGTATATGAGAAAGTTTGATGCTAAATGTGATGAAGGAATATTTCTAGGATATTCCACTAAGAGCAAAGCTCTCAAGTACTACATCAATAGCACTCAAAAAATTGTTGAGAGTATCAATGTCAGGGTTGATGAATCCCCTGAGGAGCCTGAGGAAACATATAGAAAGCAAGTGGAAGATGAACCAGGTGTATCCTTCTGGGAACCGGTTAAGAAAGAAACAAGCAAAGACCTCACTGTTCCTGTATCGGTAGAAGCTGTAGTAGGTGAAGAAGAAGATGAAGAAGAAGAAGAAGAGGAAAAGAAAACAGGAACCAGCTAGAGTCATTCCTAGATATGTGAAACTACATCATGATCCGAAGTAGATCATAGGAGATAAAGATGCATGGATACTCACAAGAAGAAAGGTGAAAGAAAACTCTTGCATGATTTTTGAATTTGAGCCTAAGACCACTAGAGAGGCCTTACAGATGAAGACTAGATTAAGGCAATGGAAGAGGAGATGGACCAGATAGAAAAGAATGCAACATGGTCTTTAGTACCCATACCGGAACACAAGAATGTCATAGCTACCAAATGGGTCTTCAGGAATAAGCTGAATGAAGAAGGCGCAATTGTAAGGAATAAGGCAAGACTTGTATGCAAGGGATATGCCCAGGAAGAGGGAGAAGACTATGGAGAAACCTTTTCCCTAATGGCTAGACTGGAAAGTGTTCGAATTCTACTTGCATTTGCAGCGTTTAAGGGATTTAAGGTATATCGGATGGATGTGAAGTCTGCATTCTTGAATAGAATCCTAGAAGACGAAGTGTATATTGAGCAACAAGATGGGTTTTCCTTATCAGAAGATAGTAACATGGTGTGTAGATTACACAAGGCCCTGTACGGATTGAAACAAGCACCAAGGACATGGTATGAATGGTTACACTCTCATGTTGTGAAGATAGGATTTCAGAGAACAAGTGAGGACAACAACATCTACCTAAAATATGAAGGTGATTAGATTCTAATATGTGAAGTGTTTGTAGATGACATAATCTCTGAAGGAGATGATGAAATGAGCCATGCATTTGCAGATGAAATGAAGAAAGAGTTTGAGATGTCTCTGATTGGAGAGATAAAGTTCTTCATTGATCTACAGATTCAGCAAATAAAAGAGGGTACCTTTATTACCCAGTCCAAGTATGTCAAAGAGGTATTGAACACCTTTGGCATGGAGGAGAGAAAACCGGTTAGTACATCGATGGTGAGCGACTATAAATTGACTAAGGAAGATGATTCAGTGTTGGTGAATGAGAAGGAGTACTGGTCAATGATCGGTAAGATGCACTATATGGTACACAACATACCAGATATTGCTCATGCCATGGGCATTGTGGCTTGTTTTCAAAAGAGTCCAAGAGAATCCCACTTGGTAGCAGTCAAGAGGATTCTTAGATACCTAAAAGGAACAGTTGATTATGGATTGTGGTATCCATACAATGGTGATTTTAATCTCAAAGTATTTACTGATGCAGATTGGGAATGTAATTTGGAACACCAAAAGAGCACAACTAGTGGAGCATTCTTTCTTGGTGGAAGACTAGTCTCATGGACGGGTAAGAAGCAAAGTTGTAGTTCCCAGTCTACAGCTGAAGCGGAGTATGTGGTAGCATTTATGAACTACACTCAAGCAATCTGGATGAAACATTTATTGGATGGTTTCAAAGTACCTATATTTGAACCGGTAAGTATATTTTGTAACAACACAAGTGCAATAAATATTTCCAAGAATCCGGTATTGCATGCTAGAACTAAGCACATTAAGCTCAAGTATCACTTCTTGAGAGAGAAGGTTCAGAACAAAGAGGTTGTATAAGAACATGTTTCCAGTAAGGAGCATCTAGAAGACATATTCACTAAGCCCTTACCGAGAACTACATTTACCTATTTGAGAGGTGAATTAGGGGTTCTTCCCCTTCATGAAGTAAATTAAAAATGTGTGCTTCATATCAGTCAGGTACTACAATGTCAAATATTTTAGGATTGATTTGTTGAAGGATGCTACTCCATAGGGGGACCATCATAGTGGAGAATAGAATCTTGTGCCTCCACTTTGGCATTGTTGTCAAAGGGGGAGAAGATATCTGATGATGTATGGGGGAGAAAATATCTGATGATGAAAATATATGTTAAAGTTGCACTGGTCTATATTTTTTTATAATTCCAATGCTACATTGAGTATTTCCATCAATGCCAAAGGGGGCAATTGTTGGCATATGATGAACTGGTATGATGATAATGTATGTTGTCATTGATATCAATAAGTGCAGGTTAACAGGTATAAAGATTGGAAAAATTTGTTATTGATGTTCAAGGAGGAGAACCAGTATGAAGAGATGAAGTGGACCAGTGTCAAGGTTTCACTAAGTGTGGCTATCGGTTGGTAGTCTCAACTCTAGGATTTCCGGTTTGGCAATCTAGCTTATGTGATACAACCGGTGACATTCTATGATGAGTTAGCTAAGAGATAAGGATGAGATCGAGATGCCATGTTAGTTTTGTGCAAGTGAAGGATTTCCTTGAGGATCTTGCATGTGAAGATAGATTGCATTAAATGTCCACCTCAGAAATGAACATTCTTCTTAGCGGTATGTGAAGAGAGTGTGATGGGTTACTGATTTCCATATGTGGTGAAGAATGGATGATGCAAAATGACTTGTGATATGTTTGAGATTGTTTTATTCTATGTAAAATGTTTGAATGGTCAGGATTGGACCACTTGTAATTATAAACCTAAGATGTTTAGGGTTTAGGTTTTATGATACCGACCTAATTGTTGTCTATAAGGTCGATGATGTTTGTTATTGTTTGTGTTGGCAAATGTTGTGTTTGTATCCGAGTGATGAGATACTTGCCAGACCAGTGAGTGGAAAAGTGCAGAGTGTGATTGAAGAGTAGAGGAGCTGAAAAGGATCTGCCTTAGCATGTAGTGTTGTTATCAGATCAGAGCTTTACCTGTTGTTTTCTAACCATCTCAACAATAGGAAAATCCCTTTACCGGGTAGCTTTAACAGGATTATAGCAAATCCTTTAACTAGGTGACTCAAGATCATTGAGTTCTCCAAATCCTCCAGCAAGATAACCTTTGACAGGGTTTCAACCTTTAACAGGATATATATCAGTCCCTTAAGCGGGTGATCTTTAAGAGGATCAGTTCCTAACAGAACCTTATTGTAAAGTCTTTAACTGGACTAGGCTCATAACAGAGCGAGCTTCAAAAGAGTTCAAAAACAAACTTGTGGGTATTCATCCCCACCGTGGTTTTTCCCATTTGGGTTTCCACGTGAAAAATTTGTGTTTCATGAGTTGTGCATTTTTCATGTGATGATTATGCAGTCTTTGTTTAGGTGAATATGCATGCAAAGCTAATGGTTATGGTATTACTGATACAACACATGCATGAGTATATTGGTGAAGTAGTTTTCAAGCGTTGAATGTTATTTGAAGTATTCAACTTTACTAGTTTAGCTGTTTGAAGTATTATTGTGTTTACCCAGTATTGCCATGGTTAAGTTCAGTGATGAAGACAAGTGGTTAGCATTGTTTTAACTTGATAAGTTGTTGAGAAGTTTTTGTATGTACTGATTCACCCCCCCTTCTTAGTACTGATTACGGTATTTGTTGTTCATCATTATTCATCACAGGCAAGTGAATTGTCAACCGCTAAACCGATCCACCAATAAGAAAACATGAGCAAGCAAGAAATAATTTGAAAGGAAGATAAACAAGAACTAAAGAAAACAAATTGATATGTTGTCAAACCATATAGATTGAAGAGTAAACACAAAACTGGAAACTGTCTAGGTTTCCATGACCTAACTATTAGAATAGAGTACTGCTTGATATCAAAGTTAACCAAATAATATATACTAGTAGTGTGGCTTGTCGGTGACCGAGTATGAACTGATACAATCAAGTGAACTGGATGTCGACATGTAGATAACACATGGAGTCCAGGTGGAAAACATGCAGTGGTAAGTGAATAATGCATCGATGAGGTAGTTACAGAGTAGGTCGATATTAAATATCGACTGCAAGAATCATGGATCAAGTGCAAAAGATTGTGGCTCGAAATAGATCAAACAGAAACAGCTAAGTCGACAAAAATCAAGGCAGATGATCTGGATCAAATTTGCTAAACATAGTAAGTGTGAATTAGAAGGATCAAAATGGTGGTGATGATTGAGTTGTTATAGGCTATCAATCAAAGAAAAAAAATTGATTTGATTTGATACGGATCATGGCCCGTGTTGAAAACCCTAAGCATGGAAAAAGTTTGAAATTCAATTTTGGTGGGAAAGCGTGGATAGAAATGTGTAGATCAAAGATCAAAGTTGATGATTGTAGTTGAGAGGTTGATGCAAAGGTGAGCTTTTGTAAAGAAAGAGTGATTAGTATGAGGGTAAGAGCAAAATATTGTAGTGAGTGAGTGTTGGAAAAGAACCGGCAAGGGTTGAGGTTACTGGTAAACTATCACAGAGATGTTAAACTGACACTATTTCAATCAGTAAGGAAGCAATAGTGATACAGAGGAGAGTCAAACCGGTAGAGAGAATTTGTTGGAAGTGTTACAAAATTTATTTGTAACAAGGTGTCGATTATCGTATTATTTTTATATCATTGTATTTCATTGAGTGGGTGCTTGGTACAGGGGTTGGTGCTCCTTTGGGTAGGTACCTATAAATTGCTAGGGGTTTGTGGTCCTTGGGTTGGTACCCTAAATAATTATAATCAAGTATTTTCATTGTGAGGATGGATTGGCATAGTAGATATCCAACAACATTTCTCACCGAGGTTTTTTCCACATTAAGTTTTCCTCATATATCCTGTGTTATGTGATGTGGTTTTGTGTGTGAATGATTTTAATAGTTTTCACTCTCAACTGGTTGTATACACATAATTTGAAATTGTTTATAATCACTTATTCACCCCCCTCTCAGTGATATCTTGTGTTCTATAATTGGCATCAAAGCCTTAGGTTCCATGTTGGTCAAAGCTTTCTCTAGCTTGGGTAGATTTTGGTTTAAGAACAAAATGGCAAGAAATGAATCTTCCTCCTCCAAAGCTCCCATTGTCTAATAATGAGTTTGTTAAGGTTATGTGCTACTCATTTGCATAGAAAACTTAGGATAAGTTGAAGAGATTGTTTGAAGGAGATGTCAAGGTCGAGGCTAAACTGCAAGCACTAAGAGGTTAGCTTGAAGGCCTGAAGATCAAAGATGAAGAAAATATTGCTGATTAACTTCAAAGAGTTGATGAAATGGTAAATACTATTAGAGGACTTAGATAAGATATATCTAATGAAGTGATTGTTAAAAGGGTACTTAGATCACTTACATCTAAGTATGATGCAAAAGACTCGGATACAGAGGTTGCAAATTTTGTAAGGAATCCTAAAAGGGGATCCGATAAGTACAAAGGAAAATTACCTTTCAAATGTTTCAACTATGGTAAAATAAGACGTTGCTTCAAAATGTCCCTATGGTGAGAATAGTGGAAATAACCAAAAGAGCATCAACAGATCTTCTAGTAAGGATAAAAGGAAGAAAGATTACCAACAAGAAAGAAGAGGCTACTAGGAGCAGAATAGCCTATATACTTTTGAAGATGATGCTACAGATGAAGAAAGTGCCTCAGAAGAAGGTTGTTCTGAGGATGAAAGAGAAATAAATCTCTTTATGGCACTAGATGAACCGGTTGATGGGGATATTGAAGATGAAGACATTGAAGCTAAAGTAGACTTAGAAGGTGAACTCATAAGTGCACTTCAAGAATTGAATAAAATAAGAAGAGAACTCAAGAAGACTAAGTATGTTGTTGCTAAAGAACAAGACCTCTTGAAGCAATCCCTAGATGAGTCAAAGAAAATAATTTCTGATTTGAAACTCCAGTTGGAAGAGGCCAAGAGGATATGTGAATTTACATCCTCCAATTTGTTGAAGAAATAGAAAGAGAAACAAAATATAGAAGAAGAAATTGTAAGACTCATAAAGGAGCTTGAGAAGAGAAAGGATGAGTTGAAGATGAGAAGAAAGTATGAGGGAAGCACTGAAGCCCCACACGATGTTAAGTAATCAAAAGAACTCAAAGGATACCCGAGGTATAGGATTTGAAGATGGACAAAGTTCAAACAAAAAAGACACATCAGGTAAGGAAATACAGTTTACCTCTTCAATTGAAATTAAGGAGAAACAAACCTTTACAGTCAACAAGGATACCGGAAAGAAGACCTATGTTGAAGCTACAAGAAATCAGCCTATGAACTTGAATACTCAAAATTGGAAGGCTTACACATCTTACCAGAATGCAAATCATAAAGTCAAGCCTAAGGTAGATAATGAAGGGTTCACAAGAGTCAACAGTGTAAGAGGAAGACACCCAGTGAGACAAAGATTTCTGGTCCAAAGCAACAAGACTGTTATGTATCCCAATTTCATGGTTACTATTACCAGTGTAATAAGTTTGGTCATAGAATTGCTGAATGTAGTCTGATGCATAAGCCCCCTACTAGCTTTGAGAGTACAAATTTGTTTGCTGCACTCTGAGAGATGAATTTTATGTGTTATCAATGTAATGAATTTGGTCGTAAGAGTTATGAATGTAGGAAAAGTCAGTTGATATCCTACAATATATTTTCACATTCATCGTTCAATGTCAATGTGAAGTGCTACCACTGTCAAAAGTTTGGTCACATTTCAAAACATTGAAAACTTGAGAATTCTAAGAAAAATAAGTCAGTACCAGACCAGAAACTAGATGCAAAACTGGAATAGAAAATTGTAAGTGACAAGAAGAAGGAAGCCAACTTGATTTGCGTTGAGAAGGATAAGAATAAGACAGAGCCAAGTCTGATTGTGCAGAGTGCCCTGTATGTAGAAAGGAGAAATTTATGGGTTGTAGATAATGGATGCTCCAATCACATGACTAGAGACAAAAATAAGTTTATTAAGTTTGAAGATTGGAATGGAGGATTAGTAAGATTTGAAGACAACGCTTCCATAAAGATAAAACGAAAAGGAACCCTGAATATAGATGGAAAATACAAAGAACATGATGTATATTATGTAGAAAGACTCAAGCATAATCTGCTAAGTGTAAGTCAGATGTGTGACAAAGGATACAAATTCACATTTGACTCTATCAGTTGTCAAACTAGGAAAGAGAGTACTCAACAGGTTTTTGCAGAAGGAAAACACATAGATGTAAATGTTTACAATCTGAAAGAATGCTATGAGTCCCAATTCATGATGGGACAGGTAGATGAGAGCTGGTTGTGGCACAAAAGATTGGGCCATATTAATTTTGATAATTTGCTCAAAGTAAGAAAGAAAGGGTATGTGAGACACATACCACCAATTATCAAACCAGAAAGCACTTTTTGTGATGAATGTCTAAGAGGCAAGAAGACGAAGGTAACCTTTAATACCAAAGAACATAATACTTCAAGGCCCTTAGAACTTGTGCATACAGACTTGTGTGGTCCAACCAGGATAAGAGCCTTAGCTGGTGAAATATACTTCATTCTCTTCATTGATGATCTCTCAAGAATGATGTGGGTCACTTTCTTACATGACCAATCAAAATAATATGAGAGGTTCAAAAAATTCTGAAAGATGGTTGAGAGGGAAAGTGGTTGCAAGCTGAAGTGTTTGGGATCTGACTAGGGTGGTGAGTTCACATTAAATGAGTTTGTAGACTACTATGAGAGACATGGAATCATAAGACACTATTCAGCCCCAAGAACACCTCAACAAAATGGAGTTGTAGAAAGGAAAACCCAGACTTTCAAGGAGATGCCAAGAACTATGTTAAATTTGGTAAACATACCGGATATGTATTGGAAGGAAGCAGTACATACAACTGTATATACTTTGAATCCGGTTTAGTTGAGAGAAAATAGAAAAATGACACCTTATGAATTATGGTATGACTGGAAGCTATCAGTCAAATACTTCAAAGTGTTTGGAAGTAAGTGCTTCATCAAGAGAGATGAAGATGTTATAGGTGGTTTTGACTCTAGGAGTGATGAAGGAATTTTCCTGGGTTACTCCACTCATAGAAAGGCCTACAAGTGATACAATAAAAGACTAAGAAGGGTCATTTAAAGTGTGCATGCAAGAGTTGATGAGGATTTCCACAAAGGAAGACAAACACATAATTATCAGTATGATGATTCGTGTGATGAAGATGAAGTGCACTCAGAAAGTGAACTGAAAGAAGCACCAAGCAAGGCCCCTAATAGATGTGTACAGAAAAATCATCTAGAAGACTAGATTATAGGAAATAAAAATGATGGTGTTCAGAAAAGAAGAAGACTTTCTCGGAACAATGAACAAATAAATGTCTTCCTCATGACTGAAATGGAACCCAAAACATTTAATGTGGTCAGCAAAAGTGAAAAATGGATGGATGCAATGGAAGAAGAGTTGCAACAGACTGAAAAGAACAATTCTTGGGAATTAGTTCCTAGACCGACATACAAGAATGTCATTGGTACTAAATGGGTCTATCGGAACAAAATGAATGAAGAAGGAAAGATTGTTAGGCATAAAACAAGGTTAGTGTGCAAAGGGTATTCTCAAGTAGAAGGAATAGATTTTGAAGAAACCTTTGCACTGGTGGCAAGACTTGAGGCCATTAGGATGTTCTTAGCCTACAAAGGATATAAAGTATTTTAAATGGATGTTAAATCTGCTTTCTTGAATGGTAACTTAGAAGAAGAAGAAGCCTACATAGAATAATCAGAAGGATTTATGCTACATGATGATGAAAATTTTGTGTGTTGATTGAAGAAAGCCTTGTATGGGTTGAACCATGCTCCAAGAGCATGGTACTCAATGTTAGATAAATATCTTAAGGAGTAAGGTTTCAGAAAAGGAAGTTCAACAACAATTAACTTAGGTAGGTATCCCTTTAGGCTTCAATGTAGTCATCGCACTAAGGGGAATCCTTGCAATTAGAGATTATAGAAAGTTCCATAGGTAGGGTGGTGTTAGGGAGGCGACCAAAGGGATTAATGGAAGATCCACTAGTAGGGGTCATAACCAAGTAGAAATTATAGAGCCTTATAATTGACCCCTAATGTAGGGGGGCAACATTATTGGAATTAGCAACAACAATAGACTAGGAAATGGAAGAAAAAATCCAGTAGGGAAAGTTCATTTGCACACTATACTTGAGATGATTTAGTATTGTGAATAATTGAGTGAAATCATTTGAATATGTCATCCAAGGAAATTTATTTCAATAGGAGCAGTCTGACCTCCTTCCAAATGCCAAGAATATGTTCCCTTTTAAAACCATTTTAAAATCAAGCAACTTTTCACCTAGCTCCAAAAACCTCTCGAAGTCATCTTTGTAATATGAATGCCTATTTATTAATAAATAGATCTATAATGAGAAAGATAACATGACAATCATATGAATCTATAAATATGAAATCAACTCTTTTTTTTTGAATCATTGAAATAAAAGATATGGACATAGCTAGGTCTTCTTGAAATATCAATGCATACTCCAAAATATTGCACATGCATTGAGATAAAGATTGATGCAAAGCCTTTACAATAGTTTTACAATATTACTACACCAACTAGTAGATTAACATAGACAAGCCAACAAATTTAGTTTCAAAGTTACATATGCATATAAACATTTGAAATACTTCAAGTATGTGTAGAGGAATTAAACTATGGAAACATAATTTTATTAAAATAAATTCTTGAGACTCATACAAATTAAATCTCAAATTCATTATTTGGTAGCATACAATAGGTAAATCTCCAAACCAATTCTGAATGAGATTTCTCTTAAGATTGGTGAGTTACAATGGAGACAAATCCTAGACTATGAAGGGATTTTGTTCATTTGTAGATTCTTTTTTGTAACAAGGCACTTGGCCTCTTTATGTCCTCGCGATTCTCAACTTTACTCCTACTACTAAATATTAGAGTTAGGACCGAGAAGCAAGCCCAATGAAACAATTTGAGATTTAGTGATTGGAAGGGAATGACCATTTTTATTTCATTGTAAATACTATCTAAGAAGATTTTTCTAGATAAACAAAGGGAGTAGTGCTAGTACATCCCCAAGAATCAATAGATGAATTAGAAAGTTGAGTTGCTAAATCCAAAAGAGAAACGTAGTAGTTTGGAGAGAGGAAATCAAAGATCATGGGAAGGATAAGTCTAGTACTTAAAAGTGCATTTGAAGGAGCCAGAGGGGCATCAATAGCTGTGTCATTAATAGTCTTCCTATTATATTTGAACTCGGCTTCAAACTCTACTATGTCTTTGATGCCCCATCTCCATTGGCTACCTCTACTTTAGTGGCTCATGTTAGCTTAATCTCTATGGCCCCTATGATGGTGTCACATGTCTCTTCAATTGATGTTGTTCCTTCCATGGTAGCATCTAATCTTGTTGCTCCCCCTGCATGTGCTATTGATGCCCCTCTGGTTCCTTCAGATGCACTTTTAAGTACTAGACTTATCCTTTCCGTGATCTCTAATTTCCTCTCTCCAAACTACTAGGTTCCTCTTTTCGATTTAGCAACACAGCTTTCTGATTCATCTATTGATTCTTGGGGATCTACTAGCACTACTCCCTTTGTTTATCTAGAAAAATCTTCTTAGATATTATTTACAATGAAATAAAAATGGTCATTCCCTTCCAATCACTAAATCTCAAATTGTTTTACTGGGCTTTCTTCTCAGTCCTAACTCTAATTAATTTTTATTCTATTTCATCTCTGTGGTGGTGTACTCATGTTACCTCGTACGAACTCTTTTGTCCCTAAACTATTATTGTTTTGATGTATTTTATTTGTTTTGTAATAAGTTGGGGCCCTTCCCCACTTATTCTAATAAAAAACATACAATAGATAGGCATTTGCATTATTCTATTTTCCTAAGCTTCATACAAACTAAATTCTAACCTCTACATGTTATGGAATGTAACAATTCATCCCCTAAACTATGCTTAGATGAAATTATACAAGAATGGACATTAGATCCATTCTCATTTGATAGCCATGTATTTATATCATTTCAATATTGCCTTAAATTTCATATTTTGTTGACACTTGTTACAAATTAGACTCATTAAAGGGAAAATCCTCTATTATATATTAAATTCATTAATATAGAGAACAATTAGTTGGTTAGGAACACATGAGATCTTGATTAGACATGAAATTTAACAAGAACGTATGAAAATTCATCCCATTTATGCATGTCCAATGCTGATGAATATCAACCTCGTACATAGTGATTGAAATTTAATAAATGTTAGGATATCAACTAATGCCATAAAGTTCTATTTTTAGACTTATCAACTCTAAATATGAGATGGACATTGTGTTCTTCATTCAATATCCTACCTAGTATCATCAAGTCTATGTAGTCACAAACTAAAAGGTCATATTTATAACTTATTAGATACACTAACTAAAATAAGAGTTATTGAAACCCACCATCATTAACACAATGAATTCACAATCAATTATTATAGGAAGCACTCTCATACCAAACATTGCATGTTCATTTATCACAATGCGTATCATATGGAAATACTAGACATGCTAAAATGAACTTACTACCTTTAAATATTTTTACATAATAATAGAAAATGATGTCTCACCGAATAAACATAAAGCACTTCCACATGAAATATTTTTTTCAACTAGTAAATATAAGTGTAATATTAATTCTATGACATTGTTAGATAGCAATTATTGCTTCTGCTTCGAATTTTTAGTTTTGGCTACGGTTATTGTATTGATCCACTCATGTCACATGAGGATTACACTTAGTAAAAAATCATTGTATTATTAGTTCCTTAGCTTAAAGAAAGTGAGAAGGGTTCAAAATAAACTTAATTAAAAAAAAAAAATTTTAAAAATTCAGTTTACGAAACTATAAAATGT
The DNA here is from genome assembly GCF_030272615.1 of Cryptomeria japonica. Lineage (NCBI taxonomy): Eukaryota > Viridiplantae > Streptophyta > Pinopsida > Cupressales > Cupressaceae > Cryptomeria > Cryptomeria japonica. The sequence goes on from NC_081409.1 coordinate 711,446,945, forward strand.
GTCAAATTCAAACTTGAGATCTTGAGTAAAATCAAATTTATAAATACCCATATTTGTAAGAAATTTTAAATGTAATCACGTGTCAAAATTGAAATATTTTTTTTTGAGGATTCTTATATCCATGGTATGCTATTTTTCTTGATGTCATAATACTTTTGGAATTAAGAGCCTAAGCTTATTAGAATTTATAAATTTTATACATTTGTGACTTTTTAAATATTGGTGCCCTAATTAAAACTACAAACTTAAGATTCTTGAACTAATGATTATGTTATAATATAATATAAATATTACATGTGTGTATGTGTATGTATATGTACACATATACATATGTGTGTGTGTTTTCTAGAGCTATTAAATACTTGGCTCAAGACAAATTTTTAGCAAACATTTAAATGAAAATATCTAATCATTTTGCAGCCATATAAATAAAAAAAATGAATGAATGGGAATGGGAATGGTGAATAGATTATGAGGGCCTCATATGAGCTACACAAAGTGGTGAATGCTTAGTGTGTTGTTTAATACTAATAAAAAACATCTTTTTGAGCCTTTTTAGGGAAATCTCTTTTTATCACTCTTTCTGTAATTGTTGATTAGTTTGTCTTATTGGTAGTTGATGTGATTATTTTGTTTAAATGGTTATTTATATTAGTTTTAATTTTGATATATGAGGTGAATTACTCATTTATGATGGTTGTTTATATTAGCATTAATTCAAGGAAATAAAATAAGATGGATGTTTATAAGTAATAATTAATTTTAATAAATTGGCGATTATTGGAATAGATTAAAAAAATATTTGGAATTGATAATAAAGTTTTTTTTCCAATATAATATATTTCTAGTTATTTTCTTCTTATTTGTCCAATAAAACTGAAATTGTTAGTTTAATTACTATTCTAAATAAATGTTGACTACAAACTACCTCACGTAAAAAAAAAAACTTTAATAAAACAAAAGACATAATAATCTATCTTTTAATTGTTTTACTTACAGAATCACCCTCTTAGGAGTCAAATAGGCGGAGCCCATATAGTCAAAAATACAATAAACACACGATAGAGAGCAAAAACACAAAGAGAAACCGTTAAGAGAGTGGCGAAAAAAAAAGGATCTCTATTATCCTTAAGGCCTCATACATCAGCAAGATTAGAGTTATCATCTCTTTTTCAATAGTAATATATTTTTTAAGTTTTTTTTTCCTTTTCCTTACCAAAAGGCGAAATTGTGAGAGCCAGACATGGGAGCTCCATGAAAGAGCTAGTCCAACCACTATGACCAGCCAACTCAGACTCTTTGATCTTTTTCATCCATCACATAGTAGGAGGCTCCAACATTTGCCTCAAGTAGAGCCTCATACCTATTGATTTTTTTCTTTGCAACATTGAGTTGGTTGACGAGGTAGTAGATAATGGATTCTTGTCTACTGTAGGCATCACATAGCTCATTAACCTTCTCAGTGAGAATAGGTAAATCCCATTTCCATGGGGAATTAATAGGGAAGGGAGCAAGGGAGCCCATAGGAGACATAGAAAGGGTGACAAAATTTACAATTGGATTATCTAGTGTTCACTCAAAACACATGGACCGTGAGAGAACAAAGTCCTCCCAAGAAAGTACCTTTTCATACCGCCCTTCTTCTTCTATGAGGGGAGGGGCCAAAAGGCTCTTCTTTTTAGAAGACTGGTTAGGGTTAACCCAAGTTGGAATCCCTTTAGGCTTAGGGGTTGTGCTAGGGGCACCTTTTTAGTCTAGTTTCTCAGATCGCTCAACAACCAAGGTTTGTTTCGGGAGGGGGGGATATAGGAGTCTATGCATGGCTTGCTAGTATGGGTCAAAGCAAAATAAAAATTGTGTAGCTTCAAGATAAGCCCCAAATGTAAGGAAAGAGCATTTTTGGTTTTAGTAACAACACCAAACTAGGAAATAGAGGAAAAAATCGAGTAGGAGAAGTTGATTTTCACTCCATACCTGAGGTGATTATTAAATTATTTTGTATATATTAGAATGACACTAAAGAAAAACATGATTTTAAAAAATTATTGACAAGAAAATCATGATTTTAAAAAATTATTGACAAACAAAATGATTAAAAAAATTTATACAAAATCATAATTGTAAAGAATACATGCAGTAATTTGGTTCTTTTTTTCTAAATAGAGATATTTGTTGTGTAACTCTTGTAATGAAATAGTTAATTTTTTATTTAAGTTAATTTAAATAGAATGAATCTGTATGAAATAGATTTTTATTTTTTTAATATTATACTAATTATATCATATATCTTCATTGTCAACTAACATTTAATAATTTGTTTCTCCTATTTCCTTGAAATATGCAAGTGGAATAAATAATACATTTAAATATTTTTTTTAACTAGTCTTTTTTTTCAATGAAGCTTTTCATCTTACATCATTTGAGATCATGACAATTTCTAAGAGATTTCTAAATTATAGATTTAGTTATTGAAGGGGAAAGGTAATGAATTAAAAGAAATCTCTCTCTCTCTCTCTCTCTCTCTCTCTCTCTCTCTCTCTCTCTCTCTCTCTCTCTCTCTCTCTCTCTCTCTCTCTCTCTCTCTCTCTCTCTCTCTCTCTCTCTCTCTCTCTCTCTCTCTCTCTCTCTCTCTCTCTAATGTACACAATTAGTTTATGCTTTAAAATATTGAAAAAAATACATTCATAATACTTATGTTTTTGATATTATCCTAATTATGTCATACCTTGCACTATCAACTAATATTTTATAATTTATTTTCCCCTTTCATTGAAATATACAAGCCGAATAAATAATACATTTAGGTATTTTTTTGATCTAAACTTTCTTTTCAATAAGTTTTGCATCTTACACCATTGAAGATCAAAATAATTTATAAGAAATTTCTAAATTAAAGATTTAGTTGTTACAAGGGTAAGGTGATGAATTAAAAGAAAGAACATGACCATGAAATAGTAGTGAAAAGATACATACATATATTTGAAAATCTATTCGATTCATTATTAAGTAACGTACACAATTAATTTATGCTAATAAAATAATAAAAAACTAGTCACACTTATCTTTTTGATACTATACTAATTATGTCATATATCTTGCACTATCAACTAATTTATAATAATTTCTTTCTCCCCTTTCCTTGAAATATATGTCAAATAAACAATAAATTTAGGTATGGTCTTGACCTAGACTTTCTTTTCAATCATGTTTTTCATCTTACACCATTCAACGCCATCACAATTTCTCATAAATATCTAAATCATATATTTAGTGTTGAAAGAAAAAGATAATGAAATAAAAGAAAAAACATGACCACAAAGAAAAGAATCTCATTCTTTATATATAATCTATTCAATTTATCATTAAATAAACTATATAATTAAATTATGCTATAATTTTTTTTTAAAAAAACATTCATACTATCTTGTTTTGATACTTTACTAATTATTATATCATATATATCTTGCACGTCTCTTTCCAAATACGCTAGAGTTCATACTACAATCAAAATTACCGGTGCTCCCATTGAACCTTTTTTTTTAACGCAATCTCTGGTAATTTTTCCATGCTGAGAGACTACAATGAATCTAAGACTATTTGGCAGAGTTTCGACTATTTAAACGGGTAATGCTTTTGAAAATATAGTAGCTTGCATAAAAGTTAAGATGTATTTTAAGGTCTTATATGATTTTTTTGAAGGGGAGTTAGTGGTGTTTGAATAAGTATTTTATTGAGTTCTCTAAAGATATGAAAACTAAAGACATCTTGAAATTATATACAAAATAAGCAAGTGGGTGGTCTTATCTATTTTTTTAATAGAAGTTGGTAGTCTTGTTTATGGAATCTATTAATTCAATCAATTGATTGTTGAAATTCTTTTATAATATCAGAACTTAATATTAAAAAATATGTAAATATAGTTAGTTTAACACTATTTATATATTTATTTTAAAATATTAAATTTGAATTATTTATTAATTTTTTAATTATATTTAATAATTTTTTTCATTAGAAAGAACAAATGTTAAAATAAATGGTTGAAATGTTCAACAATAATATAAGATGGTAGAAAGAAGTTCGATTATTGAATACTGTTTCTAATGTTAGTTCTGATTAATTAAATAATTGAATAATTTATGCGATATATGACTATCTTTTTATTGATTAGGATTTCAAAACATGGAAAACTTCCTCTAGTACTATTTTTAGAGGGTACGATTTAACAAATGTAAAACTAGTGATTGGTAGCATCAAAGGATGTAGGATTTTAATCATCTAAAGTTATCTTTTGTCTTTAAGATGGTTTGATGAATGATAAGCGCTTTTGTTTTTAATTTTCTTCTCTTTTTAGTCCTCCTTGTTGGTGTTGATGGATTTTAAGAATCCATGTATTGTCAATTTTGATTTTGGGATATAGGTAATAGATTTGGTGTTGAATTGAATATGGATTGTTGCCCAAAGAGTTCACAAGATTATATGAGGAAATAGATGGAGTTCTTTATGTGTAGAACTCAATATGGATTGTTATCTAATCATTCAATGTCTATGATTTTGGAGTTCAAGGAAAAAAGAAACTAGGAATTCATCTGAAAGATATACCCTTGTGAGGGTTATGACGTAGCTTGATAGTTCCTAAAGTGGTTAAGGCAGTGAATAAGGCAATCTGTTCCTGTGGTCCCGAGCTCTAGCTAACCCTATTGGATAAAGGCTAACGGTCTCATGGAGGCACGGGCACTAAGGGGACTACTATACTCTATATATTCATTTGATTCAATATTTGTTTCTTCAAAGAAAGACTACGCAAACATTCATATTTATTATATGTAATGAAAAATAATTGTGATATAAATCTGGATTGATGGGTCTTTTTGCAAGGTGGAATTTGAGATTTTAGGGTTGCTTTTATAGGGGCAATGTAATAGGGGGAAGGGTGGTTGGTTTAGAAATTATTTTAACTATTATATTACATTTTAAATGTTTTGGATAAAGAATTATTTGTATCCTCATTGTTTAATGCCTTTTAGATATTTGATTAACATCTCAATCAAGCATATTTGTTTCATAGTTATTTTTATCAAATAATTGAATTATTATAATCTACTTTTAAGAATAAATCAATCACCTTTTATGATAAGATACTTTAAATTTATATTTTACTTTAATTTTCAGATCATGTTGATGTTAATAACATCCTCTTCATGAAAATTATTAAAAAATAAATATATCTTATTAAGATACTCTTGTGAATCTCTCACAAGCAATTCTATGTTCTAGAACCTATATTCAATCCAACCCACTAAAAAGAATGCATATTAACCATTATTTAACATTCTAATTTGTCAATATCAAATTTTAATAAAATAATAAAAATAATCATTCTTTTAATTATCAAAAGTTTTAAATATTCATTAAAAATATATTTGATTTTTTTCTTTTTGACTTTGACTTTTACGTCAACTTACCTCACTTACTCAACAACCTTGACTAATTCAATCCAAATTTTGATTTTGTCTATATCAATCATCGTATTAGACTTTGACATAAACTTACCTCGCCTACTCAACCACCTTAACAAATTCAATCTACTGAAAAGAATGCATATTGCTCAATTTTTTAGTGAATGAATTGTTTTATGGAAAGAGGTTATTTTCAAAGAGGACCTGAGTAATTTGTGTGATATTTAGGCAATTCCGAGAGCAGGTGGATGGGAAAAACGAGTTGTTGAAAATAATACATACGCCGGCAATCATGCACATTCAAACACTGACTTATCACTCTGTATAAAATACAACTCCATGTCCTACATATGGAAACTAACAATACGGAAATGGGAAAGAAAGGTCTTCCAGCATATATGATGTTCTCTCTTACTGTACTAATTCTAATTTGTAACGGTGACGGGTTATCTACTGGTAGGGGGGATTCTCTTTCCCTGGGCGCCTCGCTTATCGGAAATCAGACATTAATTTCAAAGAATGGAACGTTTGAATTGGGATTTTTCAGCCCAAACGGAAGCAATAACTGGTATATCGGCATCTGGTATGCCAACATATTAGAGGAGATCATCGTTTGGGTGGCTAATAGGCAGAGCCCAGCAGTAAAGAAGCCTGGCGTTCTGAAGCTGTCCGAAAAAGGTAATCTGGGATTGTTTGATGCAGAGGGCACGTCTCTTTGGTCGGTCAACATATCCTACAAAGGCTCGCAGGCTGTGCTATTAGATTCTGGTAATTTTATAATGCTAAGCAATGACAATAAATCTGATATTGTTTGGCAGAGTTTTGACTATCCTGTAGATAGCTGGTTGCCCGGGATGAGGTTCGGTGGACAGCAAAAGCTAGTCGGTTGGAAAAACTCAATGGATCCCGCTCCTGGCCTTTTCTCCTTTCAGTTGGATCCATCTGGAGCTACACGATTCGTGCTAAAATGGAACGATTCTGTCCAGTATTGGGAGAGCGGAACTTGGGACGGCCATTTTTTCAGTGCTGTTCCAGAACTAATAAACGGAGACTACTTCAACGCCACCATCAAAAATACTAGTTCTGGTTTGTATTTCAGTTATAAATTGTTGAAAGGGATCTCACGTTTTCTCCAAATCAAGTCCGGAGGAATACAAGAATATGCTTTGTTTGATGCCACTAAACGGACCCTAGTGGCAACTCATCCTAGAGATCAATGTGCCGTATATGGTCTCTGTGGCGCTTACGGAAGCTGCAACTCAAACAATCTTCAGTTCTGCACATGCGTGGAAGGATTTGCCCCGGCAGACAATCGCGCCTGGAATTCGCAAGACTGGTGGTCAAGTGGCTGCATTCGACAGACCCCATTAAACTGCGGTACCAGAAAAGGCAGCACAAACGAATTTATTGACCCTGGTGTAATGTTGCCTGATGATTCAGCTTCGTCCTACCCTGCACACACAAAGAAAGATTGCAAGAAAGCCTGTCTCAGCAACTGCTCGTGCACTGCGTTTGCTTTCAATTCTCCTTCCGGTGCCTGTCAAATCTGGTTTGGAGATTTTCTAAACATGCATAACCCTCCATCAAATAGTAGATCTACTGTCTCCATTCGAGTAGCTGCTTCTGCACTTCCAAAGCATCAAAATATTTCCTCCAACCTCAAAGCCATAACCATTGCGAGCGTTCTCGCCCTCGCTTTGAGTGTCTTTTCATTCTTAATGTGGCAAAGGTATCGGCTACGACCACCAATAGAGATGTGTACGGATTCCTCGGACTCTTTTCTTAGAATGTTTAGTTACATGGAGTTGAAGATTGCAACAAGGAATTTCAGGTTTAAGTTGGGGAGCGGTGGATCCGGCTCAGTGTTCAAAGGATGCCTGATAGACGGTACGCTCGTGGCAGTAAAGAAACTTGAAGGTTCAAGACAACATGAGAAGGAATTCCGAGCGGAAATCAGTTGTCTTGGCAACATACAACATGCAAATTTGATCAGGCTTCGAGGGTTTTGTGCAGAAGGATCCAGAAGATTACTGGTTTATGAGTATATGCCCAATGGCTCTCTAAATTGCTTACTGTTCAGCAGTAATTCTAAAACTAAACAGAATGTACTAGACTGGAAGACCCGATTCCAGATCGCTTTAGGCACTGCACGAGGTCTAGTTTATCTCCATGAGAAATGCAGAGACCGGATCATTCATGGCGATGTAAAGCCTGAGAACATTCTTCTGGATGGTAATTTCTCACCGAGGTTGGCAGACTTTGGGTTGGCAAAGCTTGTTGGTAGAGATTTTAGCCGCGTATTGACCACAACGAGAGGAACGAGAGGTTATTTGGCACCAGAGTGGATCTCCGGTCTTCCCATCACTCCCAAAGTTGATGCGTACAGTTTTGGTATAACGCTCTTGGAAATCATTTCCGGGCGAAGAAGTATAGATTTAAACGTGCAAGATTCAAGTCAGTACTACTTTCCTGCATGGGCTGCAACTCAAATTTACGAGGGCAAGATGATTAATATTGTGGAGGAAGGTGTTGCAGTGGAGGCAGATATTGGAGAGTTGACAAGAGCTATTGTTATTGGATTTTTATACATCGAAAGGGAGGAGGAGATGAGGCCAAGCATGGAACAAGTGGTGCGGATGCTAGAAGGGAAGATGCATTTTAAAATGTAGGAGCTTCACAAAAGTAAAGATGTACTTTAAAGTGGGTCGTCTTATATGACTTTTTAAAATGGGAGTTAGTAATGTTTATCTTAAAATTATCTATATGAATAAATAAGTTGGTGGTTTTATGATTTTTTTTAATGGATGTTAGTAATCTTGTTTATGAAAAGAGAAAGTAACTATTGAAATCATTTTGTGATAACAATCTAGAGAAAAATAAATATATAGAAATAAAGAAGTGAGATAGAATGATAGAGAAATAGAGATAGGTCTAAGAGATAAGGAATTTAAAGGGAGGGAGGGAGGGAGAATGTGTATATATGTATCTATATATAAGTATGTATATATAAAGAAAGAATAATTTTTTGAGAAAGGGTTGGGGAGGAATGGTATCAATGAGGTTATTGACGAAAATATCTAGGAACCAAAGAAAGTAGAGGTTCCCTAACACAACATAGATGGTGTCATCTAAACTCATTTGAGTTAAACTAATGGCATGGATAGAGTGGGATGAGGAATGACAGATAACACTAGTCTAGTTGGGCAAAGCAGTGTCATCTTTGGAAATGACATATTTGAATCACAAGAGCAATTGTTGTTGTCATTGATAATGATGAGAGAGATTACTAAGAGAATTAGGAAAGGCGGAGATAAAAAATATGAAAAGCATTGAAAGTAACAATGAATGAGGAACCATGGTAGATAGGAGAAACAAACAAGATAATTGAATGTAGTGTAGAAAAGTGATAAAGAAATTTGACAAATCAGCACCTACATATGTAGAGTTTCATAATTATCTTATTTGATTTCCTTAGCTCCTTTTCTCATTAGTAATGACATAAGTTCTATCTTATGTGATTCTCTCAAGATCTTTAGCATAAGATTATAGTACTAGTCTTATGTGATTCTCTCAAGGTCTTCAATGAAAATTATGTTCAAAGTGCTCTCTCATATGACTCCCTCTGGGTATTGAACAAAACAATTCTTATCGAAATCCCTCAAAGACCTTCAACATAACAAATATTTGAAATTCCTAAGTTTAGTCTAGTTTAAATCCTTTAATTCCCAATTCATTTTTATCTCAGTATATAATGTATAAAATACATCATATTGAAGAATCCACAAATTTGTAAGCACTTCATACTTCAACTCTACTCTTAGCATCACTATTCAATCCTAGATCTAAACCTTAGCCTTCATTGAAAAAATCCAAGACATGAAAATTCATGATCATTGTATATAAAAAATAAAGAAAAAATTAAGAAACATAAAACTCTATATTCCAAAGAAATGCAAGATTTTGAATTCCATAAATTCATGTTTCATAAATAAAATATAAATCAAGATTTAAGAACATAATGCACATTTCATGATTGATCATAAATAAATACATAAATAAATTAAATTGAAATACTCAAAATTTCTTAAAAAATTGCACAACGACAAACGTTTTGCATTAGATAAGAAATTGGAAAATTTTGCTAGCATAATGATATGAAAATGAGAAATACATAATTTAAAACATCATGAATTATTGGGTCGAAGTCAATAATGGAGGCAAGCATAAGTCAGCTAATGCATCACCTGTAGCAGCAAACGATGATTGAGACGTAATGACAGGTGATATATGGTGGGGTGATAGGTTACTTGAGATCAAATCAATCCAATGCACGTACGGTGGTTCGTTTCAGAACATATTGAGAGTCAAAGAGTCGGCGAGCAGAAATCCATGTTGACCTAGACTCCTTTGTCACCGCGAATTGGATTGATAGGTTGTGATATGCCTTTCCGTAGACGTTAGGTCATTTATGTCCATCAAGTCGAATATCAATCATCCATTGTCGACCCCCCCTCCTCCCCCCTCCTATGATTTTTTTCAATGGGAGTTAGTGGTGTTTGAATTTTATCAAATGGAATCTTATGATATCTCAAATTTATATATAAAAAATAAAACATAAGAAATAAATGGATGGTCTTATGAATTTTTATAATGCAAGTTACTAATTTTGTTTATGGAATTTCACTTCAATAAAATAATCCTTGAAATCTTTCTATAAGATAGAACATAAAACTAAATACTAGATGGTAGAAAGATTACTGAATTCCAGTTCTAATTTTTGTTATCAAGAAACATTCATAAAAATAAAATTCTCAATACAAGAAACATGGAGAACTTTATATTTTTATGCATTAAAAAAATGAGAATGTAAGGTTAAGTATGGAAAAAGTGGTGCATGTTCTCGAAGGGTGCATGTTCTCGAAGGGTGCATGTTCTCGAAGGGAACATGGAATCTCAAATAACACACATATTGAGTTGTGCAATCAAGCGAAAACAAAGTCGATTGAACCAAGACTAGCAACAGCAATGACAATATTGTCTAATGTAAATGCGAAATGCATTTTAAAATGTAGGAGTTTAAGAAAGAGTTAAGATGCATTTTAAAGTTGGTTGCCTTCTGTTTTTTTTCAATGGAAGTTAGTAGTGTTTGAATTTTAATAAATGGAATCTTATGATAACTCAAAATTATAAATAAATAAGTTGGTGGTCATATGATTTTTTTCAATAGAAGTTGGTGGTTTTGTTTATGGAATCTCTTATTTCAATGAAATAATTCTTGAAACCCTTTCATAAGATAAGAATTTAATAGTGAATACCAATAAATATGTAAATATAACTAGTATAAATATATTATCAATATATTTTTAAAAATATTAAATTTGAATTATTTTATTCAAATAGAATGCATTTTTTTTACTAGAAGGAGGAAGTCAATTGTTAAAATCAATAGTTTAAAATGTCTAACAAAAATAAAAGATGGCAGAAAGAAATTTGATCGTTGAATAACACATCCAATTTTTGTTACCAAGTAAGCTCCTTGAAAATAAACTTCTCAATACAAGAAACACAGAGTATTCTATATTATTTTAAAATATATAATTATATACATTTTAATATAACATTTTTTACATTATATTATAAGAAACTTAATATTATAAATTTTGCATGGATGGAGAGGGAGAAGGGAATACTGAGGCAACTAAAAAAGATAGGGAAAATAGAGAATAAGAGAAATATAGAAATAGGAGGGAATAGGAGAAAAAGAGGAAGAGGGAGAGAGGGAGAATTGGAGAAGAAAAAAGGGAGAGAGGAGGGAGTAAGAGAGAGAGAATTGGTAAACGAAAAGAGAAACTAACTCTCAACAATTATTTTGTGCTGACAGTTAAGGGAGAAATAAATATATAGATATAGAGAAAGGTGAGCTTGATTGATAGGGAAATAGAGATAGGTGTAAGAGAGATAAGAAATATAAAGGAAGAGAGTTAAAGATGTGAAAGGATTTCAATTAGTTTTTTTTTATCAAAGTACTCTCTTGTAAGACTCCCTCTACGTCTCAGACACGAGATATCTTACCTAAATTCCTCAAGACCTTCACCATAACAAATATTTGAAATTTCTTAGTCTAGTTTAGTTCAAATGCTTTAAATACTAATTCATTTTTCTCTTATTATATGATGCATAAAATACATTTTATTGGGGAATCCCTAAATTTGTAATTACTTCATACTTTCACTCTAATCTTAGGATTACTATCCAATCCTAGATCTAAACTTCAACTTTCACTGAAAAACTTCAAGACAAGGAAAATGATGCCAAATTTCATCATCATTGTATCTAAAAAGTCAATAAAAACTTAAGAAACATGAAACTCTATATTCCAAAAAATTGCAAGACTTTGAATTCCATAAATTTATATTTTATAAACTGAATATAGATCAAGATTTAACAACATAATTCACATTTCACGATTGACCCATCATAAAATTAAAAAAATAAAAATAAATAATATAATTTCTATAAACAAATCCCTTAACTGATTGCACAACACCAAACTTTTTCCACCCCATAAGAAATTAGGAAATTTTTGCTAACATAATGATATAAAAATGAGTTATTTTCTTTAAATTTGAAATACAAAATTTAAAGCTATATGAATTATTGGGTCGAAGTCAATAATGGAGGAAAGCATAAGTCAGTTGATGCATCATTGTAGCAGGAACCGATGTTTGAGACGTAATGACTGATGGTATATGGTGGGGTGATAATTTAGATGAGATCAAATCAATCCAATGCACGTAAAATGGTTCGTTTCAAAACAAATTTAAAGTCGAGGAGTCGGCCAGCAGGAATCCATGTTAATCTTGACTCCTTTGTCAACACGAATGTGATTGATAGGTTATGATGCGCCATTCCGTGCACGTTAGGTCAATTATGCCCATCAAGTCGAATATCTGTCATCCATTCTGGACTCCTCCTATGATTTTTTTCGATGGGAGTTAGTGGTGTTTCGATTTTATTATATGGAATCTTCTGATATCTTAAAAGTATATATAAATAAAAATATGTGGGTATGACAGGTATTGCAGCATGATAGGTTTTTAGTTTCCTTGGTATGACGTAGTACCTTTCTTTTTTAAAAAGTGATCATTTTACTTCTATCGAGATTAGATCATTTCTCTATTTAGATACACCATTTTCCATTTCAAATCTCTACAATATCCTTCCTTGAAATTTGAAGTTATGTGGTTTAGAAATAAGAATTTCATTAATTTGCTCAAATTTTGGTGGGCTTCATCACCTCTTGTAATTGTCTCAAGGATGTTTGAGTTGTCTAAAAAGATTCAACATATCAAGGGTAAAATAAAGGAATGAAATGTTAACCACTTTAAAAATATTTTTCAACAAAAAAAAGATATTTTAAATCAATTAAAGGAAACAAATAAATTAATCATAATGAATGGGATGTATGTCTCTTCTTATCATCTTAAAAGAAAAACTCCAACAAGATTTAGAAGATGTTCTGACAAGAGAGGGAATCTTATTACAACCAAAAATCAAGAGAAATGTGGGTAGAGGATGGCAACCACAATAGAAATTTTTTTCACCTATCCACTAAAATAAGGAAACAATATGACAAAATCTTTTCAATTGCTGATCCCCAAGGAGAAACTCTTCAACAAGAAGACAAAATAAAACAAGAAACAATTTGATAATTTTCTAATTTACTCCCTAAAACAAAAATATTCTAGAGATTCTAAACAATGTTCCTCAATTAGTTACACAAGCCAATAATCTTTTTCTTATTTAACCCCTTTCTCTGGAGGAAGGTAAAGAAATAGTTTTTTCTCTTTCCCTAGATAAGGCACTTGAGCTAGATAGATTTATAGGACTATATTTTTTTATAAATGTTAGCCTTCCATTGGGAGAGAAATTAGGGTTGCTCTAGAAGAATAAAGGAAAAGTGGTGCGATCCTCAAGCAATTGAACACAACACAATTTGTTTGATTTCTAAAAAATTAATAGTCCTTCCTCTTTTGCAAAGTTAAAACCAATATCCTTATGGTATACTATTAAAAAAAAATTCTAAGGCTATTACAATCAGATTGGCTAAAACTAATCTAAAGATAGTATCAATTTTTTTCTTATGAAGCTGCATAGTACTTAGACAAGACAAAGATCCACCATTTCAATTCTTCCAATGTGGCCAGACCAAACCGAATGTTATCATCAATGAATTATTGATGTGAAATAATCAAGGGTGAAGAAGAGGGTTTCAAAGCAATAATAAGTATTCCTACCAATAAAATCATCCTTAAGAATGAAGAGGTAAGGGGGAAAGGGGATCTCCCTATCTAATGCCACTAGAGGATGGAAAGAAACCTTGGGGAGAACCACCGATCAAGATAGAGTATATGGGCATTTGAAAGTAAACCTTAATCATCTTTAGAAATTTTCCCCCAAATCCATATCTATAAAACACCATATAGAGGAAGGGCCAGGACACCTTGTTGTAGGCTTTGGAAATATCCAGCCTAACGAGCATAGTCTCCCTACTACTATTCTCCATGGAGTGATGGGGTTCATGGAAAACCAAGACAACATCAAAAAATTATCTACTTGGAACAAAACATTTTTGGTGTTTGTGAATCATTCTTCCAAGGAAAGGCTCGACTCTATTACAAAGGGTGTTACAAAGGTTTATAGGCCTAAAATCAATCATTTTGTTAGCCCCACTCTTCTTGGGAATATAGACAAATGTAAGTATTATTGATCTCTTTCAAGGTACTTTCTGATAATAGGAATTCTCTCGTAGCCAAAACATCATCATGTCCAACTAGATACCAAAATTATTGGAAGAAGAAAGGGGGAAGCTTGTTGAACCTCAAAGATTTAAGGGGGCCTAGGAAAAAAACTACCTCTTTAACTTTCTGTTTAGATAAAATTCATTCCAAATAGATAATATCAACAATGCCCAAAATTCTTAGATAGCACAAAGAAGATTCTTTGACAACTCACTCAGCCTAGAGTCTGAATTTAGAGGAGGGTCAAGCATAAAAAAAAATTTAAGAGCCTTCCAATTAATTTCTTCAACTTGAGAAAGAGGAGTACGATCCAACCCAATCAATTTCTAAATTATGTTTCGTTTATTATGTCTAAGGGTAGACTGATGGAAATTTTTTGTATATCTGTCACCTTCTTTCACCCATTGAATCTGAGATCTCTAGTTCTAGAAGAGTTCCTCCTTTAGGACAATTTTATTGAGGTCAACCAAAAGATTCTTTTCAAGCCTAAAATTTTTAGGAGTAGCACGAAGACATTCCGTATCCTTTTGTAGATCTTGGAGTTGGGATTTCAACTCCTTCTTCTGAGAGAAAATATTCCCAAAGGAAGATGTACTCCAAACTCATAGATATTTCTTCAAGAATTTTAGTTTGCAAGTAATTCTGAACATTGTTGTGCCCCTAAAATTGTAAATCCAACATTGAGTCACCAAATCTTTTAAGTTAGGGTGAAGAGACCACATGTGTTAAATAAAAAGGGGATAACCCAGTTTAGGTCTATCCAAAAACCAACAAAATAAGATTGTGTTGTGATCTGAACTAAACCAAATTTTAGAGGAATGATGGCAATGACCAAAAATATACCAAAAAGATGAGAGCATGCATATATCAATCCTAATTTGACTGAGGTCATCCCTAGTATGCAAATCAGACCACATGAAATTCTTTACTTCAAGCTCTAGGTCAACCAAATTACCTTTAGCCAAAATCTTATGAAGATCATGCATGATGTCAAAAAAGTCTGAGTATTTTCCATATTTTCTAAGGTTTGGAGAAGGGTGTTAAATTCCCTCATTAACATCCAATTGAAATCTTGGAAGTTAGATTTCAAATAAATTAGTAAATCTCAAAGACCTCTTCTCAAAACCAAATTGATAGGGCCATAGATACTGGTGAGAATTATCTCCACTTTCAAAATTTCACCCATGAAGAGAACACACTGAGAGTTCTTATCTTAGTATTTAAGGGTGCTCATAAGGTTATAGAATTTCAACATAGTGGAAAGGCTTCTAGAAGCACCATCAACAATCATACCTATATAGTTAGAAAAGGGATAAATAAAGAACTACATACCCTTGTCAATACTTCATAACTCATTTTGGTTTCTTAAACAATTAAAATGTTTGGCTTCAAAAATTTCAACCTATTTTTTAAAAAAATCTTCTAATGAGAACCATTCAATCCCCTAATATTCCAAGAAAAGATTATCATTTCTTTTGTTTCTAAATTGCTCTAGAGCACTTTGGCTATCACTAGCTAGATCCCCAGCTAGATTTGATTGTATAAAATCCTTCATAGAGTTCCTTCCTAGATTTGAATCCTTTCCTCTGTTTGTAGTTTTCCTTACACTTTTAAGAGTCGGGCTCTTAAGAGGAGGGGAAGAGGGAGTGTTCCAACCACTTTTGATAACTAGTTTATCAAGAAGAGGTTACTCATTTTTTGTTGTTTGAGGAAAAGCAACCACGGTATTTGCTTCCAAACAAATAGGATTAGCATGTCCTTTCCAAAGAGCAATGAGATTAGGAGATGCGCCAAATGAGTTATCCGTAGTGGAAGAGAGCTCCTTCATAAATTTTGAAACCACAAAAGGAACAATATCTAGAATAAGACTTGTAGGGTTCTTCACTAGAGTCAAATCAAAAGTGGGAGAGTTGAAACCATTATTCAAGAACTCCAGTGAAGAAAGTGACAACATAACTTCTAGGGAATTTTTAGGAGGGGAGTCGAAAACCCTGTTCAAATGGGGGGTTCTAATTTAGATTTAAATCCAAGGGGAGTGAAACTTCCTTAGCCATAGGATTTAGAGGATCTACCACCTTGATCTCCAAACTCCAAGACTTTGGATCCAACCCCATAGGTAAAGAGATAGAACCAAATGTTGCTTTAGTCAAGGAGGTAACCAACGAACCCTTGTCCTTCATCTTGTGAGAAAAATCCCTATGTTTACCCTTCATATAGTTATTACAAAGGTGACTAGTAGTGGAGAAGAGCTACCAAAAAGGAGTCAATTTCTCAAAATATATCTTAAGATTTAGCGGTCTGGAGTTGATCGATTCTATAATTGAGCATGTATGTAGCATGCCAATCAACCGAACCTTGTAGTCCAAATGTTACCGACCATTTGTAATTAGTTTTTGTGATCTAATTCATTTAGTTCTACATTGCCTCCATCATCTTGTCTTTCTTTCATTGTGTTTACTCTTGTTGCACGGTCCAAATAGATCTCATTGAGGCCCCTCCCAACTGTGACTACACCAAGTGGTATCAAAGCGATATTTAATTCTAGAGATTTTATTGTCTTGAAGATTTTGTTGTGGGGTGGCAAAGTGTGGATTGGACTTGCAGTTGCAAAGGATTAGTATGCAGATGGCACGAAGAAGAAATAGGTATGGTGGAGCATGTGGGAATGCATACCCTAATATGATAAAAATGTTGAGAAGAACTATAGCCCAATTAGAATTTGTTGAAACAACCCAAAGAAGAGGTCTACATATTAAGGATGTGATCGAATATGAGGAAGAAGAAGCACCGACAAAACAAGCAACAAATCCACCAGCGATCAATCTAGATGAAGAGAGGATCTTGAGGGTTTTGATTAGGGAAAACACCAAACCTCATTTTAACCCACTAGAGTATGATGGTAAGTAGGATTTAGATGAATTAATGGATTGTATCATAGAGATGGAGAAGTATTTTGATTTTAAGAACACCATGAAAGAAAGTAAGATGAAATAAGCATGTACCTGATTGAGAGGTCAAGCATTTCTTTGGTGGGAACATTTAAAGGTTGATAGACAAATAAGAGGCAAAGAGAAGATCAAATCATGGGATTTGATGAGTGCCAAGTTAAAATCAAAGTCTATACTAGTTGATTACCAAGTAAATCTATTATGAAAGTTGTAGAACTTGAAGCAGAAGGAATCGAGTGTGAAGGAGTATATCGAAGCATTCTACAAGTTAAATTTTAGATCCAAACATGTCGATGATGAGATTGAACAAGTTTCAAGATATTTGAATAGATTGCAGATGTCTATATAGGATGAACTCAATTTGACCGAGTTGCAGAGTGTTGAAGAAGCTTACCAATATTCCTGGAAAGAAGAAGAGAAGTTGAACAAAAGACATGAGAAGAGACAAAGAGGTAGAGGTGGAAGGTTTTCTGGAGGAGTATTTCAAGGAGGAAGAGGATATTCATGAGGAAGAGGAACCTATATAGATTAGAACAAGGACAAGGAAGTAAGCAAATATGGTAGTTCATATTGGAAGCATGACAAAAATTTCTTTCAAAGAAGAGAATGTGATGTTATCGGAATGAAATTTTTGGAAAAGATGATAGAAGACAAGATATGAGAGTGTTTAGAGGAACCTTCTTTTAAGTGTGGAGGACAAGGACATTGTCCTTTCAAATGTAAGAAGATAGAGAATACTAGGAGAACAACCTTGGTAGAAGAAAGCCCTACTAGATCAACTAACAAACTAGAAGATGGAGAGTTGTTAATGATGAGGAGAGCCTTATGTCATATCAGAGAGGGTGAAGAGTGCCTTGCAAAGGAGAAATCTATTCAAGACGAGGTGTAAGGTATCTGGTAAGTGTCGCAAAGTAATTATTAATAGTGGTAGTTTGGATAACCTTGTTTAGAAAGAAATGGTGAATAATTTAAAGTTAGAAAGATTGAAACACCCTAAGACTTTCCAAATAGCATGGATTTAGGTTGATCATAAGTTGTTAGTGAGTGAGCAATGCTTTGACAAATTGAAAATTGGAAATTATCATGATGAAGTTTTATGTGATATTATGCCTATGGATATTTGTCACATTTAGTTGGGTAGACCTTGATAGTTTGATAGACATGCAATACATGATGGGAGAAAGAACATATGTACTATTGTAGAAAATGGGAAGAAACAAACCTTATTACCCTAGGAGGAGACCCTAAAGAGTGAAGTCTGTACGAATGCCGGAATTTGTTAGGTGGATGGAAGGAAATTCCTGGATGGAATGGCACATGAGAATATGTGTTTTGCCTTAGTTCCTAAGAAGACAAAGAACTTGCAACATGAAGAATAATTAGAGGAGATAAAAGAGTTGCTGACAAAGTATGAAGGCATCATTTCAGATAATGTGCCAGATGGATTACAACTTGTGAGGAGCATCAGTCATTGTATGGACTTGATTCCCGAAACTAGTTTGCCTAACAAAGCTGCACACCAGATGACAACGACAAAGAATGAAGAGTTGAATAGAAAGGTGCATGAATTGATGAAGAAAGGTTTGATCAAAGAAATTTTGAGTCCCTATGCAGTATCAGCAGTGTAAGCACCTAAGAAGAATGGAGAATGGAGGATGTGTACCGATTCCAAAGCAATAAACAAGATCATAGTGAAGTACCGGTTTCCTTTTCCTAGGATGGATGACATAATTGATTGTTTGAGTGGAGCCAATTACTACACAAAGATAGACTTCAAGAGTGGATATCATCAGATCTCAATCAGAGAAAGAGATGAGTGGAATAAAGTATTCAAGATAAATGAAGGATTGTATGAATTGTAGGTGATACCTTTTGGATTGACTAATGCACCAAGTACTTTCATGAGATTAATGAATGAGGTATTGAAGAAATTATTGGATAAGCTTGTTATTGTATATTTGGATGACATTCTGATTTTCGGTAAGACAAAAGAGGAGAATTTGTGGCATTTAAGACAAGTTTTGCAGAGGTTGAGAGAAGAGAAGGTAAGAACAATTTTTGAATGGCCTACACTAGAAAGCATTGGAGAGGTTAGATCATATCATGGATTGGCTAGTTTCTGTTAGGATTTTATCAGGAATTTCAATTCAGTTTGTAGTCCTATGACTGAGACAATGAGAGGAGATAGAAAATAATTCAAATAGAGAACCAAAGAAAATAAAGTTTTGAATTGTTGAAGCAGAAGGTGATTAAGGAACTTATGTTAGCTTTCCGAATTTCAACAAGGTATTTCATGTAGACTATGATGCAAGTGGGAATGCATTTGGAGCATTGTTAAGTCAGGAAGGGAGAGCAGTAGCTTATTCTAGTGAAAAGTTGAATGGTGTAAGAAGGAGATGTTCAGTGTATGATCAGGAATTTAATGCCATAGTTCAAGCCTTGAATAAGTGGAGACATTACTTATTGCCTAGCGAGTTTGTGTTGTATACTGATCATCAAGCCTTGTAGTATCTGAATAGTCAGAGTAAGTTGAATCATAGAAATATGAGATGGGTATAGTTCTTACAGAGTTACACCTTTGTGTTGAAGTATAGAAGTCAAAAAAAGTTGCTAATGCATTGAGTAGAAGGAGGAATTTGTTGACAAAGATGAAAGTGATAGTATTAGGATTTGATGAATTGAAGACCTTGTATGATGACGACCCAATTTTACAGAACCTTGGTGAGCATGTAGATAACCGGTTATGGTAGATAGAATTAAGTGATTGAATTATTTCATTCAAGATGGGATGTTATTCAAAGGAATTCAATTTTGTATACCTAAGAGTTTTATGAGGGAGAATTTAATAAAGGAGAAGCATAGTGGAGGATTAGCTAGACAGTTTGGTGTTGACAAAATAGTAGCATTGGTGAGTGAATATTACTTTTGGCCTCAAATTCATAAGGATGTGAGGAAATTTGTTGAATACACCTTGTAAGAGGACTCGGATGCAATACATGTAGAGAACTTATTTTACAAGGAGGTAGTGAGATTGCATGGATTACCTAAGAGCATAGTTTTAGACACAGACACTAGGTTTGTTAGTTATTTTTCGGAGAACACTTTGGAAGAAGATGATTTGAAATTCAGTTCTAATTTTAATCTACAAATTGATGGGAAGATAGAAGTAGTAAAACGAATCCTAGGAAATTTGTTGAGATGCTTAGTTGGAGAGAATACCAAAAGTTGGGATTTGATTCATGCACACACAAAGTTTGGCTACAATAATTTGGTAAACATGAGTACCGAAAGAACACCTTTTAAAATTGTTACCGAAGCATATCCTAGAGGTATATCAGAATTGAGGGATATCAGTAATGAAGACAAGCAAAGCGTAGAAGCAAAAGAATTTGTAGATCACATGATTACCTTACATATTCAGGTTAAACAACATTTGGAGGATATGAACAACAAATATAAGACGAAAGCAGACGAGAAGAGAAGACATAAGGAATTTGAAGTTGGCAATGAAGTGATGGTGTATGTGAGAAAAGAAAGATTTCCAGTTGGAACTATAGCAAGTTGTAGGTGAGGAAGTTTGTACCTTGCAAGATGTTGAGGAGATTTAGTTTTGGAAATGCATATGAGGTGGAGTTACTGGATACTCTGAGTATTTTACCTATATTCAACATTGCAAATCTACATCAGTATCATGAATACGAATTTAGTGAAGATGATATTGCAGACTTGGAGAAGTAGATACCCTAGAAGCAACCATATCAGATTGAAGATATTTTGGAAAGCAGGATTGGGCGTAGCATCTAGAGCAGTTAGTATAAAGAGTATATTGTGAAATGGAAGGACAAACCAATTGAAGAATCATCTTGGATTTCTCAGGTATAGGTGGAACGCCTTGGTTTTCCTCTAACCCCAGCAAATTGAGTGACTCACTTTTTCAATAACTCTGGATGCTTGATGTAGGAGAATCTTCGGTTCTTCACAATCTTGCATTAACTAAAAACATTTATTTTTAGTTTGTTTCCTATTTTGCAGTTTTAGCATTTCTTCCTGCATTTTCTTGAATTTTCTCATTGGATCTTGTGGAGCTGGATTTTTCTTGTAATCATGATTATCTTCCTTATTCTTGAACTGCGACATGTTTGGATCATTTTCTGGCAAGTTATCACTTCCGGATTTTGAGGTAGTTTTCTGGCTTAGAACACCATAATTGCTTCGACCTATTTGCTATTGGTGAATCTTGTAGACCCTTTATGTAGCTTGCAAAGCTTCAGTTCATTGATTCCAATGTTCCTTGGCGTGTGGCCGACCTTCCCTCTAATCTGCACTTCTTCCTTTGGATTTTCATTGGCAATGGTTGACCTGATGATTTTATATGTTTGATCTTATTCTTTGGGATTTGATCCCTCTTGGGCTGATGCAGATCTCTCTTGAGCATATATATCAATGTAATTAAGAATACTAATTCATTCCATAGAATATAGAAGATATATCTTAAAATTTAGAGGTCAGGAGTTGACAAATTTTGTAATTGAGCATGTATGTAGCAAGCCAGTCAACTGAACCTTGTAGTTGGATGTTACCAACCATTTGTAATCATTTTTCATGATCTAATTCAGTCAATTCTACATTTTCTCCATTATCTTGTCTTCATTTCATTTTGTTTACTCTTACTACATGATCTAGATAGATCTCATTGACGCCCCTCCCAACCATGATTGCACCAAAAACAAAGGGATTTTTTAATGCTTCTCACCCAACCCCCTTGCCACTAAGATTTTTGAATTGCCTCTTCAAAGAGTATCTTCCTAGGATCCCATAGCATGTCTAGGACTCTTGCTTCTCTAGCAACTTTCATAAAGACTTCTTTCCATACTCCTAACTTCAAACCATACTGGTTCCAATCATCTTTCCTCAACTTAGTTTCCTGAATTATCACTATTTTAGAGCCAAAGGTTGTAAGGAAATTCTTAAAAAAATGTTTTTTGTTAGGGGCATTCAAGCCCCTAACATTCCAAGATGTGATTTTCATTGTTCCTTATGAAGGCCCTTTCCCTTCCTAGCTTGTAAAAGAGAACTAATTTGGCTTGGTCCTCTATTGCCTCGACTATTTCCTTCAGCTCATTTAGGGATTTCCTCCCTCTTCTCTTAGTAGACTTCCCACAATCTGGGGTTTCTTTTCCTTAATAGTTAAAATCTAGACCCAATGTAGCACATCTTGAAATATTCTCCATTTTTTTAGGAGAAGCATCAAAGTTTGTAATCTCCAACTCCTTCCTTTCCTCATCATCCTTCTCCAAAATCAATTTAATCAATCTTTGTTTCTCATTGGATACTTCAATATTGTCTTCCTCTTTAGTTTCATGCTCCTCTTCTAAGGTATGATTGATACCCATCAAATTATAGACTACTTGAAGCTCTTTAGGGATTTGTTTTTCATCCAAATCCTTCATTTCGCCCTCCTCTAAAATAATGTCCTGCTCTGTCTTATCTTGGATATCCTCTATCCCTTGTATGTTGTCTCTGGCTGGACTAATCTGACCTACTTCCTTAACTTCTAACTTTCTTTCTTCTAAATCCCCAATAAGCTAATTTATAGTAACATTATTCTCGAGATCCTTTTCTATGCTCTTTTGGTTTGCATCAACCACAAGGCTGAGATTTTCAATTATGAATCCCCCTATCTCCTGATTGAGAATTACATTGATTCTGTCAATTGGGTTGGGGACTACATTTTCATTGGGAGTATTAGATACCTCCAATAGTGTTAGGTTGTACTACATTTCCAAAAATAGGGCCTTCATGAAATTTTTCTCTAATGAAATAGGCCTCTTGTGCTATTATTAATTCCAGAGGCTCTAGGGTTTTTGTATCTATGTTGATATCCACCAAGATTTTAACCTCTATGGAGCTTAAAAAGTTTTCTTCTACTCAAATAAAGGAACCTAAGGCATTCCCTATTTTTGCTAAAGTATCAAAATGAAGCAATTCCACAAGTAGATAAGAAATTTTAATCCATTTGGGATGCTTTTAAACTTATATTCTATTGGATAAAAATTAATTTGCCAATCAATGAGAAGAAACTTGTAACACTTGAATATAAATTGCTTGTTGGTATTGTGTTGTCATTGATGGCAACCGGTAACCAGTAAAGAAAATGGCATGTCATTGATGCCTCAACTGGTATAGAAAACCGATATAGGCAAATCGGTATAGCATGTTATATGGAAGATGGAGATCATTGTATGTTAGTGGGAGATTGTTGGCATGATGTTACCAGTATGCAGGCAGGTGTATTGTCAATCGCTAAACAAATCCAATGGTAAGCAAGCATTAGCACACAAGAAACAATTTGAAAGGAAGATAAACAAGAACTATAGAAAACAAATTGAGATGTTGTCGGACCATACATATTGAAGAGTAAACACAAAACCGGAAACCGTCTGGGTTTTCATGACCTAACCGATAGAATAGAGTATTGCTTGATATCAAGGTTAAGCGAATAATGTATACTGGTAGTGTGGCTTGTCTGTGACCGAGTGTGAACCGACACAATCAAGTGAACTGGATGCTGACATAGATAAAATGTGGCCTCTAGGTGGCAAACATGCAGTGGTAAGTGAATAGTGTATCAACAAGGTAGTTTCAAAGTAGGTTGATATTAAATATCGACTGCAAGGATCATGGATCAAGTGCAAAAGATTGCGACTCGAAAAAAATCGAACAAAAACAACTGAGTCGACAAAAATCAAGGCAGATGATCAAGATCCAATTTTTTAAACATAGTAAGTGTGAATTGGAAGGATAAAAATGACAATGATGGTTGAGTTGTTGTAGGTTGTCAATCACAAAAAAAAATATGATTTGATCTAATACAAATCATGGCCCGTGTTGAAAACCCTAGGCACGAAAAAATTTTGAAATTCAATTTTGGCAGAAAAGCATGGATATAAATGTGTAGATCAAAGATCAAAGTTGATGATGCTGGTTGAGAGGCTGATGCGAAGGTGAGCTTCTAAAAAGAAAGAGTGATCAGTATGAGGGTAAGAGAAAAATATTATAGTGAGTGGGTGTTGGAGAAGAACTAGTAAGAAAGGTGAAACTGGCAAGGGTTGAGGTTACTGGTAAACTGTCATAGAGCTATTAAATTGACAATGTTTGAATCGGTAAGGAAGCAACAATGAGACAAAGGAGAGTCAAACTGGCAGAGAGAATTCATTAGAAGTATTACAAAATTCATTTGTAACAAGGTACTGATTATTGTATTGTTTTTATATCATTGTATTTCACTGAGTGGGTTCTCAGTGTAGGGGTTGGTGCTCAAAATAGTTTAGGGGTTGCTTCTCCTTTGGGTAGGTGCCCATAAATTGCTTGGGGTTGGTGCTCCTTGGGTTGGTGCCCTAAATCATTGTAATAAAGTATTTTCATTGTGAGGATGGATTGGAGTAGTAGATATCCAACAACATTTCTCACTGAGGTTTTTCCCATATTGGGTTTTCCTCGTATATCATGTGTTATGTGATTGATTTTTATAGTTTTCATTCTTAACTGGTTGCATACACATAGTTTAAAATTATTTATAATCACTGATTCACCCCCCTCTCAGTGATATCTTGTGTTCTACAATTGGTATCAGAGCCCTAGGTTCCCTGTTGGTCAAAGCTTTCTCTAGCTTGGGTAGATTTTGGTTTAAGAACAAAATGACAATAAATGAATCCTCCTCCAAATCCCCCATCTTCGATGGAACCAACTATTCTTTTTGGAGCTGAAGAATGGAAACCTATTTGTCCTCCCTAGGTTTTGATGTTTGGATGTCTATGAAGAATGGGTATATTGTCCCTAATGCTCCTCCTACTGATCCATATTCTAAGAAGGAATATGAAATTAATTCTAAGGCCAAGCATGCTATTCTTAGTGGGTTGTCTAATAATGATTTTGTTAGGGTTGTGCACTACTCATCCGCCAAGGAAACTCGAGATGTCAAGGTCAAGGAGGCTAAACTGCAAGAACTAAGAGGTCAGATTGAAGGCCTGAATATGAAAGATGAAGAAAAGATTTCTTATTACCTTTAAAGAGTTGATGAAATAGTAAATACTATTAGAGGAGTCGAAGAAGATATATCTGATGAAGTGATTGTTAAAAGGGTACTTAGATCACTCACATCTAAGTATGATACAAAAGTCTCTACAATAGAAGAAGCCAGGGATCTAAAAAAAAATTCAATGGATGAACTATTTGGGTCCCTAACTGCCTATGAGATGAGAAAAACTGGTGAAGGAACTTCAAAGAAAGAGGCCAGATTCAACTCCATCAAAAAGTGCAAGGAAGAAATTTATCATGAAGAAACTAGTGAAGACTCGGATATAGAGGTTGCAAATTTTGTAAGGAAGCTTAAAAGGGGATCCAATAAGTACAAAGGAAAATTACCTTTCAAATGTTTCAACTGTGGTAAAATAGGACACTGCTTCAAAATTTCCCTATGGTGAGAATACTGGAGATGACCAAAAGAGCATCAATAGATCTTCCAGTAAGGATAAAAGGAAGAAAGATTATCGACAAGAAAGAATAGGCTACTAGGACTAGAATAGCCTGTATAGTTTTGAAGATGATGCTACAGATGAATAAAGTGCCTCAGAAGAAGGCTGTTGTGAGGATGAAAGATAAAAAAGTCTCTTTATGGCACTAGGTGAACCGGTTGATGGAGATATTGAAGATGAAGACATTGAAGCTGAAGTGGACTTAGAAGGTGAACTCATAAGTGCACTTGAGGAATTGAATAAAACAAGAAGGGAACTAAAGAAGACTAAGTATTATTCTACTAAAGAATAAGAACGCTTTAAAAAATCCCTGAATGAGTCCAAGAACATAATTTCTGATTTGAAACTCCAGTTGGAAGAGGCCAAGAGGATATGTGAATTTACATCCTCTGATTTGTTGAAGAAAGAGAAAGAGAAACAAAATCTAGAAGAATAAATTGTAAGACTCAGAAAGGAGCTTGAGAAGAGAAAGGATGAGTTGAAGATGAGAAGCAAGTATGAGGGCAACACTAAATCCCTGGACAAGATGTTAAGTAATCAAAAGAACTCAAATGATACCAGAGATGTAGGATTTGAAGAAGGAAAAAGTTCAAAAAACAAAGACACATTGGGTAAGGAAATACAATTTACCTCTTCAAGTGAAAGTAAAGAGAAACAAACCTTTACAGTCAGCAAAGATACCAGAAAGAGCACCTATGATGAAGCTACAAGAAATCAGCCTGTGAACCTGAATACTCAGAATCAAAAGGCTTACACATCTTACTGGAATACCAATCATAAAGGCAAGCCCAAGTTAGATAAAGAAGGGTTCACAAGAGTCAACAACGTAAGAGGAAGATGCCCAATGAGACAAAGATTTTCCGATCCAAAGTAACAAGACTGTTATGTACCCAAATTTCATGGTTACTATTATCGGTGTAATAAGTTTGGTCATAGAATTGTTGAATGTAGTCTAATGCATAAGCCCCCTACTAGCTTTAAGAGTAGAAATTATTTTGTTGCACTTGAAGAGATGAATGTTACATGTTATCAATGTAATGGATGTAGGAAAAGTCAACTGATATCCTACAATAGATTTTAACATTCATCGTTCAATATCAATGTGAAGTGCTATCACTATTAAAAGTTTCATCACATTTCAAAACATTGCAAACTCAAGAATTCTAAGCAAAATAAGTCAGTATCAGACCAAAAACCAGATGCAAAATCGGAATAGAAAATTGCAACTGACAAGAAGGAATCCAACCCAGTTTGGGTTGATAAAGATAAAACAGACTGCCCTGCATGTAGAAAGGATAAATTTATGGGTTGTAGATAGTGGATTCTCCATTCACATGACTAGAGACAAAAATAAGTTTATTAAGTTTGAAGATTGGAATGGAGGATCAGTAAGATTTGGAGACAACTCTTCCATCAAGATAAAATGAAAAGGAACCCTGAACATAGATGCAAAATTAAAAGCACATGATGTATACTATGTAGAAAGATTGAAGCATAATCTGCTAAGTGTAAGTTAGATGTGTGACAAAGGATACAAATTCACATTTGACTCTATCGGTTGTTGGATAAGGAAAGAGAGTATGAGACAGGTTGTTGCAGAAGGAAAAAGCACAAATGGAAATGTTTACAATCTGAAAGAATTCTATGAGTCCCAATGCATGATGGGACAGGTAGATGAGAGCTTGTTATGACACAAAAGACTGGGCCATATAGATTTTGATCATCTGGTCAAAGTAAGAAAGAAATGGTATGTGAGACACATACAACCAATTATCAAACCGGAAAGCACTTTTTGTGATGAATGTCTAAGAGCTAAGAAGACTAAGATAACCTTAAGAACAAAGAACATAATACTTCAAGGCCCTTAGAACTTGTACATACATACCTATGTGGTCCAACCAAGACAAGAGCCTTAGCTGGTGAAAGATACTTCATGCTCTTCATTGATGATTTCTCAAGAATGGCGTGGGTCTCTTTCCTACATGACAAATCACAAGCATATGAGAGGTTCAAAATATTCCAGAAGATGGTTGAGAGGGAAAGTGGTTGCAAGCCGAAGTGTTTGAGATTTGACCAGGGTGGTGAGTTCACATCAAATGAGTTTGTAGACTACTATGAGAGACATGGAATCATAAGACAATATTCAGCCCCAAGAACACCTCAACAAAATGGAGTTGTAGAAAGGAAAAACAAGAGTGTCATGGAGATGGCAAGAACTATGTTAAATGAGGCAAACATACCGGATATGTATTGGAAGGAAGAAACACATACTACTGTATATACTTTGAACTGGGTTTAGTTGAGAGAAAATATCAAAATGACACCTTATGAATTGTGGTATGACCAGAAGCTATCAGTCAAATACTTCAAAGTGTCTAGAAGTAAGTGCTTCATCAAGAGAGATGAAGATGGTATAGGTGGTTTTGACTCTTGAAGTGATGAAGGAATTTTCTTGGGTTACTCCACGCATAAAAAGGCCTACAAGTGCTACAATAAAAGACTGAGATGGGTAATTGAAAGTGTGCATATAATAGTTGATGAAGATTTGCATAAAGGAAGACAAACACATAATTATCGGTATGATGATTCATGTGATGAAGATGGAGTGAACTCAGAAAGTGAGCAGGTATGATGATTCATGTAATGAAGATGGATTGCACTCAGAAAGTGAATAGGAAGAAGCACCCAGCAAGGCCCCTAACAGATATATTCAGAAAAATCATCTGGACGACCAGATTATAGGAAATAAAAGTGATGGTGTTCAGACAAGAAGAAGACTTTCTCGAAACAATGAACAAGTAAATTTCTGCCTCATGACTAAAATGGAACCCAAAGCATTTAATAAGGCCAACAAAAGTAAAAAATAGATGGAGGCAATGGAAGAAGAGCTGCAACATATTGAAAAGAACAATACTTGGGAATTACTTCCTAGACCGGTAGATAAGAATGTAATTGGTACTAAATGGGTCTACCGGAACAAATTGATTGAAGAAGGAAACATTGTTAGGCATAAAACAAGGTTAGTGTGCAAAGGGTATTCTCAAGTAGAAGGAATAGATTTTGAAGAAACCTTTGCACTAGTGGCAAGATTTGAGGCCATTAGGATGTTCTAAGCATTCTCTGCCTACAAAGAATATAAAGTATATCAAATGGATGTTAAAAATGCTTTCTTGAATGGTAACTTGGAAGAAGAAGCCTACATAGAACAATCAGAAGGATTTCTACTACATGATGATGAAAATTTTGTGTGTCGATTGAAGAAATCATTGTATGGGTTGAAGCATGCTCCAAGAGCATGGTACTCAAGGTTAGATAAATATTTTAAGGAGAAAGGTTTCGGAAAAGGAAGTTCAACAACATTTAACGTAGGAAGGCATCCCTTTAGGCTTCAAATCAGTCATCACACTAAGGGGAATCCTTGCAATTAGGGATTATAGAAAGTTCCACAAGTAGGGTGGTGTTAGTGAGGCGACCAAAGGGGTTAATGGAAGGTCCGCTAGTAAGGGTGATAGCTAAGTAAAAATTATAGAGCCTTAGAATTAACCCCTAATGTAGGGGGCAACAATATTGGAATTAGCAACAACAATAGACTAGGAAATGGTAGAAAAAATCCATAGGGAAAGTTCATTTTCACACTATACCTAGGATGATTTATTATTGGTTATAATTGGGAGTGAAATCATTTGAATATGCCATCCAAGGAAATGTATTTCAATAGGAGCAGTCTGACCTCCTTCCAAATGCCAAGAAGATGTTCCCTTTTAAAACAATGTTAAAATCAAGGAACCTTTTTACCTAGCTCCAACAACCTCTCAAAGTCATATTTGTAATATGAATGCCTAGAAGATGTTCCCTTTTTAAACCATGTTAAAATCAAGGAACCTTTTCACCTAGCTCCAACAACCTCTCAAAGTCATATTTGTAATATGAATGCCTATTTATTAATAAATATATCTATAATGAGAAAGAGAACATGACAATCATATGAATCTATAAATATGAAATCAACTTCTTTTTTTTCCAAATCATTGAAACAAGAGATATGGACATAGCTGGGTCTTCTTGAAATATCAATGCATACTCTAAAATATTGCACATACATTGAGATAAAGATTGATGCAAAGCCTTTGCAATAGTTCTACAATGTTACTACACCAACTAGTAGATTAACATAGAAAATCCAACAAATTTAGTTTTAGGGTTATATATGCATATAATCATTTGAAATACTTCAAGTATGTGTAGAGGAATTCAACTATGGAAACATAAATTTATTAAAATAAATTCTTGAGATTCATACAAATTAAATCTCAAATTCATTATTTTGTAGCATACAATAGGTAAATCTCCAAACCAATTATGAATGATATTTCTCTTAAGATTGGTGAATTACAATGGAGAAAAATCCTAGACTATGAAGGGATTTTGTTCATGTGTAGATTATTTTTTGCAACAAGGCACTTGGCCTCTTTATGTCCTCGTGATTCTCAACTTCACTCCTCTCTTAATTAGTGGAAAGACATTGAAAAGTGTCATTAATAGTCTTCCTAGTATATTTGAACTTGGCTTCAAACTCTACTATATCTTTAATGCCCCATCTCCATTGGTTACCCCTACTTTAGTGGCTTGTGTTAGCTTAATCTCTATAGCCCCTACGATGGTGTCACGTGTCTCTTCAATTGGTGTTGTTCCTTCCATGGTATTATCTAATCTTGTTGCTCCCCCTACATGTGCTATTGATGCTCCTTTGGCTCCTTCTGATGCACTTTTAAGTACAAGACTTATCCTTCCCATGATCTCTGATTTCCTCTCAACAAACTACTAGGTTCCTCTTATGGTTTTAGCAACTCAACTTTCTGATTCATCTATTGATTCTTGAGGATCTATTAGCACTACTCCCTTTGTTTATCTAGAAAAATCTTCTTAGATGGTATTTACAATGAAATAAAATTGGTCATTCCCTTTCAATCACTAAATCTCAAATTGTTTCATTGGGCTTGCTTCTCAATCCTAACTCTAATATTTAGTAGTTTGTATTTTTAATCTATTTCATCTTTGTGGTGGTGTACTCATGTTACCTAGTAATAACTCTTTTGTCCCTAAACTATTATTGTTTTGATGTATTTTGTTTGATTTGTAATGATTTGGGGCCCTTCCCCACTTATTCTAATAAAAAACATACAATGGATAGGCATTTGCATTATTCTATTTTCCTAATCTTCATACAAACTAAATTCTAACCTCTACATGTTGTGGAATGCAACAATTCATTCCCTAAACTACGCTTAGATGAACTTATACAAGAATGGACATTAGATCCATTCTCATTTGATAACCATGTATTTATATCATTTCAATCTTGCCTTAAATTTCATATGTTGTTGACACTTGTTGCAAATTAGACTCATTATAAGGAAAATCCTCTATTATATATTAAATTTATTAATATAGAGAACAATTAGTTGGTTAGGAACACATGAGATCTTGATTGGACATGAAGTTTAACAAGAACCTATGAAAATTCATCCCATTTATGCATGTCCAATCTTGATAAATATCAACCTCGTACATAGTGATTGAAATTTAATAAATGTTAGGATATCAACTAATGCCATAAAGATCTATTTTTAGACTTATCAACTCTAGATATGAGATGGGCATTGCTTTCTTCATTAAATATTCTACCTAGTATCGTCAAGTCTTAGTCACAAACTAAAAGGTCATATTTATAACCTATTAGATACAATAACTAAAATAAGAGTTATTGAAACCCAACATCATTACCACAACAAATTCACAATCAATTATTATAGGAAACACTCTCATACCAAACATTGTGTGTTCATTTATCACAATGCTTATCATATGGAAATACTAGACATGCTAAAATGAACTTACTACCTCTAAATATTTCTACATAATAATAGAAAATGATGTATTACAAAATAAACATAAAGCACTTCCACACAAAATATTTTTTTCAACTAGTTAATATAAGTGTAACATTAATTCTATGACATTGTTAGATAGCAATTATTGCTTCTTCTTTGATTTTTTAGCTTTGGCTACGGTTATTGTATTGATGCACTCGTGTCACACTAGGATTACACTTAGTAAGACATCATTGTATTATTAGTTCCTTAGCTTAAAGAAAGTGAGAAGGGTTCAAAATAAACTTAATTAAAAAAAATTTTAAAAAAATTAGTTTACAGAACTATAAAATGTGTCGAATTCAAACTTGAGATCTTGAGTAAAATCAAATTTATAAATACCCATATCCTGTAAGAAATTTTAAATGTAATCACTTATCAAGATTGAAATATTTTTTCTAAGGATTCTTATATCCATGGTATGCTATTTTTCTTAATGTCATAATACTTTTGGAATTAAGAGCCTAAGCATATCAAAATTTATAAATTTTCCACATTTGTGACAAATGCTAGTAGACTTTTTAAATATTCATGCCTTAATTAAAAATACAAACTTAAGATTCTTGAACTAATAACTATAATATTAACATTACCTGTGTGTATGTGTATGCATATGTACACACAAATATGTGTATTTGTGTGTGTTTTTTTTCTAGAGCTATTAAATACTTGGCTCAACACAAATTTTTAGATATCTAATCATTTTGCAGCCATATAAATTAAAAACATGAATGAATGGGAATGGAAATGGTGAATAGATTATGAGGAACTCATATGAGCTACACAAAGTGGTGAATGCTTAGTGTGTTGTTTAATACTACTAAAAAATATCTTTTTGAGCTTCTTTAGGTAAATCTCTTTTTATTTTTTATTTTTTTGTAATTGTTGATTAGTTTGTCTTATTGGTAGTTGATGTGATTATTTTATTTAAATGGTTATTTATATTAGTCTTAATTTTGATATATGAAGTGAATTGATAATTTATGATGGTTGTTTATATTGGCATTAATTCAAGGAAATGAAATAAGATGGATGTGTATAAGTAATAATTAATTTTAATAAAATGGTGATTATTGGAATAGATTATAAAAATATTTGGAATAGATAATAAAGTTTTTTTCTTTCAATATAATATGTCTAGTTATTTTCTTCTTATTTATCCAATAAAAATCAAATTGTTAGTTTAATTATTTTTCTAATTAAATGTTGGCTACAACTTACCTCATTTAAAAAAGATTTTAATAAAACAAAAGACATAATAATCTATCTTTTAATTGTTTTACTTAGAGAATCACCCTCTTAGGAGTCAAATAGGGAGAGCCCATATAGTCAAAAATACAATAAACAAACCGTAGAGAGCAAAAACACAAAAAGAAACCGTTAAAGAAAGTGGGGGAAAGAAAAGGATCTCTATTATCGTTAAGGCCGCCTCATACATATTCCGATCAAATAAATATGAAAAGGAAATAATATCGAGGGCTGATTTTATTTCAAGTTTTCCTATATATTCCGATCAAATAAATATGAAAAGTAACAATACGGAAATGGGAAATAACGGTTCACTAGCATATATGATCTTTGGTCTAGTTGTAATTTACAACTGTGACGGGTTAGATGCTGGTAAGGGAGATTCTCTTTACTTATTGAAAACCAGACTATAATATCACAGAATGGCAAGTTTGAATTCGGATTTTTCTGCCCAAATATCAGACAAGATCGTCGTTTGGGTTGCTAACAGGGGGAATCCCGCCAAAAACAGGCCTGGCATTTTGAAGCTCTTAAAAGGAGGTAGTCTGTCAACGTATCGAAGAAGCCCTCACAAGCCGTGCTATTAGGTTCTGGTAATTTTTTAATGATGAGCGACGACAATAAATCTGACATTACTACATAGAGGGGTGTTTTAAGACAATATTTAAGACAATTTTTGAGCAAATTGTCTTAACTTAGACAAAACAAATGTTGTTTATCGTCTTAAATATTGGCCGAATGTCTTAAATTATCGTCTTTAAAAATTGTCTCTATAAAGACAATATAAAAGATAAGTATTTTTGTCTTTGTAGAGACAATTTCAGTTTTAGAGACAAAAGTTGGGATTTAAAGACATATTGTCTCAGAGAGACAAGACAATAGTTGGGATTAAAATCATATTGTCTCTCGAGAGACAATATGTCTTTAGATCTCAACTATTGTCTCTAGAGAGACAATATAAAAAAATGTATTAAAAAAATAAACAATTTATTTTAAATATTTTGTGTGTAGTTTTCAATCAAAATGTATTAAAAAAATAAATAATTTATTTTAAATATATTTGTGTGTAGTTTCAACCTTCAATGTTTCCAAATAGCAATACAAGATTCAATGTAATTATTTTCAATATTTAATTTCTTACAAAACACTGAACAAAATACCATAACAAACTTATGAACAAGGAATACCCTATTAATTTTATTTATTTTCAATGTTCTGTATATTACATAATGATGTGGTGTTTCTCTAGAGGATATTGGATACAGGAAATGGTAGCAAAGTCTTCACAACAAGCTTCTTTACAAGAGAAGGTAGCAGGGTCTTCACAGCAACGCATAGTTGCCTTATGGCCACAAGCCAAATCCTTCAATACTACTAACTCCATGCACGGTGGATAGGGGCATCCACATTTTTGACAAGTATAGATGAGCACAATAAAACGAAACTTCACATGACTGGATAGAGACATTTTTAGCAGCTTACAATCCATTTTTTGCAGCATGGCTGATTGTGGAATTTTTAGTAGCTTACAATCCTGGATGGGGCTTTGGCTCAGTACAACTAGAAGGTTATGCAGCTGAAACCATGGAATTAAGAAAGGCAAACTATTAGAAGAAAAATTATAGTTGATCCTAATGTAAAACCACCCACTTTCATGTTTGGGATAGGCATCATCTGCTTCATCATCACTTAAATCAACATCTCTGACATACTTCTTACACAACCAATGTCGTTTTCTTCAATTGGCATATTCTTTCTCTCGCCAAGGAGAAACCATACAAATATGGTCATAAATGAAACCCAAGTAGCCACATTTTTTGACAAATATGGACAGGGGCATCCACATTTTTGACAATAATATTTCCACCCCATCTTGCTACAGGAACCACCTGACATAGTATAAAAACTACGAGTAAAAATATATTCTAAAAAGATTCATTAAAAGGATAAAGCAACATAAAAGAAAGTATCCCCTCAAATGAAAGACCAAGAAAGTCATGCTAAACACAATTCTCAAAACTAAAAAAGACTTACTTGAGTGGGAGACACATTCAAAGAAGTAGCAAAGTTTCTTGTAAATCTTCTAAGTTCCATGCTTACAGTGTAATTGGATAATTGAACATTTAGCAATTTGATAACAACAAGTAGAGGTCTAACACAACTACAATGTGTCATATCCCCATCTTTGACCTAGAAAACAACAAATGACTATGATAATACAGCGACCCAAGAACTCCATAAAAGCAGTATAAATAAGAAGTGTTCATATTTATTATAAAAGACAGAGATCAAAGACAACGAGCTGAGTTGATTATACATTAGTTCTATTAATAGGTTGATTAAGCCAACTATAGCAATGATAACAAGCCATTAAAGCCAGCGATCCACATAAGAGAAAGATACAAATATTAAGCAATGGACCATCATACCAAACAAGAAGGGCATCAACAGAGATATAACATAAATTTCATCTAAAGCATTGAAGTCAAGATAGAACAATGATTGAATCAATTATAGACAGAATGTGCCCCTATAATACTGGAGAATATCGATCAATAACATAAGTATTAGTATGCTTCATATATTACCGAAGATGATTACAAGCATCAATCAATGATGAAGATTAATAAAATTAGCCAGCGATGATTTCAAAAGTCAAAATGGAAAACTAAGGCATAAGTAAGTAATAAGAAAGAAACAACAATTATTCTAGATTGTGAACACAATAATAACATAGTCACTTGGAGAAACGAGTGTAGGGATGCAT
Organism: Cryptomeria japonica; assembly: GCF_030272615.1. Lineage (NCBI taxonomy): Eukaryota > Viridiplantae > Streptophyta > Pinopsida > Cupressales > Cupressaceae > Cryptomeria > Cryptomeria japonica. The sequence continues at coordinate 711,482,629 of NC_081409.1, forward strand.
AAATGAGAACACCATTTCAATGCAGGGTACAACAATAAGTGAAAAAATAGACCATCTACTTCTATCAATTAGTCCTAGCAATAATACAAATTCTGACTTGCCTCTTGGATTCAAGCAAAAAGTTGTTCAAATACACAAGGATTGAGACCCCGGTCCTTTTTTGGTAATTTGTCTGCACTTTAATCACATGTTGGGGTCGATATGCTATATGTTTTTTAACTTCAAGTTTGAAAATAAGGATTAAAGGACCCAGATGGGTTACGTAATTGCATTAGCTAAGATGTTTGAATCCACGTGTTATTTTGCAAAACAACTCTTATAGTTCATTTGTATGTGCCATGTGGACTATTCTTAAAATTATAACACAAAACTAGAAAACTAGTGTATCTTGAATTTAGGCAAAAGAAGTAGACTTTTTTGGCATGTTCCGAAGCATGATTTACCTACTAAAATAGTACATGGGAATACAAGTCATGGGGTCAATGAAAGAGATAGAGCCCTTGAAGTAAAAAGTGAGCTATCATCATGAGTTTTGAGGCAACCTTGAATTAATTCTATGTGTGATAGACTTCTCATAGTAAGAAGATGAAGCCCTAAACTCTGCTTAATTTGTCACATCAAACTATGGTGGAAGTTGTAGCTAATGAGCAGATTTGAGAAAGCTTCCCCTTATAGCCACATAGTAAGTGTAACTTGATATGCTGCATGTGTGGAAGAAATAGTTGAGGAGTAGTTCAAAGCGGATTTTGATCAGCTAATGAGATACTTCAGGGCATTCTACGTGTGATGGACTCCAAAAGGAGGAGAAGTTGTTGTGATTCATAAAGATCAAGAAGATTAAGCCATGTATAGAACTATTTTAAGCTTGATGCAGTTCCCTTCACAAGTCATGCATCTCAACTCCTTTACCACATTCATTAAAGCAAAAGTCACTATACATGCATAAATTTCTTATTTTTTCTTTAAATTGCTCAAAAGAGATGCTCAGTCTGAGTATTAAACCTAGATCATATAAGATAGAAAAAAGAAGATATTAGAATGCTAGTGTTTCTTATCGCCGTATTGTTGTAAGACTCTACTCTCCAAGCCTAGGGTATTATTCCGAGCATAACAATTGCCCTCCTCAAGCAAACAATATCCTCATATGAAGTTATAGTAGTGAATGCCATTGACCATAGGGAAATGACAATCAGTGTACGGTCAATGGCATTCAGTGAAAGAATGTAGAGATCCTGTTCTCGATTGAATAGAGTTTCTTATTCAAGTTTTTAGACACAAAGGGGGGTTTTCATGGAATCCTATTCACAGACACAGAGTCATAAAGGACAGTGCAACAGTGCAGGAAGCAGGGTTCTCAGGATAAATTTGAAGTCAAGAACAGTCAAAGAGTTTTACCAGTGATAATGGTTGCTATGAATTGAGAGTTCTAGGCCCATGAAAATAGGGAGAGCTATGTGCATGGTACCAAGTTGTAGCAAGTCTGTGAATAAATACACAGTCACTGTTTCCGATCAGAGATTAAAGTCATGAAAAGACATCAAGGGCATACTCCAAGGACAACGAGAACATGAGAGCATGACAGAGCAACCCCGAGATCAAATAATAGACATTAAGGCAGTCCTAATAGAGCATGATGAGTGCAATGAGAATACTTATGAATGAACCCTCTTGAGTAGCAACTAGAACTCTAGGACAATGATTGAAATAAGATAGTGATATGAAGAGAAAAGGCCACATTCACAGTCAACTATACAAAGCCACAGATCAATGCATAGGTCTAAGTTATCTCAGAGCTAAAGACAATCAATAAAAACAGAGAACAACATCTTCCATCAAAATATATAGTCATGAGTGTTGGGTTGTTTTTTACAGTGCGAAGACAGAGACTACAAGAATACAATGAGCAGTGTATTGAGAACAAAAAACCAGTCATAAAGAGACATTGAATGCTGAGAAAGATGGAAATCATTGGTAGTGAATACATAGTGTTGAACTATTATGCATAGAAAGCAGTTAAGAGAAAAATCACTGTCACAGTATCCTCAAACATAGAATAATCTTTTGGTTGAGACATGAGACTCGGATTAGTCATGTGGATAGACATAAAGCATAATCCAAATCCTCATGAAGAACAAGAGCAGTCCCAACCAAGAATGAAGGAAGAACAACGTCAATAATCAAGTTATCATGCAGTGAGATGAACAAGCTTAGAACAGTCATAAGGGAGGCTCATGACCTTTTGAGAGAAAGACATAAAGAGCTAGAAACGAAGCTCTAAAGCTCAAAAGATGAATTTTGTAGCTTCAAGCCAAAGTGACTTGGAGTCTTTAGGAGGCCAAAATCATTTATTTTTCATAAGTACAAGCATAGAAGAATCTCAAGTTTGCATTCAAACAAAGAGTCAAAAGTAAAATGTCTCAGTTGAGCTTCAGATTGGGGGTTTTAATAAGCCAATACACAGTAGTTCTCAGAGACAGCACCTTCATTCCATTAATAATCTTGTTGCAACAGAGTGTAAGCCTGAAGGGTAATATACAGTCCATATAAGTCATTAAGGCCACAAAGTACAGTAAAAGCAGTCACAGTCCTGCACAGGGAAGTGATCAGGTCAGGGAAAAATTGACATTGAGTAAATGACCGTCCTATTACTATTATCTACAATGTCATGTACCAACATAGAATAGAAAAGGAGAAAAATCCAACACGTTATTTGATCTAGTAACCTTTGCTTTACTGTGTATTTGAAAAGACAGAAAGTGGTATAGGGAAATGTTGAACAAATTAATTAATTAGTCTTAAGGTAACATGTATGATAGCAGTTATCTACGCAGGTAACATGGTCATCAAATCACTCCTAAGGGTAGCTCTGAGTAAGGGGATAGATTAGTCACAGCCCCCTGTGTAGTAATATACTCATTGTCATAAGATCACAGTGTCTTAAATAAGAAATGCAGTCATAATCCACTCATAGAGCAGCCTACAAACAGTGTAGAAAGAGCACCTTATAATAGTAGCTTAGAAGGCATTAAAAGACAGTGAATATGGTTTGTCTCAGCTACCATTGAGTGAGATTATGGTTAGCAACACATGAGAGCCACTGTTAGTCATAGAGATCTTTATTACTACAAACCTTAAAAGTCTTGTAGATCAGTCAACAACAGTCCTAAAAGACAGTTAGATACCACTGGAATTACATACTGGAATTTTTTTATGTGAAGATTAAGTTTTAAAGGGAAAGATGATTTCGTCATGGGTATAAGCTAGATCAACTAGATCAGAAGGATTAGTATTATTATCATTGTGAGAATTTGCATAGTATGAGCAATACCCCTCTTATCTATGGTCGCAATATGGGAACCTCATCATTAAGATAGACTATAGTGTTGAAATTTTCAAAATAAGAGGTGCATCAGTTCGGTTCAAGGCCATTGTTGTGTTTAACCTGGGCCTCCTCTTAAATGGAAGGTGATAGATTCTTTGTGATTAGGGCACACAAATCAAAGATCAGAAGAGATAAGGGAATCAAAACATAAGAATGTTCAGATCTGATATAGAAAAATTAGAAAATCAAAATATCAGATCTGAAAAATTCGTAAAAAGGGAAACAATATGAGAAAAGTAGAGCAGTTCAATTAAATTGGTTTTCCCCAATAAAGAGAAATAAAATATACCCTTTAACCAATAAATATTAGAATAACCTTCAATTTTGCTGAAGGTCTTTAACCATATACAAAAATGTAGTTTTAAGATGAAGATATATGGATGAATTCTTCTACAAAGCCTTTATGTGAAAAGGAACGTAAAGGGTATGAAGATTTTCTAGAACATTCCATTTTTTGTGGAATGGCCTTATGGATATGTATATGCTGCAGGATGTTTTTTTGAGTTGAATGACCTGACAAATTTAGTACAATTAAATTGTTTGCTCAAGAAACACATGGTAACTGGGACACATATTTTGATGCGTCCAATGGTTCAAATGATTTTGGGGTTCCATCAATGGCATGGTATCAAAGTGAGAGTGTTAAAAAAAGACTTTAATAGATAGCACACACAGATCTTCCTGGAGAACATGGTTGCCTCGCCACACTGGGGAAGCTATGAAGAATTCCACTTACTGCTATCATCAAATCTTACACGCGTATTTTCCTTCCAACCAATTTCAGCATTTTATATCTTTTGAAGCTTATTGGGTATTTTATTAATGGGGGATTCATTAGCGCAAGATCCCATCTTGGCTTTCTAGTCTGTGTCCAACAAATAAACATTACTCATCGTTTTCTTTTCCCTCTATGTTCGGTTTTAGGAAAGGAGAACAATAATATTATTTGTAGTTTCAAGATTAGTCTTTTTGAATGTGTAACAACTGTTATTTTGTAGCAATCAAAATCTTATTCTACGGTGATCTCAAGAAATGAATTACTGATAAAGGAGGTTTACTGCAGAGGAAAAAGTGGAAAAAACTTTGGAATTATTTCCTGTGCATTGTGATTACACTTGTAGTCCCAAGATTAGCCTTTGCAAATGTGTAACAACTGCTGCTTAATTATCAAAGGCTTATTTTATCTAGACACTAATCTATGGTAAAAGTAATCTAGATCTATGTTGAAAATTATTTTAGAAATGAAAAACTAAAAGCAAGTTAGAAATAAAGATCTAACTTCTCATTATATTTATGTTTCCATTAGTTGGAGCAACTAATGGACATAAATATTTCAAAAACATTGCAATCTCTTATAAAATATTAGATGTCTATGTGGAGACGAATATGTCATGAAAAATTATAATATTTTCAGAAAACAATGTTGACTGTTATTTTTATTGAAATTTTTGAATAACTTGCATTTTTCACTTTTAAAGGTTGTAAACTGTGATTTTCATGCTCATTTAACTTTATTCTACTCAATTTTTCCCACAATAAAACAGTCTGGTATTTAGGATTTCCGAGTGCTAAATGTTTTGATATATTTAAAATGGGCACAAATCAAATTAGATGTGAATAGGATGGTTGAATATTTGTTGATGCTCATTCAATGGTTGAATGTTGTGTTTCTATTTGCTACATTTGTGTGTTGTTTATCTAAGCCCCGTGCATTATAAAAGCACAAATGCAAAATAAAATGCTCTATCATTATAGATCACAGCTTTGATGATTAAACATCATTTCTTTTTTTGGGAGATAAATGGTATAATCTCTATTTAGTTTATTAAAACTTCTATTTTGGTTTTGTTCTACTTGCAGGTGATTTAAGGCTAAGTTATGGAGTAGGGATTGGTGTTATGGCCATGATTTCCACTGGAAAACAAAAAAATGATGAGTTGTCTTTACTAATAAATCAGACAACGGACGTGCTTCGGGACTTGAAAGGACAAGTGAATGCCAATAAGAACTATATGAAAAAGACTGATACGTTCAAGAGTATTTTCCATCAAAACATTCTTGGATTTCAAGAAGACAAACTAAGGACGGATGCAAATCGCTGTGTAAATAGTGGATCTGGTTCTGTTGGAACTCCATCCGAAGAGAATGCATATACAAGAAGCGTTATCACTAATGAATCTATACACCAGCTCAGTGGAATGGTTGAGCTTGACAAAGAATATCAAGAAAATTTAATATGACAGACTTCTGCAATTACATGGCAGTTTACAGAGATGAGTAAGTACTTTCACTACAGCCTGATGAAATGTGTATAATGTATGGTATCCTTGCGGAAAACAGAGAGGGCAAGGTAACATTACACAAAATACATTGCTTTTTAAATAGTCTGGTGGAATCTGTATCAGAACTAGACTTAAATCCTTTGTGACGCCTCTTTCTAAAAGCCAAGATTCTTTCTTTATATTTAATGAATGTACATGGTTGTATAATTACCTAATGAATCAAAGCCATGATGAGGATCAACTGCTTCATGATGCATCGGAGTGTATGACATGAATAAGGATGGATATACATCTTCCATGGAGGTTCAAGACGTGTTCTGAAAGAATAAAATCAATGGTAGAAGGGTTATCCAAGATTCCAAAGATTAACACAATACTACGTCAAGTCCAAGATAACCCAGCTATACCTCATTCACCCCTCCATGTAGAGGGCCATAGAAAGCACCACTTGCTGAAGCAAGTGTTGTATAGACATTCACACCACTACAAACAATATGTTAGATGTAAGAAAGAATAACTATAAGCTCACTTCTAAGTTCTTAACTCGTGCATTTTACATTATGACAAATATATTTTTACAAAAAGAGACCATCATCTAGTTTGCATGACTTCTCTACCCTGCTTCAACTGGCATGTGGATGACTCTTTAGTGGTGTTCCCTTGTGTTTTCATTGTGTCTTTTGCATTGGTAGAGTTTGGATGGGGATTCACGATGGTTTCTAATGCCCATGGATTAATACCGACACCCAATACAAATTACAGGCAACAGATCAAAGACCTTGTAGGGTAAAGGAATTCCCAACTTGTTTTCTTTTGCAGGAATATTCTAAACATTGTTGGTTTGTTTCTTTACAAAGCTATGAATGTAGATTTGGCGTCCTCTGCCTTTGGTGATATCCGTTTTCTTGATCACGATTCACGTCATATTGCCCTTGCCATCTTAAGCTCAGTTTTGTCACCGAAGCTAGGTGATTGACAATCATTTCAAGCTGTCCTCCAGCTAGTAGCACCAATTAGCTCATTTTCTACAGCTCTTCTTCCCTCAGTAGCAATAGAGAAAACCCTTTAACCTGGAACACTGCAAAATTGAGTGTTTGCAAGGGAAAATTTTACCCGAGTCAGGAGTCTTGAGAATAAAGAAACATCAAAGCTGCAGAAAACATGAAACACCATTCTAGGTTCTTGCAAGAAGATTACCTAGTATGTATCTACAAAGATAGCACGTGGATTGTTTAACAGAATGCCTGGAAGAGATGTCATCTTGACGAATGAAATGGTTGTAGAAGGTGCACAAATGAATTTGTTGGAAAGGCTTTAGAAACTGTCAAGAAAATGCATTTGACAGGCGTAAAGCCAGATTGAACAACCCTAGCCATTGTCTTGGTGCACACAAGAGGAGGAAATAGAATTATCTATCTATCATTAGGATGAAAAGCTAACTGCATTTGGTCTGTCTCTCATTGAATGAATAATCTTTATCATATGTTGTAAGTTCCAACTGCCCACCAGACATACATGTGAAATAATGGAATCATAGACAATGCACTTAAATTGTTTGATAAAAAAACCTCATAGAGATGCAGTCTCATGGAATACGATGATAGCGAGAGTTCCAAAAAATGGGTTTTTGCCAGCTATTAAAGTTGGAAATGCTCTGGCAGACGCGCATGCAAATGTGGAATCATAAGCAACGCACCTGAAGATTAAGCCAAAAAGCATGAAAAAAAATGCTAGGGATCGAGGCAAACCAGAAACGGACAACAAAGATGGACCACATCAAATCCAATGCCCTTCTAATGATTGGTTTTGAAAATGTGGAATATATGCATCTAAAAGGACCTCACGAGTCTTCCCAACCGACCCTGGCCCCAACAAATCAAAATGTCAAAACCCAATATACCTCTACTTATTCAGCTCCAGAATCAACCATGTCAACCATTAAGATGTGAGAAGGTAAAGTGATATCATTTGCTTGACCTGATGAAATCAGAGAAGGCACTCAGGATTCCTTCTTTGCCTAGATTGATTGCCCTGGAGGCGACACTTCATTGAAGATTAAGCCAAAAAGAATGAAAAAAAAGGCTAGGTATCAAGGCAAACCAGAAATTGACAACGCCAAGAGGGACCACATCAAATCCAATGCCCATTCCAATGATCGGCTTTGAAAACGTGGAATCTATGCATCTAAAAGGACCTCATGAGTCTTCCCAACCGGCCTTGCCCCCAACAAATCGAAATGTCAAAACCCAAGATGCCTCCACTTCGGCAGCTCTAGAATCAACCATGTCAACCATTGAGACGCAAGAAGGTAAAGTGATCTGAATCTGCAAGGAGGGTCCTGCCAACAGTGCCTCCACGTTAGCAGTAGCAGCCAAAGCATTCCATCAAGTACAAATTGTTTGTTTTATCTCTTCCAAATCCCCAAACAGTCTCTATAATCCATTCCCAGTTATTATGGGTCCATTTAAAATAATCCAGGGACTCCTTTGAGAAAGAACAGGATAATAGTTTTAACATTACATTCAGAAATAACTTCAATCAAATCATCAGGAAGTTCAAAAGGGACCACTTTACCTTTATAGTGTACTGTGTGGCTAGGGTTTCAGAAGACCTAAAGCTTTGAACATTCACAGTTGCATTGTCCTAGCCATGTGAAGCTAAACTACTGCATTGTGAGGTCAGGATTTCCTGATGCGAATGAATCTGCAAGGAGGGCCCTTCCAACAGTGTCTACACTTTAGCAGCAGTAGCCAAAGCATTCAATTAGGTACAAACTATTTGTTTTTCGCATGCAAATGTGGAACCCCTCGAAAAATGGATTCGACCCAGCTTGGGCTATGGCTTCAAGATCAATTGCCGCTTGCTCTATTGCCGTCCCCGCCTCTACTCCCGATGCTCCTGCTTCCCCCGTAGCTCCTGCCTCTGCTAGCCGGATGGGAAAATATGGGCGGATTTCGCAGGTTAAATAGAACCCCTCCATATCTTCCCGCGATCCCGCCATTGATATTGAATGCCGTGAAATATCGAATTACAAAATGATGATTATGGACCGAGAACCTGAGAGATGCAGTCTCAGATCATGGAATACAATAATAGCAAGAGTTGCACAAAAGTTATGCCCCTATCGTCGGTGAGCAGAGACATGCATTGATAAGTTGAGTTAGAACTAGTAAAGAGGGAAAGAGCAGAGACATATTACGTTGATGAGTTGAGTTAGAAGTAAAGAGGGAAAAATAATTTTATTTTAGGGAAAGTTTTTTCCTATTGTCTTAATTTAAGACAATTAAACAATAAAAAATATAAATTAAACTGAAAATATAAATTTAAGACAATACTAATATATTGTTTTGAATAAATATCTCAAATACCTCTTTTATGTAGTAGTGTGAGACTCTCTGGCAAAGTTTGGACTATCCTGTAGAGGCCTGGTTGCCCGGGATGAAGTTCGGTGGATAGAAAAAGCTAGTCTGTTGTAAAAGCTCATTAGATCCAGCTCCTGGGCTTTACTCGTTCCATGTGCATCCATCTGGGGCTAAGCAATTTGTGTTAACATAGAACAATTCTGTCCAGTATTGGGATAGCGGAATTTGGGATGGCAAAATTTTCAATGGAATTCCAGGAATGCCAAACGGAGTCCACTACAACTTCAGCTATGCAACTAAGCCACCCCTGATTCCTCATTGGTATGCTTTGGATCCGGGATTAGTTTGAGCAAGAAGGTGTCTTCTTCTTCTATTTTTTTTTTTATAAAGTGTTGAGTTTGTTTCAGATTGTCTCCATGTAGTTGGTCGTTTTTTTGTGTCTTTACTAGGTGGTTGTTCTTGTTTTGTTTTTTTTTGTTGGTTTTGGTCAATTTCTATTTTTGCTAGTTTTCTAGTTCTGTTGCTAGCTTTTGGGTTGCCCTGTTTGAGTTTTTGCTTTGTTATAGTGAGGGTTTTTTTGTTGGTTGTGAATCCCTCATGCACTCTAGATGTCACCTTGTAGATGTGTAATAATACAGACCTATCCTGCTTTTATTAATCAAAACAACTTTAAACTAAAAAAATCTAATCTTATCTAATTAAAGATATATATACATATATTTCTTGATCTAGAGTAGTTGGATGCAAAATTTCATCTACAAATTTAGACTACTTCTTGATCCAGAGTAGTTGGATGCAAAATTTCATCTACAAATTTAGACTGCAAAGACAATATTTTATTTTTGGAAATAGTAATACTTATATTCAAGATACCCATATAATCTCTATAGGCGTCTCTTGAAAATTAAGAAATTATCATAGACAATAGATGTAGTGTTCTATAAGGCTATCTACATAGATGATAGACATAGGCTATAAAAACCTAAACAAGAAAATCCCTAGAAAAAGCAAAATTATACATCAAAGCTTCTAAATCTCCAACTATATTGTTGGCTACTGAAAGGATCAGTGACATAGCCATACTTGTGGAAAACATCATATGGTGTCCTTCTAATATTTCCAAAGAAACAATTCAAATAAAAATATTGAAATATATTTGTTGAAACTTGTGCATGGTAGAAATAAAACCCTACCTGTGAAAAGCATTTTTTTGCTCATCGAACATGGAGAGCTCAATGGCAACGTCTTTCATAAAACCTAGTTTGTCATTATGCATGCCCTTGGCAATGTTGTCCTTAGTGTAGGGATGCGTAGGGTCATAGATGGGAGCCCACAATTGGTCATACATCGGATTGAATTTCACATTATCCTGAACTTGGTTGATCAACTTGCTATATAATTGTTTTGGTGCGTCTGGAATGCCTAGCACCATTAAGGTTTTATCCACCTATGATGCACACAATTTAGACAACAAAGATAGCCTTAAGGGAGATGAGTCTAGAGAAAACTCTCAGGTTTCATTTCATACATCAGATGTTTTCAAGCGCCCAACAATGAAAATATTTGTCACCGAGAAAAAAATGACATGATACTATTGAATGTCGGTGGGCAATACCCACAATATATAGCTTATTGGCTAATAATTTTTTTAATTGAAGTAGGAGGTTAAATGTCAAGGAACATATTAATATGTTATATATAAAATTATTTAAACAATATACATTTTTTGGTTTTTTATTTATTTATAAATTATTGTATTAAATCGAAAGTTTTTTACAATGAAGAGTGAGTTAAGTGTTCAATTTTGAAATGTTTTATTTACTTAAAATAATTTTATTATATTAATTTTTTTTTTAAATAAATGAGTTAAGTAATCAAATTAATAGTAACAAATGATTATGATGTAAGAAGGAGAAAAAATCTAGCTATTCTATTTTTCATCAAGTATTCTATTTCATTTTTCTATATTGTCAAATTACATACTCCAATATTTATCATTAGGAGAGCTTGTTTAAATTCAAATTCTCAATTAAAACAATGTGAACAACTCTATATTATTTTAAAGTGTTTTTCAATAGATATAATCAAGTATAGAAGACACCATATGATTTCATCATTTTATGTCTTACCATTTAGTTGTAACTTCAACATATGGTTGTCAATTGTGTAGCATATGAGTGCACAATTTATGAATGAATTTGTATTTTATTTTTTCATTTAATAACAATTAGAATAGGAAATTTGAAAATGTAGAAAAATTGTATAATATGTTTTTTATTTAGTATTAAATATAGTTTTAGAATTATGTTTAATTATAAAATATTTATATCATATTATTCAAGAAAAAATTAAATGTTCTAATTAAATTTTCATATGGTTGAAAACTCATTGTACAAATATTAAATTTAGTATTATAGTACGAGTGGCTGGGAAAATTGAAGGCAGAGGAGACAAAAACATTAAAACCATTACAAATGCCTCTTATTTATGGACGTCTTGGAATTGTTTACAAAATTCAAAGCACGTGCTATGACTACGAACAGGAAGTCGATGTGTAATGCACTAGCCAAAGATTGTAAATTCATGATATTTTCAAGTTGTACATCTGCTATTATGTTTTTTTGTCATTCTTTACCAGCCATATTTGACCCTGCAAACACGCGAGTCTTCGACGCCGGCGCAAACGAGGGCTATTTTGTTTATGAGTTTTAGTATTTCTCCCTATCAAAAAAATATGAAAACTAACAATACAGAAATGGGAAAGAACGGTATACTAGCATATGTGATCTTCGGTCTAGTTGTAATTTACAACTGTGACGGGTTAGATGCTGGTAAGGGAGATTATCTTTCCTTGGGCGACTCGCTTATTGGAAATCAGACGATAACTTCAACAAATGGCACGTTTGAATTGGGATTTTTCAGTCCAAATGGAAGCAATAACTGGTATCTTGGCATCTGGTTTGCCAGAGTATCAGACAAGATGGTCGTTTGGGTGGCTAACAGGGAGAGTCCGGCGAAAAAGAGGCCTGGCGTTTTGAATCTCTCAAACGGAGGTAATCTGGGACTGTTTGATGCAGAGGGTACGTCTCTTTGGTCTGTCAACGTATCAAAGAAGCCCTCGCGGGCTGTGCTATTAGATTCTGGCAATTTTTTAATGATGAGCGACGACAGTAAAGCTGAGACTCTCTGGCAGAGTTTCGACTATCCTTTCGACACCTGGTTACCCGGGATGTGGTTCGGTGGACAGCAAAAGCTAGTCTGTTGGAAAAACTCATTAGATCCAGCTCCTGGGCTTTACTCGTTTCGTGTGGATCCATCTGGGGCTATTCAGCTCACATGGAACAACTCTGTCAAGTATTGGGAGAGCACACTTTGGAACGGCGAATCATTCAGTGATATTCCAGATTTGCAACACGAGATCCAGTTCCACCACAGACTCAGCTATAAAAATACTAGCACTGGTGTGTATTTCAACTATAAAGTTGACTCAGATGGGATCCCACGATTTATACAAATTAAGTCCGGAGGAATACAACCATATGTTTCGCTTGATGGCATTAAATGGACAATGGTGTGGAATCGGCCTAGAGATCAATGCGACGCATATGGTATTTGTGGTCCTTACGGAAGCTGCAACTCCAACAATCTTCAGTTCTGCACATGCGTGGAAGGCTTCACCCCGGCAGACAAACGCACCTGGGATTCCCAAGAATGGTGGTCCAGTGGCTGTGTTCGGTGGAGCCCGTTAAACTGCGGTGCCAAAAATGGCAGCATCGATGGATTCATCGACCTTAGTGAAACTTTGCCTGATGATTCGGCTTCGTCATACCCTGCACTCACAAAGAAAGACTGCCAGGAGGCCTGCTTGCGTAACTGCTCATGCACTGCGTTTACTTTCAATTCTCCTTCAGGATCCTGTCAAATCTGGTCCGGAGATTTGCTAAACATGCAAAACCCTTCATCAAACAACAGATCGACTGTCTCCATTCGAGTGGCTGCCTCTGCACTTCCAGAGTTTCATAAACCACCATCCTCCTCCAAACTTAAAACCGTAATTATTGTGAGTGTTCTAGCTCTCGCTCTTGCTTTCAGCATCGTTTCATTTTTAGTGTTGCAACGGTATCGGCTACGAGAACCAGCGGAGACGTCCGAAGATTTCTCGGGGTCTTCTCTTAGAATGTTTAGTTACAAAGAGTTGAAGATTGCAACAAGGAATTTCAGGTCTAAGTTGGGAAGCGGAGGATTCGGCACAGTGTTCAAAGGATCTCTAACAGATGGTACTCTTGTAGCCGTAAAGAAATTGAATTCTAGTTCAAGACAACATGATAAGCAGTTCCGAGCCGAAATCAGTTGTCTTGGCAACATACAACATGCGAATTTGATCAGACTTCGAGGGTTTTGTGCAAAAGGGTCTACACAGTTACTGGTTTATGATTACATGCCCAATGGCTCTCTAAATTCCCTACTATTCACTAGTAATTCCACAAGTGAACAGAAGATACTCGACTGGAAGACCCGATTGAAGATCGCTTTAGGCACCGCACGAGGTTTGGCTTATCTTCACGAGGACTGCAGAGATCGCATCATTCACGGAGATGTAAAGCCCGAGAACATTCTTCTTGGCGTTGATTTTTCACCTAAGTTAGCAGATTTTGGGTTGGCAAAGCTTGTGGGTAGAGATTTCAGCGACGTACTGACAACAACGAGAGGAACGAGAGGGTATTTAGCTCCAGAGTGGATCTATGGTCTTCCCATCACGCCCAAGGTTGACGTCTACAGTTTTGGTATGACGCTCTTGGAAATTATTTCTGGTCGAAGAAATCTGGACATGAGCTTGCAAGATTCAAACAAGCACTACTTTCCCTCCTGGGCTACAGCGCAAATTTTTCAGGGAAATATGATACATATTCTGGAGGAGATTGTTGCGCTTGTAGAGGAGGCAGATATGGAAGAGGCGAGAAGAGCTATTATTATTGGATTGCTATGCATTGCAACGGATGAGAATGTGAGGCCAAGCATGGGACAAGTGGTGCGGATGCTAGAAGGGAAGATGGAACCTTGAATTCAGCAGATGCCAAGTGATTCATCTAGTATAATCAAGTTGGACTATATATGCATCAATCTTGTAGACATTTGAGTGTCACATGTAGGCTTAGTCAATAATATGACTATAGTGGTGGCACTAGAAGGGTTAGAGGTGGCAAATTTGACAACTTAATTATAGGATTAAGTTTCTGAAATTTGTATATATATAGAGTAGCTCTTCTTCCTTTGGAAATAAGGCTAGAACAGTTTAGATATTGTATTGTAATTATTTTTGTTGCTAAATAATTCAATGACTCTATTTTTGGAGTGTAGGGTTTTTTTACTCTAAAGGATTTTTTCCACAACAAATCTATGTTGTATTCTTGTATCTTTTTCTTCTGTTTTATGATTCAGGGTTGTTGAATCTAAATGTATGCATGTTGTTGAAATTGTGGTACGATCTCGCAAGATCTTAAATTGCAATCACTTTCCTCTAAGGGTTAACGTGGGAAATAAACTGTGTATGATTTCGATTTATGGCATATTAGAGTGCATTTGTGTTGGATGTTGGATGAGCATTTTGATCTCAGATGACTTTTCTAGGATGCACAATTTGCCAATAGCACTAATATATTTTAATATTGACAAAAATGATTCAACTGAAATCAAAAAAATGAATTCCCATATGCATAGAAGTTGAAACCAAATAAAAGCCTATAGAAGCAAAAGGATCAGAGAAATCTCAATACATCCCCCCTCCACCCCCCCCCCCCGGCAAAAAAAAAAAAAAAGAAGAAGAATAGACCCCAAGATGACAATTATAATGACGACCTTCAAAAAATAAGGGAACATAAAAATGGAGACCAACCCAGTCAAAAGACAAAAAGTGATAGAACATTAGGATTTAGGATGAAGTCAAGTCATCATCAAAGCTAATCTCTATAAGTTTTTCACAATGAGTAACCCTCATAGGATTGGAGGGACTGGCACCATGTGAAGCTCCATAAATAGTAGAAGCAAAGATACCCCTAGAATCAATAACCAAAACACTTGGAGAACCTTCAAGAGCAATAAAGCCAGTCATGAACAATAAAGAATCCTCAACTAGTGGTAGATCATTCAAAGAAGCATCAATAATTGCCTCACAATTACCTAGAAGAAGCTGAAAAGTAGCCAATAAATCAAAACATCCCTTGTAAGCATCAGATCTCACTTTACCACGAAGAGTTTGTAAGGAAGACATAATCACCTGAAAGCAGTCATTTTATAAACCCCATTTGGCTAAATTTTTATGGTAGAGAAAGCCCCAATCAAACATAGACCCCTCCCAATATAGTAGTCTTTTAAACTAGTTTCCAAATTAAAGAGTGAGAAAATGAAGGGTTGGGTGTATTAGTTTGCAAAGAGTGTTACCAGTTCCATGTTTGAAATAATGTCCATGCCAAATGTGAGGAACCTAGAAGCCACCTTCGAGTATACTATATTTGCATGGTCATCTAATGAATTCTAACCTACCAGCGAACGAATATAAATTTCAACATGTGGGTAGGGCGGGAATAAGACCTTGGATAATTTCTCTCTAGAGTATTTTGCATCATCATTTCTCTCCCAAAAACACCTCGGAAAATGACATGATATTTGTTCTCCATTACTAGCATACATAAAAAATATCACAAGAAAATATGGATGGCAAAAGATAGAAGTAGAGGCTATAATTAGTATGGCATAATAGAGGATATTTGTTCTCCATTACTAGCACACCAAAAAAATATCACAAGAAAATATGGATGGCAAAAGATAGAAGTAGAGGCTATAATTAGTATGGCATACAAGTTGAACATCAGCCAAAGTGTCATCATGATAAAATAAGGTGGGAATCAACCAAGAGAGGTAACTATAACTATCATCAACAATCTATGGTAAAAGGTGGAGAGATTTCCATCTCATATGAACCATGATAGCAAAATACTTGTGACAAGACAAGAGTTTAGTAAAAAAAAAAATGGGATTAGAAATAATCCACAATAGTAATTTTGAATGGGTTGGATGCATCCTTTGAGACGCTAAAATCTGGAAAGATACAAATTCACACCCTCTAAATTTGTAGAGATATAAAAGCCCTATCAAGTACACTTCACAACAAAGAGAAATAGTACTGCAACAAGAGGGGGGAAATCAGCACCCACAACACCCTTGATAAACCAATCAATAAAGTATGTTGTAAAATGAATGTGGAGTAGGAGATGTTTAAAAGGTTGCCACTTGGAAAGAAGAATGCCAATGCCCACAAGGTCACAAAAATGCCAACAAAGTACTCAAAATTTCTCAAGGTCATGATCAGTCAACAAGGGATTACACCATTCAACAATACAAGTATTTCAATCGATCAAAGAAAAAAAGGGTTGAAATAACACCATTACATAGGTTTCTGAGAAACACCAAAGTTCTCCTTCAAGCACCAATGATACAAAACAAACTCCTTATGAAATTACTCTTCCGTAAGAACTTTAGAAATAATGTTTTCTAATACTTTCTTGTTTACAAGAGCATCTGCACAACCATTGGCTTCTCTAAAGCTGTGGATCCTTCATAGTAATTCAATTGGGAAAGAATATATTTGATCTATTCACACAAATTATTTATTATGTAGTGAAAACTATGTTTTATACATTAGCATTTATTCTCATCGTAGAATCACCCTTGAAGAAAAGAGATTTCAAACTAAACTAGACTCTTGCAAAAGTCAAGATGTATTTTAAAGTTGGTGGTCTTTTGTTCTTTTCTATATACACCGTGGAAAATGTAAGAGCTTGCACAAAAGTCAAGATGCATTCTAATGGGAGTCAGTGGTCTTGTTCATGGATCCCTTACTCTAATGAAAGTGGAAAGTCTTATAATTTTTTTAAACGATTTTTGAAACCCTTTTATAAGATCGGAATTTAAGTATAATAGTATTGTGCTAAGAAATTTGATTGTTGAATATCACTTTCGATATTTGATATTATTGGTTCCCAAACCAATAGTCCTTGAGCCCTAGAGGAATTGGCACTAACTCATCAACAAACTGGGGGAAGGATTTGGCCAACAATTGAGATTTAGTCACAAGACTGAGATCTCCTGCACATTTGGCTCCCCGAGACCAAGGCAAGTGAACCTATGCAATGCCCTATAACTTTCTGCTTCAAAATACTCTTGGCATTACATGTTACAGCAGATCATCTCAATGAAAGATACTAAGGAAGAAGGATAAACTCCTGGTTATGGCTTTAACCTTAGTTTGTAAGCATCTAAGCACTCATTGAGGAGTTTTCTACACTACTCCTACTCTTAATCGAGAAACAAAATGTAGAAATGAAATATTTTGATTAAGAAATGATTCTGAAAATGAGAATAACACATCGACCAGTGCCTTCACTCATTGGGCAGTAGAGTCTACTCTCAAAAGAAAGCTTTATACCCTAATAGTTTGCCTTGTAACCAAAGAGATCTAGGCATCAATGCATTGCACCAACAGCCATCAACTTAGTTTTCCTACAATCATGCTTAAAGACCCTCCATGTAGAAGACATTACTTCTCATCTTATTAAAGCTATTTAATCTATTCCTTGAAGAGAAGAGAGAATGAGACAAACAATAGGCTTGCTGGGACAAAACATACAATCCTTGATTTTCTATTTCACAATTAACACCATTACATGTAGGAGACAATAGCAAGAGAAACCTTTGTTCATTGCTTGCATGTATGATTACAACTATTCAAAATATAAAGCATACATCAACTAAAAGAAAAATCTAATCGTTATTCAACCCTACACTGTGCATAGAAGCCCAACTTCTTGGATTATAAATTTCATTCATAATACCAATAATTGAGAAGAGAAAATAAAGATATACTCAAGAGAAGAAAACCAAATAGAAACCCTAAAAGAATCTCTGAGAAGACATGTCTTCAACTTGAATTTTGCACTTCAAATAAGCTCCTCCTCTTCCTTCAAAATTTGCCACAAATGCGCACTTGTATACCCTCCTAGAAAATCTATCAAAAGTCTAAAAACTCCATCTTAGGCACTTGTCAATTCATAGTTCTACTCCTTGTTCAAAATTTGCCATTTGTAGTCGATGTCCCACAACTGACTGAAAAGTTTATTATCCCTCCTACCTTTTGTGCTTGAGAATTGAAAAATACCCTCTTTGCTGAAAAAGAAATCTTTGATTATAGAAGTCCACTTGAATCTCAGTATGAAAACTAAAAATATGCCACTTTGGGTGAAAGTCAAAAATGACTTTACTTGCACATTGTCATCAATCCAAAAATGGCAAAATAGGCCCTTTTACTGAAAAAATGCCACTCAGAAAAAAGCAACCCCCTAGGCTGAAAAGTGTTCTAGCACTTCCATTTTATGCATTATCTCCTCATTGTGATAAAAATAATTTATCTTAAATGAGAATAATCCTCTCTTTTCTGCGCTCCCTAGGTGGAAGATAATCGCTTTCAAGTGAAAAATGCATTTCCCATTGACAACAAACATTTTACCCTATGGCTCCCATTCCACACCTTTGGATTTACATGTAAAAACATTTTCAAGCCTGGTGGAAGTAATTTCAGAATAACATTTGGGCACATTCATGATGTACATTTCACTCTGCGTGAAATCCTCAAGTACAAAGAAAATGCCTCATTGAGTAAAAATAATAACCTGTGAAGACATCTCCCATGTTGAATCTTCAGGTAAAAGAGGGATATAATCATTCCCCTTTTGCCAGCTTAAGCTTTCTACCTCCTTTTACCTGTTTATCACTTGCCATCCCATTGGAAATTTTTTTCACATTCTGCACATATCCAAATTAACTACAGCAATTGCACCTGACAAAACCTTTCAATGCCTTGATTGATATTCATATCGGGCTTCAAAATATTCATATCTGCATATGTTGCAGCCATTGATGCTGGCATTCAAAGACCTCATTTTGAGTTCATGACTAAACTTCCTGTGGTGAATATACTTCAACATTAACTATCCTCATTTATCTGTATCTAAATATTTACCATGTAGGTAAAATCTCCACTCTCTGCATGAAACATATACATAACTGCAATCCCCCCAGGATTATCTTAATTTTTTCCTTCATAGCTCTCATAAGAAATCACAGGCAAAATTGCAAATTTAGGCACATGGCATTACTCAGGTACAGGAACACCAAACCCTATCCCTCTGGTTTCCCTCTGAATGTAATCTCTACCACCATTAAAATAAATTAGATTCATGAGAATCAAGAAAATGTACAGACATAACACCGTCCAAACCTTCCATCTCGCACTAAACAAACCCTAACGCCTTTCATCCTTCCTTCACGTCCAATCACCTTGTTTATAATCCAGTCAAGAGAATGAAAAACAATAGCATTAATAAACTTCCCATTGATCTCATGATATGGTGCAATGAGGAACTAAAAGGTTTACTAGTTTGTTTTTCTGGATTAGATTGTGTGTATTTTTTTCCCTCAACGTTTTGAATCACACTCCATGATTCATCATCAGGATGAAAAGAATTCCAAAGATATGAAAGATGTTGAGTTGCAGATTTGAGACAAAATATAAAGAGGAGTGGGTTGGGGGAGGGCATGAGGAACAAGGAGAAAGGAAAAGAAAAGGAAAAGGGCCTCCTAAGGGATGGGAGACCAAAAAACTCCTAGGAATAACCACCCAAGGAAAAGAAAATGGAAAGCCAAACAACACAAACAAACCACTAAAAAACAAAAAAGAAAGAGAAATAAAGTCAACAAAATATAAATAAATTGATTTTTTAAATTCCAGGTTACTCCCTCTTCATCTAGAACTTGCTTCATCTCTTTGACCAAATCTATGGCTTCGCTTGGACGTGACCTCATACGCTATGGCTTCAGGGCACAAAGAAGAGTGTATCAGAAGGCAAAAGAGAAAATTATGCAATTTGCAACATCGTCAGTACCAGAACCATTCCTCTTCTCCGTCTGGCAGTCGTCATCTAGCCTCCTCCATTCCCCATCACTCTGTGCCATCTCTATCTTCCACCCTTTTTGCAGTGCCTTCGCCTGCCCCCTTCCCTTTTCCTCCGCCCCCTCCTCCCCACGCTGCTAACCAAACTCCCTACGCTCGTGGCTCTTGCTCGAACCCCTCTTTTTTTGCCTCTTCCACCATGAATATGTCTCCAAATGAGAGTATAGAAACCAGCGCCCACCTCTTTCATGACCCTCCAACATCCATTGACCAGGCTCGTGAGGACCTCAGAAGATCGTCGACTCCTCCAAAGGATCAAGCTAGCATCTGCATTGATATTGAAGCTAATACGATGGTCCACCATGTTCATCATCCCTAGTCGTCCATCAACTCGGCAGAATCAATTGTCTCGTGGTCGTCTATTCTTCCCCTCCACTCCTGTCCGCTTCATCATTTTGTCATGTTCCCTGAGGACACTGCAGATTTCACCGTGGAGATTGGAGACTCGGCCTTACCTCAGGATGCACCCACCGCCATGGCTCAACCTGCATAACTCCAACGGCTCTTTAGCAACGGCTCTCCTTGGTCAACCCATGGTACGTTGTCCTCTTCTTCTTCTGTCCAGTATCACGTCTTCTTCTTTAATTACTCTGCTATTTCTTGTTTATGCAGTTGTGTGGCTTGCAATCTTTTCCAACCTCGAGCCCTTCATGCATTGTCCCATCACCCGATTGAGACTTGTGAGCTTAACCCTCCGCGCCCATGCGTCCAGCCATACCCTGCTCTTCCTATGGAGCAGGTGGACACATCCCCCGCTGCTCTTCAACCTCCACCTAACTATATCTTAACCACTGCCCCTACAGTGAACTCCACCTGTCCCATGCAGTCATGTCATATCCTTTCAGCTCCCTTGCCCCCTCCTTAGACCTTGGTACTCTTCCTATGTCCGCTCCGATTCTCAACCCTATTAGTAATTGGGAGTCCAAACTTGTCGTCAACCTCTCTCCCATCCCCATCGATCCTCTCTTTTAACTTCCTCAAGTGAGGTCTTAACTTTGCCTTGACTCCCTGCAACATTCTGCACATCGACTTCCTCATCGAGATCGAAAATGCGGTGTGTACCCTTCCCCTTGATGTTGCTGAAGAGGTTAGACAAGATTGTGTTGTGGCACTCCGTAATGCTAAACCTCCTAAATTCAACATCCCTAAAGATGAGTTGTTGGCGTTTAATAATCTCATGTGTAATAATGACCTTATCATCTCAAGAGCAGACAAGGGTAATGCCCTGGTCATTATGAACAAACCAGATTACTTGGCCAAAATGGAAGTCCTCCTCTCAAATTCCAACAGTTACAAAATTTTATCGCGTAACCCATGCACGAAGATTTTGAAGACTATTAGAGCTGCTATTTCCAACTCCTCATTGGATGATTCTACCAAACTTCATTTTCTTCCTTCTAAGGAAGTGACCTCGCGTATTTATGGAGTCCCAAAAATTCACAAAGCCAACATTCCTTTGAGACCCATTGTTGAAACCATTGGGTCTCCGACTTACAAGCTAGCCACTTTTCTGGCCAAATTAATTTCTCCGCTTGTTGGTAACTCCAACTCCTTCATCAAAGATTCCAACCAATTTGTCCAGTTTATCAAGGACACCAAGTTGGACACTCAAGACACTCTTGTAAGCTTCGATGTGGTGTCCCTCTTCACCAAGGTCCCTATCCTAGACTCCGTCGAGATTGTCAAGCTTAAGGTCAGCGAGGAGATCGCCTCTTTGGTGGAACTTTGCTTAAGGTCAACCTTCTTCTCCTTCCAAGGCGTTATCTATGAACAAGTTGATGGAGTAGCCATGGGCTCTCCTCTCTCACTAGTGATTGCCAACTTATTCATGGAGCATTTTGAGGAGGTGGCCTTACATTCTTTCCCCCTCAAGCCAAAGTGGTGGAAACGATACATGGATGACACCAATGTATGTTGGCCCCATGGCTTGGACATGTTAGAGGAGTTTCATGCTCACCTCAACAACATTTCTCCTTCTATTGCCTTCACCAAAGAACTTGAATCCAACAACCTTTTATCTTTTCTTGATGTCTTAATCTATAAAAAGCCAGATGGATGCCTTGGTCATCGGGTGTTTCGCAAAACTACCCACACTAACCTATATCTTCATTTGACTTCTCATCACCACCCTAGCCAGAAAGTTGGGATCCTAAAAACCCTGGCATGAAGAGCCCATCGGATTTGTGATGAGGACAACTTAGACCAAGAGCTCTCCCATCTTCGTCAAGTCTTCAAATGGAATGGCTACTCGAACAAGCAGATCTCTAGGGCCTTCCTCCAAGCCAAATCTCATTTCCTTTCCATCTCTAATCCCCTGCCCTCCCCGCCATCTCATGCTCCATTTGTCTCTTTCCCTTACGTTGAAGGCATATCGCACAAGATCTAAAAAATCCTTGGGAAAAAAGGTCTCCGGTGCACCTTCAAACCTGTTTCCACCATTAAGAGGCATGCCCCTCAGGTCAAGGATGCTAGGGATGTCTTCTTAGAGTCAGGTGTCTACAAGATTGTTTGCTCTTGTGGTACTCCATACATTGGTGAAACAGGTCGTTCGTTCATGACTAGAATAAAAGAGCATTATGCCAACATTAAGCATGAACAGGCCCTCAAATCAGCCTTAGCTAAGCATTCGTCTACTACTAAGCACCATATTTGTTTGGAGGACACTCAAATATTTTGTAGGGAGAACAATTTTTTCAAGAGAAAAGTTAAAGAGGCCATTGCTATTATTCATCAACCCTCCAATCTTAATCATGACGATGGGTTAAACCTCAGTATCTTGTGGCACCCTCTTCTTTCTGTCCTCCAGTACCATCCCCACCCCCTGCCTTGACTTCTCCCCCTCTTTCTTTTTCCTTTGTGCATCTCCCTCTCCCCCTTTGGTTTATTTGCATATTTGTTTATTTTCATTGATGCATACATATATTGATTTTTACATATGTATTTTTATATTTGCAAATGGCTATTGGTATATGTTAATGCTTATATACATATATGGTTTTGTATCTCTGCCTTTTGGTATAGGTATGTTTATACACATATTGGTAATTGTTTATATATATATATATATATATTCATTTTGATTTATTTATATTTTTTTGACTTTATTTCTCTTTATTTTTTGTTTTTTAGTGGTTTGTTTGTGTTGCTTGGCTTTCTGTTTTCTTTTCCTTGGGTGGTTATTCCTAGGAGTTTTTTGGTCTCTCATCCCTCAGTTGGTCCTTTTCCTTTTCTTTTCCTTTCTCCTTGTTCCTTGTGCCCTCCCCCAACCCACTCCCCTTTATATTCTGTTTCAAATCTGCAACTCAACATCTTTCATATCTTTGGAATTCTTTTAATCCTGATGATGAATCACAGAGTGTGATTCGAAACGTTGAGGGAAAAAAATACACACAATCGAATCCAGAAAAACAAACTAGTATACAATATGAATTGTGGAAATCTCATAGCTTTAACTAAAAGGTTGTTCATTCAATGATTCATTGTCCTATGTCAAACCATGCGCCTGGTGGCATAACCTTCACCCATTATGTCTTCGCATCCACATAAAATCTTGAAATTTTCAAATTTGTTCTTGCATCATTCTCTATGGCTTCGTATGTGCTCTTGTGATCTCTGGCAAACTCCTTAGCTTGATGGTTTGGTGTGGTATTTCAGCAACGAAGCGTTGAGGGAAACGGTGAATTTGGCCCATCTTCAATCCCATGTGAATGTCTTCGCAAACTTTCTATTCATAATTCCCACCAAACGTATTTCTTTGCGCTATAATCTTAGTCAGCTATCCCTTGCATATTGAGTAAATATATCCCAGAAGGGCCACTGCACCAAAATGCCATCAGATAAGCATCAAAATAAAATATTTCTGCTCTTTATGATCATGTCTTCTGTACGGTTTTTGGCCCACCACTTTGGTTACAGTATTTGCTACTACCATTCTTTGGACAGCCACATCATCTCATTAATTAACATTATTCCCTCATCGTTATCCACGTACCGATTATAAGTGCTCAAGTTTTCTGCATGTTCTCTCTACATTTAGCAATTTCAACAAACAACACCCTACGCCGTCAAAAACCCTAATGTGTGTTTCCTCCATTGTCAGGCAATCCTTCCTTGCCCTAAATTCTTTTGATTTCTTAGCTTTTGAGTTTGCCTCGGAATGCGTAATCTTATCCCGCCGTGAATCTGGAGGATGCCTTTCTATGCGCGGGATAAGAAATTTATTTGTCACCTTCACTCCTCATGTTTATCTCGCATTCAAATTTCCTCCTTGCCTGAGCTGCCCGGGGGAAGATTTTTATATGTGCCCAGCACAATCCTTTATCCCGCGGGCTTCACATTTGCACACTAAAAATCTGTGGGATAGCTTTATATCTTCGCGGGCATACTTGCTTATCCCGCGTGCTCTCTTTGAGGCCTCTCCATACTCGCAGGATAACATAAAACTTGCCTCCTTCAAGAACCTTCTTATCCCGCGTCGCCATTTTGGGGGCTTTTGACACTCGCGGGATAAAAATAAGAGGGCGAAATGTTTATCTTGAATTATCCCGTGGGCCAATCATGATCAAAATGATATCCTTTACATATATTTTTCATTTCATTAAATCATTGGAAATAATTTAATGAGCCCGTTCTTCGCATTATCGCTTCTCCTTTTGCTTTTAAACCATTGGAAATAATGATTTAATAAATGCTTCAATTGTAATGCCCCGCCAGGAAACCCCGAAGGGATTAAGCCATAACACAAGAATAAAGTGCAATAATTTTTTTTTTTAAAACTACACCACATAAGATACAACAAGATATCAAAGATTCAGATTACATAGTGGAAGACATCAACTAACACCTAAAGAGTTTCCCAACAAGATTACTTAAATTTCACAATTCACTTAACTCACACAATTAATCCAATAAGCTGATTATCTTAATAACGAGATAATTCTTAATCAGGATAATTTCTTTCAAAAGATGGAAATATAAATCACAAGCAATGACTCATCCATTAAGATCTATTCATAACCTTCTTTCAATCTTTTCATTTAAAATTACAAGCCATACATCTAATATTCTAACACACTAGAATTCCATCATAAACCTAAGAGATCTTTTCAAGCATACTTAATTTCCTTAACAACAACTGAATATTTTCCATTACTCTAAGTTACATTCTTTCATATTCCAATTTATTGCATTATAAAAGATGATTACATACATGCATCTACGATATCTCATCTAAACCACTTAAGCATTCGATCAACATGGCATTCAAGAAAGGACTGAATAGAAGCATTTAAAGTTAATTCCATTTATCCACTTATCCATTCTAACATAAGCTAATCATACATGATAAAGCTGAATAAAGGAAACATAAGAGAATAACATCACATAACACCATAATGATCTCGGAGTTCACCCCTAAAGGGCTACATCTCCGGGTCTGCTCAACTGCAAGACCCCTCTGATAAATAATAAAGTTAAGAATACAAGAGGTTACACCATTACAATCCGACCATCAAGGTGAAACGTAAACAATATACAAACGACCGCATCGGTCAATAAAATACATAAACGATCCCTGAAAAGAACAGGATCCAGCTAAACATAATCAAAGCTAATACAAAGGTCCAGGAGAGCATCCACAAAACTGAGTCATCACCACCCAAGGTCTAACATGAAACCGATACTCACAAGGGCAGAGACAAAAGGACGACCCACAAAGGTACTCCTAACAGGACAAAACGACAACACACTAGCGAACATAGGGACAAGTGTCATCACACAACCTGGTATGGTTACCATGGCAGGTCTTCATAGGTTCCGGCCCCATACACTGGGTTACCCTGGCAACCTAATCCGAGCCTCCGGCCCATCCAAGCCTCATGTGGACCCACACATCCTCTCGTGGAGACAAGGATGATGGTTTACCATTTCAGGCCTTCTCATAGCATGTCGAGTCTGTATTAGCACTCGTCCCATGTGTGAGGCACATTTATCTTACTTAGAGATTACATTCTAATCTACTGATAGGTTATCACTTATTAGACTCACTTTCGACGGGTTACCCAGTAGCCACTTTGGGCACGGCCCCCAATTGAAAGCCACTTTCCCATACGACACTAGACTATACTCAGACGAACTCAAACCAAGGGATAGGCATGGTTAGACGAACGGAGTTCAAGAAGGGAGAAACAACCACCATTTGGTCAAACATGACATCATATGAGCTACATTGATAGACGGAACTCAAACTAGAGACTCGACCAACAATGGTCAACCACAAATCATCATTCGACTCTCGCATAGAGGATAAGACCAAGTACAACACTACCACAAAGCAACAGTCAACTCGAAACCGAGGACTGAAACAGGTACCCCAAATCATTCCATACGACAGGGACCTATCAAACAAAGCACTCTTGCCATTTCATAATTAAAAGCGAATACAGAAATTAAACTCGCATAGGTAATATTCAACAAATACAATCTTTCCGAATTAATCTAGACATTAACAGTCGATCAGGTTTTCTACATGATCTATATCAGATTACAGTTATCTACCTCATCTAGGAATAGTTTGATTCTTGGTTTTCTAACTCTCTAGGGTTCACAGCATCGAACAGACATATTAAGCCATAATGAGTTCTTAAACCAAATTCATATTAATAAAACTCAGATAACCATTAATCAATAAAATAAGATATTAAATCTCCAATTAAAACATCACTGACATACTGGTTCGATATCAACCTCTACAGTTTCATATTTTTCAATCCCAGATGCACTATACGGATCACGGAAATATAAGTATAAAAAGGGAATCCAAAATTAACTGTTAATTAAAGAGTATATTTATTATTCCACGATAAATGAAATATACACAATTAACGACTAAAAGTGCACAATAACCCAGTTAATTATTAGTTAATATATAATTATTAATCTTTATTAATAAAATATATTTCACTAATAATTATGGCATTACACAAACCTCAAATTAAAATATCGATTATTTTATATATATAAATTAATTCCCATTAATAATATGTATAAAATAATTAATAAATTATTGAAAACTTTATTTAATTAATCTATTTTTTTTAAACTAAAAAAAAAAATTAAAAAAAAAAACAATTAACAAGGGGATGGGGGTTTCCACGTGGACCCCACGTGGTCCCCCAAGGGAAGCCCACGCAGCCCCCAAAAGGGAAAGCGCTGCTTCCCCAAGGGAGCACGCAGCTCTCCCCAAAGGGAGCGCTGCTGTTCCCAAAGGGAAGCACGCAGCTCCCTTGGGTGCGCAACTCCCAAATTACTATATAAAATTTCTTTTTTTTTTTTTTTTAATGATTATCATTTTCAAACAAATCTGCCTACTGTGTTTTACACAGTCTAATAAAAAAAACAGTCTCCTAGAGACTAACAGAATTTTTTTTTTTTTTTAAAAACCAAAACCCCATTGATATATTTTTAAACTACCCAGAACAAGGAAGGGGAAAATTTCTCCAACAATCAACAGCATATTGGCCAAATAAAATTTGATTAACATCCATATATCAACCAACAGCAGATATTTCTGATTTAAAACTTGAATGAGAAGGCATTAACTTAAAATTTTAACAAATTTCATTGAAGAACAGCCATTCTCAAGTTTAATTTTTTTTTAATTTTAAAAACAACCAGAGCAACCATAATCCAGAATTGAAATGAAAATAGAACAAGAAGGGATTGGATGGGAATTACAAACACAACTATATCATTTTTTCCCAATAGCTGAGATTTTTATTTATTTATAATCTCCACAAACAGATTTCCTCAAAATCCAAAACAATTTTTGATAAGTAAAGAACCAAAATATAAACCAGAATCTTACCTCTTAGAGCAATCTTGACAAAGATTCAGTGAGGAGCCCAACCTGTAGGCTCAAGAAGTTCCTCCTCCTCCAAACCCCCAAAAATTTCTTTCCAACCAAAAATTTTCCAAAAACATCCATCCTCCAAAATTTTTCCAAAAATTAGGTTATATGGAAGAGTTGACCAAAAATTCCATTTTTGGGAATTAAAATTTTTATTTAAAATTAATTCTCAAAATAATTCTTTTTCCCACTATAGCAACAAATTAACTTGCTTTCAATTCCAAATCGATTTTCTCATTTAATCCAATTTAACCTTTCTAATTTCAAAAGCCAACAGAATACAATTTAATCTATGGCAATTAAATACAAAACTTTCTTTTTCGACAGCATATACAAAATGCATTTAATATCAAAATCAGCTATTTAATTGAACTTGCTCCCAAATTAAAACGAGCAATCCAATATCAACAAAAATCGCATAATGAAATCCCGATTAATCAAGTCCATTAATCTCTAATGCACAAATACATATTTAATCAAAATAATTACTAAGGACTAATTAATCAATTTAACCAAACGTACCAAGCACGCAAACCGAGAAGGTCAACCAAACAGACGACTCGCAAACCCAACCAAAAAGGGATTACTGACGGCGACTGACGATGCTCACTTGAGCACGACTAAGGTCAACTAGGGTCTTACGACCACCTAATCCAACTCTAAGGATTAAAGAGGTACACTCAAACCTGCAAATTCAAGTGAAGACGAACCTCGCACTCATGCGGCGTTGTACTTGAATCTCTTGCAACCAAGAGTCATACATGCATACATATATAAAATTTAATGAAAGCGTTAGCTCGATATTAATACCATGAAATAGGTACACTAAACAACTTGCATACAACTAGTGTGAAAACCACATCAATAGCTATGCGTTAAATCAAACATCTGACTATAATCATAATATTAAGATAAACTAACCAAAATTAAACTGAGATTAGAGATTGATTAGGGCAAGGGTACTACATCAATTCTCTTGGGCTTTATATGCTTAAATCAAAATGATTTAAACAAAACCATTCAGCCCCTTTCGTATTAAATATAATATTATTTTAATCAGAATGATTAAAAATAAATTTCTATTAAATCTTTTAGGCCCTAATAGTCACACTGGGTATTTGCCTTAGTCGCTCCCCTAAGTGGGCTCGATAATTTTTTTTTTGTTTCTAAACCACTAAGCTGACCAAAATGCCTTGATTCACTGATTGGAAATTCTCGCGATGCAAAAATTTGAATTCGGGATCATCAAATTTGACGTTTTACAACTTCGCATTTTGACGCAAAACACCTTAGTAGCCTCCAGAATAGGCTTAGAAAACTGACCCAAACATCAAACCAGGTGTTGCAAATAGGCACAATGATAGACTGTCATACATAGAATCCAGGGCATTAGATGGATCATCAATACAACATCTGAGGCAAAAGTTATTAACTATCAAAGATGCTTACTCAGGCTTTTTTGAATTTGAACTTGTGAAAACAACCTGAGTAGCCTTCAAACCCTGATTTGAAAAAATATCAAATCATCACTTCATGGGCTGCCACTTGGCACACTGACACATCAATATACCCTGAATGAGTTTGCAAGAGGGTTTGACCTGATTAAGTCACATGTGCAAATTATTTACCCTCAAAGTTGGCTCCTCTAATAAATTTGAACATACTATTGCCGAAACCTTGAAAATGTTCACTTGGAATGGGCTTCAAAAAGTGGTCAAACGAAGAGGTAGGGGGATACAAATCTGGGACATGGTAGAGAGATTTTTGCAAGAATCATGGGGTACAATTGATTTAAAGTGCAGATCAATTGGGCTGAAAATATGAATTTTCAAAGTGGCCTCCTGATGTTGTTTGACAATGTTCAGTTGAAGAAATGAACATTTTGCAAATGGATTTGGCATTCAAAACTCGTCAAACGGATTAATGGGACTTAGCCACTTGGCATGGGGCTTCAAAAAATTTCAGGGAAACATGAGAAAATCACTATTTGTCCTGATGATCATCTGACACAAAGCTATGATGCCTCAAATAGGGCTACTTAGAAAAGTGGAATAACTGCAAATCAACAACCCTAACTTCAGGACCTCTGAAGGAGACTTCACAAATGCATCATAACTGATCTAGGGAAGTTGTAAACAGGCATCCCTACAAGGTGTACAATAATACCCCAAAGGGGTTTCTCTTGACAATCCACTGTTGCAAGAATATGAGCTCACCAAATGAGCTACAACTTGGCCTACTTTGAAAGGCGATTCTGAATGCTATCTAGAAAATTTCAAACCCAGGTCTTCAAAATTACACTAATGTCCCAATAGATACCAAGCTCCTTAATATTAATATTTTCAATATAGATAATTCTATATTAATTTTAAATTCTTTTTTTCTAGATATAATCAAAGAAAAAAAAAAACCATAATCTTTCATTATTTTATGTCATGTTGACTTATCTTAGATTTTAAAATATTATTCTCAATTGTGTAACATCAAAATATGTTTTCATGAATGTCTATTTTTATTTTTTTATGTTTTCATGAATGTCTATTTTTTTTTTTTTAATTCAATAACATTGAACAAGTTTTCTTGAAAACGTAGAATTATTGCATGGTATACTCTAAAATTTGTTAACTAGACTTTCAAATTAATGTTTTATTATAAATTTGTATTTATATGAAGCATTATATATTAAAAGTATATCATTTATTTATTACATCCCTTTTAGAATTGTATGTATTACTATATATCAAATTGAGAATAATATATATTGTTAGATATAAATATAATATAATATATTTTAAAATATATATTTATATACCTTTTAATGTAATATTTGTTTGCATTAAGATATACTAAACAATACATAAACTTTTCATGAATTTAGAGGAAGACATGAAGAGAGAGAGGGGAGGGAGGGGGCAACTAGGTGGTGGGTAATTAAAAGAGATTAGAAATAGAGAAGAACAGATATATAGTGAAAGGGAGAAGTATGAGAGAAAGAAGATGGATAATAAATATAAAGAAAATGAGAGTTAAAGACATGAAAGGATTTCAATTGGCCATCCTATGCCAAAAAAAATAAAGAGAAGGAGCGAGAAAACAATAATTTCACTATATAAAGGAGAGGCAATGATAGGCTTGTGACTTATACCTATTTTTTAGTACTATGACACATAAATTCTTGGGCATAAAATAATTAATTCTTCAAAATTTAATATGTTTTTAGGTATTATGTTTCTAGATAAGTTTTATTTGTTGTTGTTCAATTTTCCTACATTTTACTAGCTATTTGTTGTTGTGTTTGGGAGTTGCATGTGCTGGGATATAAATGAGGCCCAAGGGTTCCTATACATTTTTAATCTCAAGATGCTATTCAAGCTTATGAGGTGGTGAGTTCTAGTCATAAAAATGCTCTTAAAATTTTTTATGCAAGTTGTTCATGAAGTTAAATTCGATAATGGGGTTGATAATATTCATTAATAGTTTCTTAAGTTGTAAAACCATGAGACTCATACTATACATTACATTTTCTTAAAAATTGGGCATATTATACTAGGTGTTTAGAGGAGGATATGGAATTTATTTTAATAAAATATTTTTTTCCTTGTTTTTTCAAAAATGACTTAATAAATGTTGAATTTAGAAGGCCCTCTCTATTTTTTATAATTAAGTTTTTTTTTCGATTTAAACCTTGGCACATGGGCTTTGATTCAACTGAAGAAATCCTATCTAATATTTGGTTTGGGTTCATCTTCTTCATATTTGATGAAAATATAGAGAACTAATATATGTGACAATTGATCTTAATAATCCTATGCCAAAATTATATATAGATTAGATTATGAACTATGATTTGGTTTTAGTAGCTAGTGTATGAGGCTCTTCCTCTTAAAAACCATGTATGTTATGCCTATAGGCATATTCAAAGGAATTTATTTAACTCAAACTCTACGAAAGCCTATGTGTTGTGGATGAGAGAAGAGAAGACAGACCCTCAAACTCTGTAGATGCGAAACTTTGCACTCATGGATAATAAAGAAGACCTAAGACACTTTGGTAGTGATAAGATGACATTGTTAGCTAGAATAAAATATATGGTGTGTGTACTTATTTATAACTTAAAATGAAGTAAGAGCTTAAATTTTAGGGAACATGCTCCTAGAATATTATACATTAATTTTAAAAATATTGATTTCTTTAGTTGTTTTATTTATTTATAAATTATTTTTTTAGTGAGAAGTGAACGAGGTTTTTATTAATTTATTTATTTATTCATTAATTATTGTACCAAAAATTTATTTTTGATGACAAGTGAATTTTAATTAGATAAAGAGGAAGAGGGCATAAACCCTTTATATAATAGCCTTACATGCAAAAATGATGGATCTCACAACCATTGAGACTACCAAAACCTAAAAAAGACAAGAGTTTGTTTTTGAAAAGAGAGGCAAACCGAAACAACAAACTAAAAGGAATAGGGGACCCAACCCCAAACAAGATTTGCATTCTTAAACCTGATGGTTTTAGGAAAGAACACTAAAACAACATCTAGAAATAACCCCTTTAAATGACACAAACACAACCAATGAAAGAATAAAAAAATAAGTGGGTTTTTAAAGGAACTACAAAACCTTTTTTAGTGGACCCACAATGAACAAGGACATTCTTGGATATGAAATTGAAAAGAAAAGTTCCCAAAAATGAAGAGAAGAGAAGCATCTTTTAGTAGAGACCAAAAGGGAAAGGAAATAAAAGCTAGGATAGCAGAAGGATAAGAAGGTATCCATCCAAAGAAAAAGGAGCCAAAAAAACCTAAGCCAAGAAACCCTAGAAACCCTAGCAAATATTATTTTTGAAGACACCTCTAGAGTAATAGGAGTAGTCCAAATAATCTGCATAGTCCACCTCAATAGAACCAGGATCAAAGTTTCACACCAAGGTGAAAAGGCACCCTCTTCAAGATGGAGACCAAGAAAACATTGCTGCAAAAACCACCTCTATAGGTTCAAAAGCAACAATTCCCAACAAAAGTTCCACCAAAATCCTAAGAGAAACGCTACCTACACTGTTTACCTCAATAGGAATAGAAACCAAAAAAAACCTAGAATCAACCACCAATGAAATAACACAACATTCTCCAAGAAAATGAATAAACAAGAAAGAAGAAAATTCCCCCTTAGGGAAAAGCCAACCTAGAACATTTATTTTGTAGTAGATAAAGAAGAAGCGACAAGGTGCAAGGTTATCCTAAAATCCAAACTCAACCCGTGACAAGAAACACAAGAAACTTGGAGTGAACTCAAAAAGAAAAGAGAAAGAGAGTGTCCAATGATGAAAGCTAAAGTCACTAACCTAGAACCCAAAACCTACATCCTCAAAATAAGAGAGCATAGAAGATGACAAAACAAGAAGGAAACCCATATAGGAGAACACTCACAATAGGCCAAATAAGAAACCTCTCAAAGGAGGGAACAAGTAGATATTTACCACCTGGAGCTTATAGATTTATAAGACACTAAATCTCCCAACTACCCAAAGGAAAAAAGAAAGGAATGCACCAATGAGATCAAGGACTCTACACAATAGAGTCCACCAACTAAAAAAATGGAGGCATCCAAAAGGACCAAACCCAAAGTGATCTCCAAAGGCCTCAATAGAAAGGCACTGAAGATTTGAGAAAAACCTATTGCAATCAGGCAACACTACACTCCACAAGAGGAAAATGAACCAACCAAGCAGAGGAAGAAAAAACCAAAGGCCAGAGAACCAAAACCCTCTTAACCCTAAATAAAACATAATAAAGAGGGAAATAAGACCTCTAAACCAACTCAAGATGAAGCATGAAGGGTAGAGACGGCAACACCAACCCCCACCAAACATAAAAATATGGAAATTGAGAACACTCTTGTAGCGGCCAACGAAACAAACCTAATCTAGGCAAAAATGACCCAAAATAGAATAAATCAACACTCTCACAATAGCTAAGGCAACATATTTTGTTACATAGACCTCATTGATAGAATCTCCTTACTTTGCATTCCCTACATCCCCATCCCCATCCCCATTCCCATTTCCATCCTCTCTAGAAATAGTACAACACTTGTATCTCATCATCTACTCTATATTATTAAGAGTGGTAAGTTTAGAGTAGGAATTAGTACCTAGTAAGGAATGATATTTTCATAATGAGTAAGTTAAGTGTTAAATTTTGAGTTATTTTATTTCTTTAGAAATAATTTTATTATATTGAGTTTTTTTCTAAATGAGTGAATTAAGTCTTGAAATTAATATAAAAAATGGTTATGATATGATAAGTTGAAAAAATTCTAGTTGTTTTATTTTTCATTATATTCTATTTCATTTTTCTATAATGTCAAAATACCTCCAATATTTATCATTGGGAGAGCTCGTATAAATTGAAATTCTCAATTAAAATAATATGGAAAAATTATAGTATTTTAAAATGTTTATAATAAGTATAATCAAGTATAGAGTACACCAAATGATTCATCATTTTATATTTTACCAACGATAAATTTTTAAAAAGTAGAGTTATTGTATAATATATTTTTTCATAAACTATTCAGTATAGTTTCAATATTATATATTATTATAAAAATATTATAATTTATGTTAATGTATATTTAGTCTACTATGAAGTTGAATGGTTTTCAAATATTCAACTAGGAATTAAGTCTTATTGTGTGCAAGGCTTCAACATCGTAAGTGATGGGGCTAGGATCATGCCTAGAATGTATAATTGTCCATCCTTAGCTCTTATCCATAGAGTTTTCAACTTAAAGGCTCATGCACTATCTTGTCAAGTAGTTACACGAATTTGTGGATAATATAAAATCCTCCATTAAAAAACTATATATTTATCATATATATATATATATATATATTTAGTTATCATATATGTAATAAATTTAATCATTTTCAAATGATACCCAGCTCATGTAATAGTGAAACGTATAGATAGCTGGTAGACAACCTCTAGTACTATTGACACTCTTTCAATATTATAGAATTCAATGTCATATATGTAATATTAATAGAAGTATAGGCCTCTAGACTTTTTTCAATAAATAAATAAATGTAATTGATATAATTATTAAGTAAGGATATTGTTATCTAAACATAAATTTTCAATTATATATGTTTACTTGTTTCATATAGCCTCTAAAATTAGTGATGTAATAGGAAGTGGACCTACCAAATCTTGAAAGGAGGAAAACAAAATTGATAAGAGGGAGTAAAGCTACATATTGAACTTAGTATTATTTGTTAAATTACAATCATCTAGATCACAAATCTACCCTACCAAAAAAAGGGGGCCAAAGAAGATAATATGTGAATTATTGAATCATTGAATGAAAAATATTCAAGAAGATATTTTACAAATTATTGAGGATAAAAGTTGTCAAATTATTTTTTTAAAACATAAATTACAATAGTTCTAATCTATATGAGATAAATAAATCACGAAAAAGGATATCAAGGAGGAGTGGAGGCACAAAAAATTACTAAAGAAAGGTGATCTAAATCATTGTAAGATAATTATTGTCATATATATTAACAATGTTAAGTCATTCATTTCAATGGGGAGGAGTGGTACAAGAGTACAAAAAGAAAATGATAATTTAACAAGTAAAAGGTATTTGGGAAGAAGAACTAGAGAAAATTAAAAAACAAAATTAAGTATTAAAAGAGGAAAAAAGGTAACAAAAGTAAGATATATCAAAATTGAGAGAAATTTTTTTTGAATCAATTTATTGAAGCATATGAAGAGGAAAATCAAAGTAAAATGTCTAAACCTACACTATGCAATGTTTCATGTGATACCAATGATTTTTATTTTGTATTTAAGGAACTATTTGACATGGGTAAAGAGTGTAAAGGTGAAGGAAACAATGTTTTTGGATCTACAAATTTTGTAACTTGTGATGACAATGCCAAAGATTGAATTAAAAAGAATGTTGGTTTGCAAATCATGAAGAAAATGGGCTATGATGCAAAATTTTTGTGAAAGCGTGGGGAATAAATAAAAGAGCTCATTTAACTAGTTACGAGGCAAAAGAGTTAAGACCTTGGATATGGTTATAAATTTATGGAATTGATGTTGCCAGTGTTATAGGTTCATGGAAATAAGCTCAAAGAATACAATGTTTTCATTTTCACAGGGAAGGACATAAAGTAGAGAAATATTGGAATCTTCATCCTTGTTCAATTTTTGTGTTGAAGAATGACTTTAAGAAGTCATGTTGGAATAAAGTGAGTTATGGGAAATATATCAAAGATTCTATGCAGATTGATTATGGATATATTGATGGATCCAAATGGGACAAAGGTTACACAAATGTTTAAAATGTTGAACAAGCATAAATATTCTCATGTTAGACAAAATAATAAACATGTGAGAATAAGTAACATTAATTGCAAACACTATTGTTGAACCTAAGAAGCTAAAGTGTTGGTTTTGAAGATCGTAGTGTTGATCAAAGAGATAATTGTTGAAATGCTATACGATTGGTTGCAAAGATCATTGATATTGTAGTGTTGGTTGTGGAGATTGTTACTAAAGTTGTGAAAGATTTGATTGCAAAGAATATTGTAGAAACTGATCATATACATCATTGCTAGATATGTGAAGGTTTTGATTCCAAAGATTGTTGAAAATTCTTTACTTCCTTTATTTATGCCTATGAAGGTTTTGATTATAAAGATCTTAGGAAATGCTTTACCTTATTTTGTTGATATCTATGAAGGTTTTGATTCCAAAGGTCTTTTGAAACACTTCTTTATCTTTATTGATATCTTTAAAGGTTTTGATTGCAGATATCTTATGAAATGGTTCACCATCATTTGTTGATCCCCATGAAGGTTTAAATTGCAAAGATATTTGGAAATGCTTCAATTTCCATATGGATGTATTCATGAAAGATGTCTTGTTATGGATAATAATGAACAATAGTAATCAATGGAGTTTGAGACAAGAATAACACAGTATACATTTTGAGGACAATATTATTAGATATCTCTCATACAAAGTTATGTCTCATGCAAAAGACACATCTCTTGATCCATGTCACATATTTAATGATCTTTGGATCCATCTATTTGTATACACAAAAAATATTAATTTATGCTCTCTAATTTCTTACACTAACAACAAAACTCTTATAACCTCCAAGAACATAAGTTTCCCTTATTAAATGGTTGAAATAAAGGTCTCAAACATGAGATTATTATCTATGTATTTCAAAATCATGTCCATCTAGTCTATGGATCTCTCTTCTTATCAGTTTCTGAAAAAACTCAAACAAGAATTAGAAAATATTTTGGTGATAGAGGAATCTTATCGTAGGCAAAAATAAAGAGAATTTGGGCTAAAGGATGGTGACTATAATACAAAATTTTTTCACCTATCCACTAAAGTGTGTAAATAATAAAACAAAAAAAATTTAGTTGTTAATCCCCAAGGAGAAACTTGTCAGCAAAAAGATAATATAAAGAAAGAAGTAGTTTGATTTTTTCTAATTTACTCTCTAAATTAGAAGATACCCAAAATAACAATATTCAAGAGATTATAAACAATGTTCCTCAATTAGTTACACATGCTAATAAATATATTCTTCTTCAACAGTTTTCTTTGGAGGTTGTTAAAGAAATAGTTTCTTCTCTTCCCCCAGATGAGGCCCGTCAACTAGATAGATTTGTAGGACTATTTTTTCAGAGATGTTATCCTTTAATTGGGAGAGAGATTAAGCTTACTCTAGAAAAATAAAGGAAAAGTGGTGCAATCCTTAAGAAATTAAATACAACATAATTGGTCCTATTTACTAAAAATTAATAGCCCTTCCTCTTTTGCAAACTTTAGTCTAATATCCTTATGTAATGGTATTTACAAAATCATTTCTAAAGCTATAACAATTTGATTGCCTAAAATTATTCTAAAGATAGTATCAAAAGAACACGAAGGCTTTGTATTGGGGAAATAAATAAAAGGCCAAGGTATCCAACATCATATCATTCATTATCTAATGACCACTATTGTCCATAAGTGATTGAATTGTATTTATCATCTTATGCCAAATAAAAGATTTATAGAACAAAGAGAGTTTTTGTCTCCCTCCTTTAGCCACTAAATGCATAAATTTTTTAATTAAAAGATTTCCTCTCTTTGTAAATTCTCTATCTATTTTCTTCTTAAAGCCTCTTCTTCCATATGAGTTTTATCTAATGGATCTCCATTAGCAATATGTACCTATATTCTAGTCTACTTAGCATTTAGCTCTTTCTTTTGAAGTGATATGTTCCCAAAATTGAATTTGTTCCAAGCTTTAATATTCTCCTCAATTAAATTAAATATTTTGGAAACTTTGTACATAGTAGTACTCTAGAATGGGGTGCTTCACCAATCCAAAATGCATTGTTTGAAATCAGAAGGAGTTGACCACATGATCTCATAGTGAAAATGAATATGTCCCTTCCTAGGACTATTAGCATGCAGTGTGGAGTTCTAGTTCTAGGTGATGTCCCAATTAGAAGAAACAAAAACATAGTCTAGACTTACTTGAATTAGATTAGCACCTTTTGTGTGGTTAGACCATGTGAAGGGTTGGACAAGAAAGTCAATGTCCCTCAAGCCCATCTTGTTAATAAGGGCTACCAGATAAACCATGCTATCAGTGAATTCAATGAGGCCTCCCAACTTCTGAAAAGGGAAATAGAAGAGTTTAAATCTCCAACAACTATTTCGTATGAGTCCTTATCAGAAAAACTTTTCATTGTACATTCCTTCCAAACTCCCAAGTGAGCATTATAAGAATTAGGGGAGAAATCCAAGGTTAGAAATTTATCTAGCAACCTACCTCAATATTTTAAGTCACTAAGAAGGGTGTCCAACCTTAGTGTTATGTTAATTTAGTTAGTATCTTAATTTTTTGGTTTTTATTTAATAATCATAAAATTATTTAGATATAAGTAATTCATATTGTGTCATCTCTAGTTCCCAACTATCTCACAATAAGACTAAATTTATTTTTTCTCAATTTGGGCATATCATGGAATGGGTTCCAAAGGAGTGGAAGTAGATTAAGCATGGGGAGATCACGAGATATGTTGGCATACCTTCAATGTAGGAGTATCTCTTTCTAACACGTGACATTGGTTCTCAAATAGGCTAAAAACTAAATTATTTAATTGGGGAAAGAAATTTTTATCCTTGGCAAGAATGATTCAAGTTGCTAATAAAATTTCCACTGCTTCCCATGTTTATTATTCATCTTGTTGGATTCCATCCAGTAGAAAATTTGAAGATTTGAATAAGTTAAATAGGAAATTTATCTAGTCAAAATGAGATGGAGATGCTAGTTTTATTGCTACCTCTTGGGTTCATTGTTCCAACCATAACATAAGGGTAGTTTGGGAGTTATTGAACCTAAAACTCAAGGGTTGTGTCTTGCTACATAATGGATCATTAAAGTAGTGGAAGGGGACGAACCTTCCAAAAATTCGGTTCATACTCGGTTTGTCAAGCTACAACTAATAACAAATGGCAGTTTGTTAACTAGGTAGATAAAATTATTATGTCCCCCTTTTTCTAAATGGAGGCCTCTTTTCCTTTGCAGTCCATTTGGAAGGCTTGTCAACTAAATTGTCATTTTCTCAATGGAATGGCTCTTCACTTTACCATGGTTTTAGCTTTGTTTCATCACCAATTTGTTGGAATAAACTTGTAAATTATCATAATCAACAACTAGCTATTTGTTTTCCTAAACATGCTTATTATTTATTTAGGAAAGGTGTTTGACAATTTACAGATATTTGGAACATTAATTACCGCAAATGGACTTCGTGGATAAAAATTAGGGAACAATATGGGCTAAATGTCAAGTATAAAGGTTTTCAGATATTTGTGCAATAATTAGTTCCACTAGAGTTAGCCATGAAAATATATTCTCCTAAAGATTACAATTTTTTTAAAGATTGGAAATGGCTAGCTGCTTCTCATTTCCATGATTGTCCACTTAAGAAAATATATGTTTATTCTCTACATACTTGGAAGATCCTTCCTGATCTCAACCAGAAATGGAAATGTAAATTTAGTGTTAAAAGGTGGACCAGAACGAGTAAACAAACATGGAAATCCAAAACTGATGTGGATACCAAATTTTTGGCCTGGAAATTTCTACATTATAAGTTACCCATTGGAGATACATTAAGATGCATCAAATTTTAACTAGCTAATTGTTGTTTTTGTTTATGTATTGGAAATATGAAACACATATTTTGAAACTACCCCTTAGCTAAAAAGCAATAGAACGCTATCTTTAAAAACTTTTTTGCTATTTCTCTTCATAAGTTGAATTGGAAAGAGGCTCTCCTTGCCTTTGGTTTGCATGATGATGTTATTGTTGATTTTCTCAGACAAGTCATTTGAAGACAAATTTGGAAGACTAGATGCATTACTATGTTCTCAAGTAATTATTTTAAGGTATTCTAATGCATTAATCTAACAAAGTTTTTTAGATTGCCTTTTTGTTTTCACAACTTCCAGATTTAGCCAAGAAAAATGTTTTGGCAATGGCTCAGCTTCAACAATTTTAGGATTAGGCTAATCAACTTTAGAACAACTGTAATATGAACTATATGCCATTTGATGGCTCTATCAACGTGTGCAAAGAGTTTCAATTCTATTGTTAGGATTTGTAATGTGTGTTCAATTATAAGACCTTTTTTTCTCATCTTTTATTACCTATTGAAGCTTATATTCTTGGTAAATTTGCTTTGTTCAACACAAAAAAACAAAATGTATAATTATAAGTCATATCTTTATAGTCTAATTTCTATTTAAAAATACAAATCATTAAATTTTTTACTATTTTAAACGTGTCATTAAGTTCAATAGTAATTAATATAATCCTTTTATTCTAAAACTAGACATTGTTTATATCCTTTATACGAATAAATTATTTAAAAATTCAGCACTTTGAAGCATAAAATTTTACCAAGCCGTCCAAAGGTGGGCCACATCATACAAAGATATTTTTGGTATACACCTGCAGATTCATTTGAAAGAGCATTCTATACGTTGCTTAGAAAAATTGACTGATATTTATGCAATTCTGTGAGCAAGTGGATGAGAAAGGAAATACGAAGAAAAGCCGTAAATCACGCACGTTCAATTCTGACTGGTGACTACAATGATGATTTCTTTTACCACATGAAGAAAAAACTTTTCCAAATTGCCGAAAGAGATATTTTCTGCATAGAGAACTTTTCCAAATTGTAGAATGAGATATTTTCCCATAGAGATGTAAAATGCAGAGATGTAAGATGTCGGAGCTTTGCATTCAGTAAGACTTGATTTCTGGTGGACTCATTTGAAACTATTCAATTTCACTAGTAGACCAAGGGTCTATTGACAGATGTAGATTCATTTGAAAGAGCATTCAAGAATGATTTTAAGTCAATTGCATAAACAAATGTATAAGAAAAAATAAATTGATAATAGAAAGAAAAGCCGAAAATCAAGTAGATTCAACGCTCACTGCAATGATGAGTTTTTCGTGGGCTGCATTGTTTTGACATAAATATAACATTAGGTATAAATCGATTTAATTTTAAAATGTTTTAGAATTTGATATTTAGGCAATTCTTTTAGCAAATGGATAAGAAAAAATAGATCGACATAAAAATAAAAGCCGAAAATCAGGAACATTCAACAGTGACTGGCAATGACAGTATTCATTGAACCTATATTGCCCTTGATATGTACAACTGTACAATCAGTTTTCTCTCTTCGAAAACTAGACTATTTATTTAAAAAGGCCTTGAAAATTATTAATTTTGGTGTGTTTGTTAGTACGTCCTCTAGAATCTTCATCTACGATGAAAGCGTAGGACTAAAGCATAGGCACACTAGTATATAAAGGCACAGTGTCATCTAGGATAAGTATTTCTAAAAGTGTGCTTTGTGTTTATATCATCTTGGTTCAGAAGTCTTTGGGCGATTTTGAGATATGTCGATCTTTTTAACTAGATCATACAAAAATCAGATATTAGATCTTACAAATTAAGAAACAAGTAAAACGGGTCAGCAAGTGGCATCGTTTGAAGAGATATTATAGAACACTTCCATAGTAAAAATAATTACAACAGACCAACAGACATTACAGTGAAGAAACGTGATGGAACACTTTGTACAGGTTCAGATTGTAGTTATTCTTAAGTTGATCTGCCTGATCTTGAATTAGTTGAAGTTGTGACATGGCTGAAGCATTCTTCTTGGATAAATCTAGAAGTTGTGACATCTACAAGCTTATGGATGCTTTTTCTTTGTGTGGGTAATTGT
Source organism: Cryptomeria japonica (assembly GCF_030272615.1). Taxonomy (NCBI): domain Eukaryota; kingdom Viridiplantae; phylum Streptophyta; class Pinopsida; order Cupressales; family Cupressaceae; genus Cryptomeria; species Cryptomeria japonica. The sequence goes on from NC_081409.1 coordinate 711,524,976, forward strand.
CGTGGCATTTTGTGAAGTCTTTCATTTGTGTTTTCAATTGTGACATGTGAGTTTTTTTATTACATTACAAAAAATGTTGGTCATGTTTTGTATGGCTTTTAGTTGAATTTTTATAATGTTTATTAAAAACAATAGAAATTATGGTGTTGAAGTGAATAATAAGTTTTTTTCAAAGATTTATGGGTTTATTTTTGTTTTGAGTCTAATAGCCACAATAAGTGCTTGCACTCTTTAATGACCACTCGAGAAAAGGATTCATTTTATACCATATGTGTTATTCTACATAATGGTTGGATTCTTAGATGTAGTAAACAAGGTATGCACATTATTCTATATAGCATTATTTTATACTACATAGCAATAATAATGTTAGTTAGAATATAGTAAATATACTTATATATAGTCATTTTAAATGAAATAGGAGCTTACATGTTAGGGAACATGTTTTTTATTAAGGGAAAATAGGTTTTGATGGGTCCCTAAAACCCAGTATAGAAGGAAGATCAAAAGATAAGCATTAACGCACAGCTAAACAAAAGATATTAGCTAAAGAAAAGACAGTTGGTGTACAAAACGCCACCAAGTAAAAGATCAAAACAGACTAAAAACCAAAAATAGCCGACAGAAACCTGGGCTTAGGTCAAATTTTGAAGCATCTTTGCCGCTTCCAACTCCAACTGATCCATAGTTTCCGCAGCTCGCTTGATGTTCTCTATTTCTTTGCTTTGGTTCTGCATCCTTTTGGTATTGGCTCTAGTTCTTCTTCTAAGCCCAATTTCCTCATCCTCAGGGGTGTCATCTTTGACCTCAATAATACCCTCCACAACCTTTTCCCCTTGGTAGCTCTCTAGCTTGTAGATAAGGGTTTTCATGCTCACTGAGGTAGCCTTCAGGATCCTATGGCTCTACTCCCCAATTTTTTTAAGTGTCCTCTCAATACCATCCAGTCTGTGATCAGTAGCATCTACTCTATTTTCCAGGCGAGTAAAACTATTGTGGTTGGCATTTATAATCTTCTCCGCATTGCCAATCGCCTTGGTTAGCTCACTAAGACATTTTGGGAGGGAGTTGAATTTTTTAGAACCTAGGGCCTGTAAGGTTTCAATTTTCCCAACTTCATGGGCTTGCTTGGCTTTTATGCCCTTGATTTCCTTTTGAATCCAATTGAGCACTTGTTTGAAGTTCTCCATCCCGGTATTTATGCAAAGGCCTATGTCCACTTGATGCTCTTCCTAGTTCTTGGCATCCATGGTATTAAGATTGACCTCTAGACTAACCTCTCTATCCTTAGTTATTTGATCATCTTTCATTGTTGTTTCCTCCTCCATGATGCTCTTCTTCTTTAAATTAGACCTGAGAGGCAACCTTTCTTCAACCTCCTTACATTTTCAATTCTTGTTTTTATGTTTCAGGCTCACCTAGGTTTGAGCCTCCCTGCTTTCAGTGTCCATGTCATTGTTAGTCCCTTCCTCCTCCTCATTCCAACTATCATCCTTCCCTCTCTGTTTATTTTTAGTAAACCCTCTATTTTGTCTCCCCTAATCTAATTTTTTCTTTCGTCTACTTGATCCGACCATTTGGAGGTCATCTTCAATCTTTGCTTTCATATCATAGACGTCACCTTGTTCCTCTTCTGACTCATCAAAATATTCATCAAAGTCAGAAATCTCTGCAATATTCATTTGGACAGTCGTGTTCATGATTTGATTATACAGAATCACTATCAAGCCTTCATGCATTGCTAGGTTAATGTGGGCATTGGAAATGGCATCCTTAATCCTCTCAATAAGGGATCAAAAAAGATAGTAGGGAAGAGAAATCATATCCTTTTGCCTAAAATGATTTAGTAGAACAAAGTTGTAGCTATAAACCCTAGTATATCTACCATCAAGCATGATAAACTCCATAATAGCAAGTAAAATCTTTTGCCAAATTAATTTGATTACCTTAGATGAAAAGTAGGTGTAGCTGCCCTTCACTAGCTTAGCCCTTTCCTCCTCATTCTTCGAAAACTTCTTCATAATAGCATTAGAGATTTTTTTGTCCCTATAAAACTTGATGCCCTCCATTGGAATGCCAATGGCCTCTGCTATCAATTTCTTGGTCATGTTAATCTTCCCATTTCCAATGGTGAGAGTTCCTTTGTTCTAGCCCTTATTGAAAATCTTGGTGATTTCAGGTCATTTCTCCTGCATTTTCTCCATAAATTTTGTCATCTTGGTAGCATGGAGGATTCTGCAAACCTATGGATGACTCTTCCATTTCTTAATGGCAGTTGCCTTCATTCTCTTCCTTTTATCTCTCATTGTTCTGTTAATTTCAATCTGAAGCTTCAAACAGATAACTTTCTTCTTGCCAGAGTCTCTGTGTGAGCCACTTTGATTTCTACATAACTTTCTAATGTAGTTGTTGGGGAGGGTTACAATTGCCCATAAAGCATGCAAGATTAAACTACAATGATGACTGTACTTCCTTCTCGATAACCTATAGAGCCAACGCCTATTGCCATTACATTGTCTTTTGCTTTGGGAAATGATACTAAATCTATCCCTACTTACCATGTAATCTTTCATAAATAACTATATCACATGCCGCACATGGTTGATCCATTTCACCATTCTAGGTAATTATACTTTCACTCCGTATAGTTGCATTGGCCACTTAGTTTGCACTTCGATTAGCCTCTCTGAAGACATGTGTGATGTGGCATTTCTTAAACCCATTTAGCATATCTTTGGCAGAGTCTATGATGTTCTTGATGGTCCACGAGGGTTGATGATTGCTAATAAGGTAGTTAATTATGTTTTTTGAGTCACTTTCCAACCATAGAAAATTAACCCCTAACTTGGAGGCTAATTTAATATCTTGAAGTGCCCCCATAGCTTCCACTAAATGATTACTTTGAATGCCTAAAGGATAGGTGACTACTCTTGCACAAAAGCTAGCCCCATTACGACTGATGCCCCCACAACCAGTCGGGCCTAGGTTTCCTTTAGCCGCCCCATCAAATTTGGTCTTGAACCATTCATTGGGGGAAAAGACCAACAACATAGGCTTCTTTTGATTTAGTTAATGTCAGTGCTCAAAGAGGTAGGGATATTCCATCTTTTGAGAGCATCAAAAACCTCCTTGTTCCTACAACACTGCACTCCCTTGATCATCACATTCTCAACACAAATGTTTTTAATTTTGAACCAAACCACTTTCGGGGTGTTAGTTTCATTCTTGTAAATTATATTGTTTCTCTCTTTCCATATCCCCCAGAGGATATGGGCAAAGGAGAACTTCCAGAGATTTCTTATGGTAATGTTATTGGTAGAGAAATGCTAGCTTCCAAAGCAATCTTGCATCTCCTCTTGGAACACCCAATTCAGTCTCCACATCTAAAAAAACATCCCCCAAATAGAAGTGGAATAAGGATAGTGTAAAAAGATATGGCTCACTGATTCCTCATTAATCAGACAAAGGTAACAGATATTTGGAAGACAAAAGCCCCTCTTTCTCAGGTTGTCAGTAGTCAGAATTTTGTTTTGCAAGAGGATCAACTAAATTATATTAATTTTGGGAGTCAACCCATGATGCCAAGCCTTGGCCCAACATGGAGTAGGAACTTGGGATTGAGCCAGTAAAAGGACAGTAGAAGAGACCAAGTAGGTCCCAGATGAAGTCTCACACCACACCATCTGGTCTTTCCTTCCCGAATTTAAGACTGTATGGTTGATCATTAAGTTAATCTACTTGAGTTTGGGATCAATGTAAGTGAGATCCACCCAAGAATGGTCTCTCCAATAGTCCTTGACTTTGGTGCCTATCTTCTCTTTGCAATTTTGGATGAGTGTATGAGTGGTCATCTTATTAAGAGGGCCCCCTCCAATCCAAGCGTCAACCCAAAATTTCACCTTCCTTCCATCACCAATGGTCCAGACGCTGCTAAGAAGAGCAATATCTTTAGACTAGGTAATGATATTCCAAATGAATGAACCACTTGGAATCTGATTTGAAGCCAGGAGCTCCTCGATGGTGGGAGAATTCCTTAGGTATTTAGCCTTCCAAATTTCATTCCATTCCCCTCTTTCTTGATAAGTCCTACAGATTTGTTTGGCCAGGAGAGTTTTGTTCAAAGTTCTAATATTCCTGAGTCCCAATCCTCCCATCTTTTTAGGTTTACAAACATTTTCCTAGGCAATGAGGGCCATTTTCTTTTTCTCCTCCACTCCTGACCACAGGAAATCTTTCTAGATTTTCTCAATGGCATCAACAAATTTACCAGGGATTTTAAAAAGGCTTAAGGCATAAACTGGAAGGCTCTAGATGGAAGATTTTAAAGGTTGAATTTTCCCTTCTTGACTAAGAAGGGTTCCTTTCCATCCTACCAGCTTTCTCCTTAATCTATCAACAAGAGAATTCCAAAACAACTCCAAACATTTCAAACCCAAGGGAAGGCCAAGATATACAGAAGGATCTGACCCAATCTATTCTTTCTATCTTTAGGGGTATTAAAGAAGAAAACAAAACTTTTCTCCCAGTTAATAGTTTGACCCGTAGCCATACTATAGGTGTTAAGAAGGAGTTTAAAATTGGAGGCTTCTTTGATAGTAGAGGTACCCATTAGAATGGTATCATCCACAAACTGTTGGTTTGTGCAAGCTCTAAAGCCTAAGGAAGGAAAAATGTTGCAAAGGAGCCCTTTAAAAATAGAGTTGCTGATAAATCTGCTCGGACATTTTGCTAAAATAATGAAGAGTATGGGGGATATAGGGTCTCCCTGGCGAATGCCTCTAGAGGATTTAAAGAGGGTGGAAGGCACTCCATTGACAATGATCAAAAAAGAAGGGGTAGAGATGAGCTGGTTGATCAAATTAATGACTTTCCCATCAAAACCAAAAGCAAATAACACATTGCCCAAAAAACTCCAATCCACCCAGTCATAGGCTTTAAATAGGTCCAACTTCATCAGAAATCCTTGTTTTTTTGAGTCCACCAAAGAAATAATGTTTTCATGGATAGCAATGATGGAATCAAGGATTTGTCTACTAGGAACAAATCCACACTGTTGGGGCAAAATTATCAGGGGAAGAATCCTTAACAGCCTATAGGTAACCACCCTTGAGATGATTTTGTAGAAGGAATTGCAAAGACTTATTGGTCAAAACTTATCCATAGAGTCTGCACCTGAGCATTTGGGAATGAGAAATAGGAAAGTAGCATTAAGTTACTTTTAGATTCTTCTAGCTTCAAAGAACTCTTGAACACATATGACCATATCAGCTTTGAGGATGTCTCAGAAAGTTTGAAAGAAGAAAAGCAGAAAGCCATCCGAGCCTAGGGCTTTGTTCCCATCAAAAGAAAAGACAAATTTCCTAACTTCTTCCACAGAGGGGATAGCCACAAGATCCTTTTTCTTCTCCTTGATAATGATACGAGGGATGAATTCAACAATAGTGTTATTAAATTGACCATTCAGACCATGGTCCACCAAGAGCATAGAGGTAAATAAATTCTTGGCTTTCTTCCCAATCTCCTCATCCTTCCTAATTTCATTTTCCCAATTTTTTAACTTAGATATTCTGTTAGCTGCTTTGTGTTTCAATGCAGTCATATGGAAGAATCTAGTATTTCTATCCCCTTCTTTAAGCCATAGGGATCTAGATCTTTGTTTCTAGAGTTCTTCATCTCTTCTGATAATCCTATGGTAATTCATCAGAACTTCATTTTCCTCATTTATTGAGACTTCCTTTTATCTAGTACTTTGGATTTTATCCTACATTTCCTTGAGTTCTATCTGAGTTTTAGTTTTGGTTGCGAACAGGTCATCAAACACCTCCTTATTCTAATTCTTGATGTTATCCTTTACCTTTCTAAGTTTCTTATAAATTCTATATATAGTTGTACCTTTGACCTCAATAGACTACCACTTCTCAATGGCTTTTGAAAGGTTAGGGTGGTTCAGCCACATTCTTTCAAATCTAAACAAGAAATTTATTTTCACATTAGTGTTAACTGTAGTAAAGATTATAGGGAAGTGGTCAGACCCTATACGGGAGATAGCTGAGAGGGAGCATTGATAGTGGTTAAACCATTCATAAGAGATGAGGGCCCTATCATTTCTAACTTTAATGAGATCATCCCCTATCCTTCTGTTCGACCAGGTAAACTTGACATCCTCGAGATGAATGTCATGCAAGCCTTGATTGTTGATAAAGTTTAAAAGATCCATTTGGATATCCAACTAGGAGGGGACACCTCCAAACTTCTCATCATCATGGAGAGGAGTATTGAAGTCCCCCTTAATGATCCACATATCATCCTTGTAAAGGGCTCTAATAGCCTCCAGTTTTTTCCAGAATTTTCTTCTGCCAAGTCTATTATTAGGGGCATAAATATTGGTAAGAAGGATGTACCATCCCTAATGTGATTAAACCTAATGAAAGTCAAATTGTTGTCTTGTGTGACCAACTCCAAAGACACCCGCTTAAGGTTCAAACAAATATCTATACCCCTAGAGGCATTGTCTGAGCTTCCCCTGCTAACTTCACCATACTTAAAAAGCTTAATTTTTTCAACTTTCTCTTTACTCATTTTAGTTTCTTGGATAATAACGACATTCGGTCTGTGATATCTAACTAATTTTCTTAGAACATCCTATTTATGTGGGCTATTTAGTCCACGTATATTCCATGAGATTATTTTCATTTCTTGAGTAGGGAACATACCTCATGGATGGTCATTTGAGTACCATCTGCTATGTTCTTGCTGGCCTCTTGATCTTTAATCTGGCTTCCTCTTTTCCTTCCCAGAGGAGATGGGATAAAACCCATGTCAGCTATACTACGATATCTTGTTTTGATTGAGTTAGCCTAGGCTGTTGCCTTAGGCCCTTTTTTTCTCCCTCTTTGTCTATCTGCTCCTTCATTCATATAGCAATATTCTTCTTGAGTAGTTGTCTTCTTGTCACCAACATCATCATCTACCCATATTACTTTAAGAATTTAGGCCATAGGTGGTAGGTGGTTGGCTTCTTGAACCGTATCTACAGATTGTTGTGATCCTGAAAGTGAGCTACTTCCAAGGATCAAGCATTGTTGGGCTTCTTCAAAGTCATTATTGAGGCTTGCTCCATTGGTATTTTCTGCAATGTGGTTCAAATCAGCTTCCTCATTGTTCTATATTAATACTTTTATTTTTCCTTCTTCCAGGTTATCACTTTTTTGATCCTCCTGATTGGTATCATTTTGACCTTTAACACCTTTACCTGTTTAGTTCATTTTACCTTTATCATTTAAACGTATATCTGGTATATCCTCATTAATGTCAATGTGTTTCTCTATTGTGTGTGGGATAATAATATTCCGGTCCTCTTCAAGACTTCTCTCTTTTTCATTATTCTCCATTTACTTAATAGGGTTTCTATCTTTCCACAATAATGTCCTCTCTTTCTTTTCTTTCACTATGGATATCTACAGAGGGAATTTCCTTGCTATATGTTCCTCTTTTTAAAATGAAAGAAAGAGAAGGAGATGCTTTCATAATCTAGAGGTTGGTTCCATTTTCTTAGTCAAGAGTTGATTTCAATGGATAGAGGCATGTCTGTTCCTTGTGTAACTCCAACACAAATTCTTGAAAAAGTAAGTCTTCTTCTAGCCATAGTTATGGGCTCCATATAGAGTAGTTCACCAGATGAGTTAGTGATTTCTCTAAACACATCTTCCACCTAGAATTCTAAGGGAAGCCCTAACAATCTAACTCAGACTGGGGCCTAAACAAAAAAGGATTCGTTGAGTGCCATCTTAGGTGCCCATTTTTGTAGAGCTGGCGTACCTTTACCAATCAACCTAGGACCATCACAAAGCACCCTAGGCATATCTTCCTTGCATGAGAATGCCAAAGATAAAGCCCCTTTTGGCATATCTATAATCTCCACTTGTCCTTTCAGCAACCATTTACATTTAGCAAAAGCCCTAACAATATCAATATTCAGCCTAGGCTCCAGAAATTTTCCTACCAATGTCATTTCCATAAGGTTAATGTTATGGTCAATAACAGGGTCTGGGATTTCAATGGAAATTCTCTCCTTTTTAGGGTTTGAGATATTACAAACTGGGGGGAGTGAGGACTTTCCACTCAGTTTGACACCGAATAGAGAAGTCCAAGACCTTCCATTGTCGCTTTGCACCGAGTCCAAACCAGGAGTGCCTTCCTCACGTGATTCATCATTTTTTCCACCAAGATCAATGGGCTTGTTGCCTGCTTGTGGGTCCCCATCCACTGGGTCCTTTCCGCTTGGTTCAAGAGAATCTAGGCAATTTTGAGAGTCATCCTTACCTTGCTCCCCATGGTTACAGAGATTCCCGCCCTATCTTGAAATCAAATTTGCCTCTGCTTTGTTTTCCCGTTGCTTGCCCATTGTAATTTAGGGAACATGTTAGTATCTTATATATATTTATTTAAAATATATTAGTTTTTTAGTTTTATTTAGCTATAATATTTTATTTTTTTTACTAAGGAGTGAAATAGGTATTAATTTTTTAGTTTTTTAATTTATTTTTAAATAATTTAATTATATCATCTTTTTTTTGTAAATGAATGGATTAAGTGATAAAATTAATGGTAACAAATATTTATGATATAAGGAGGACAAAAAAAATCCAGGTTGTTTATTTTTCATTATATTCTATTTTTCTATAATGCCAAATCACCTCCTCTAATGTTTATCATTAGGAGAGCTTGTTTAAATTCAAATTTTCAATTAAAACATCATGAACAACTCTATAGTATTTTAAAGTTCTTTTCAATAGATATATTCAATTATAGAAGACACCATATTATTTCATGATTTTACGTCTTACCATTTAGTTGTAACTTTCAAGATATGGTTGTCGATTGTGTAGTGTTGGAGTAAACAACTCGTGAATAATTTTTTATTTTTATTTTAATTTATAATAGTTAGAATAAAAAATGTAGAATTATTGTATAATATTTTTTAATAAATTATTAATTATAATTTTAGAATTATATTTTATTATAAAATATTATAATATGTCCATGGGTCTTAGGAATACTGGTAAATTTGAATAGTTCTAATGTGTCCTCTAGGAATCAAGTCTTGTTTTATGAAATGCTTTAACATCATAAGAGATTAGGATATGATTGTGAAATGCTCTAGTGAGGAAAAAGTATAATTGTCTTTGGATTAAGGATGGTTTTCAAGCTATTTGGATCTACCTACGTCTCCTATTGTAGAAGGGTGTCATCTTGCCTCCTAGAGAAAGATTTTGAGTTTGAAATCATGCATGTTAACATAATTCAAGGGGAGCAGAAAAAAGAAGAGTTCCTGGCCTTCCAAGTACAGGACCATCCTTATAATATATATTTTTTAGTTCTTGGTTTATCCTATTAGTAACTTTTATTTGTATGATATATTATGAAAGCATTTGGAAAATTTCTCGTTGTTCAAGATGAAAATCTTATACTATTTCATAACGATGATAATTGTATATATGTTTATGCATTATATGGGTAGTCTAGATTCTAGACTATTGGTTTCAATTTGATATATTCATTTTTAATCATAGACCCGATTTTACTTATGGTGATTATGTTCTTTCATTTGATATGTTTAGTGTTTGTGTTCAAAACTTATGTGGGTACCAAGATATGTTTAATGATTTTATTCAAAACTTATGTGGGTAATTTACATAATTACATTCCTTTGATACATTATATGTTTTCAAAATATAGTGGTTGGTGCATCTACGATTGTTAATAATCACTGTATACATATAGACTTGATTTGGATGGTGTAGATATAAGTTTCTATGAATTGGGTATTTGCAGATTCAAGGGCTATCATAAGATACTATATAGAGAAATATGCAATACCTAAAAATTGTTTGTTGGGAAAGACTTTGGAGGAGAGAGAATTTATTGAATAGTGACTTGAAGTTAAAGTACAAAACTTTAGTTTCTATGCCAATGCATTGACCTTTATCAGCTGCTCGTCACCTTAATATTTAATGGGCCTCAAGATAAGGCATTTAATGAGAGAAATGTCCCAAAACTAGGTATCAAACCACTGAGGCACAATTGCCACACAACAAAATTTTTGAAACAAACCTTAGGCTCACTACCACCGATACTGAACAACATCATCTCATAACCATAATGATCAATCACTTTGCATCAACAAAGATAGATCTTCCTTTTTAGTAAACTTCTTTCTATATATTTCTCATTACAATCATACTTTATTTATACTGATCTTTGAAATAGAATTTCCCATGTTGGTCAAGAAGAAAAGAAAATAAAAATTGAAATAGGTATTCACTCAGTATTCTTGTAGTGGAGAGGAGTGAGAAGTGGACCACTTCACAACACATTATCTATCAAGACGACATATTATCCGAATTCCAAAATCACCAAAGTAGAAGATAGAGCATTCAAAATAAGCTAAACTGGAAATGATCACATTCAAAACCACAACTCCAAAGTACACCAACACATGCCAAAATAGAATAGCAAAGATAAATACATGACTAACATAAATCTAAAATCTCAACAACAGAACTAGAAATACAACGAAATGCAGAGCTCTACAAACTGTACTAGAGAAACATCATCATCACTGCATATATTTCAGAGTACATCTTTTAGACCTCCAAAAATACAAGAACAAAATCTCAAGGAAATATCTAATGACATACCAACATGACATGAACACATCTGCAATATATAAAAAACACAGAGAAAAACCATTCATTGAAACATAGAATCAGTACATTGATATCAATGACAACCATATTGATACATGAAACATCTTCACATTTGCAACAATAAACACCATATGTACATTATTATATATAGCATTATCTTATACTATATAGCAATGACAATATTAGCTACAATATAGTAAACATACTTATATATGATTGTTTTAAGTGAAGTAAGAGCTTATATGTCAAGGAACATGTTAGTATCTTATATATATTATTTAAAAGATATTAATATTTTAGTTTTATTCATCTATAATTTTAAATTTTTTTTAGTAAGGAGTGAAATAGGTATTAATTTTCGAGTTGTTTTATTTATTTATAAATTATTTTAGTAAACTAAAAGATTATTTTTAATGAGTGAATTATGTGTTAAATTTTTAGTTGTTTTATTTATTTTTAAATAATTTAATTATATCAAAAGTTTGTGTAAATGAATGAGTTAAGTGATCAAATTAATAGTAACAAATGATATAATAAGGAGAAACAAATCTTTCTTATTTATTTTTCATTGTATTCTATTTTCCCTTTTCTATAATGCCAAATAACGTCCTCTAATGTTTATCATTAGGAGAGCTTGTTTAAATTTAAATTCTCAATTAAAATAGTATGAATAACTCTATATTAGTTTAAACTGCTTTCCAATAGATCTATAATCAAGTATAGAAGACACCATATGATTTCATCATTTTATGTTTTACCATTTAGTTGTAACTTTCAAGATATGGTTGCTAATTGTGTAGTGTAAGAGCACAACTCAACAATGAAAATTTCATTTATTTTTTCAATTATAACAATTAGAATCTTAAATATAGAATTATTGTACTATATTTTTTATAAACTATTAATTATAGTTTTAGAATTATATTTTATTATTAAGTATTCTAACATGTCCATGGGTCTTCGGACTACTAGTGAAGTTGAATGGTTGTCAATGTGTCCTCTAGGAATCCAGTCTTGTTCTATGAAATGCTTCAACATCATAAGAGATGAGGCTAGGACCATGCATAAAATGGATATCCATCCATCCTTGGCTCATAGCCAAAAGAGGTTTCAACTCAAAGGCTTGTCTTCTATAGTATTAAATTGTTACACAACTTTGTTGATGCTGAAAATTCTCCATTAAAAAAATATGTATTTAACATAAATATTTATTTGATTATTATGTGTAGTCACATAAATCTGTCCATTTTAATTAAATGAATATTTCGTATTTATTTGATTAAAAATCCACTAGCCATCAATTAATTAAATTAATATTTAATTAATTCATCCCCAAACATTCTTCTATTAATTAAATAAATTATTCAATTTATTTTAATTAATTCATTTAAATCAAATTTCAATCAATTAAATAAATAAAATCTATTTATTTAATTAAAATCCCCCTATTCCTCTTTTAAATAAATTAAATAAAACATTTATTTAAGTCATTATCCCCATCCCACTTACATTTTCCTACAAATGCAACTTGCACACATTTATTGAAATAAATAAATTTTTATTTTAAATAAAATCCTATTTTCCCTCACCCACCAAATCCACTTGCAAAATCTAATCTCCTTCTAGATTCTTCTAACCCCTTCCTAATTAGACTAATCCATCCCTTAATTATTGTCACATTCCTAAGCAAAATGGAGTCACTTCTCAAAGCCTAAAAGTCTTTGATAACCATTAAAGGCTTTCAACCTTCAACCACTTAATTCCTCAAAGTCTTTGATAACCATTGAAGGCTTCCAACTTTCAACCACTTAATCCCCAAAGTCTCCAAAAACCATTAATGGTTAACCCAAACCCTTCCACATGGTTAAAACATTTGTTTTGACTCAACCTCTACCCAACCCAAGGGTCTCATCAAGCCTTCAATGCTTTGACCATGATTATCTCTTAATCATTTGCACAAAGGTTTATCCTTGGATTAACTCCTAATCCAGTGGGTAATCCTAATTTAGGCTTGACCCTTAGCCTTTAGATAACCATGAGGTCTTCTCAGGCCTTTAATGCCTCCAACCTCTTCTTTCAACCCAACACTATGTTGACATTTGTCACCATTTCATTGGTACAAAGTGTGCACATGGATTCCCAACTTTCAAGCTTGACCCTTGATTAAACCATTCAATCTTGGCCATCCATTGCTCCATTTTTCCTATAAATAGAGCCCATTCCTTCATAATCCAGATCCTGAAAACTTGTATGCATCTAAGCTATAGACATTTTAGAGAGCATTTAGCATAGCATAACTAACATCTTGTCTTTTGGTTAAAATACATCATTTTAGCATAAAATTAGCTTTTCATTTCACATTTAGAGCTATACTACAAATCTCAATCCTCCATAAGCATCCATAGTGCAAAAAGCTGCTGAGAGCTACACTATTTTGGAACTTGGAGAGGAGAGGAATAAGGGAGAAGGAGCTAATATCATGCTAAGAGATAGTTGGAGATGTCTCATTATCTTTACTTCTTTAGTTAGATACATTAGCATGTTTTTAGTGTCTCTTTTGGAATGCCTTCATATGTTTTAGTTTAGATTGACTAATGCTAATGCTTTGTGTGTTTTTGTGTTGTTTGATCTTAGACTAACCTTGTGCCATTTAGGAGGCCATCATTTGGTGAACCCGACGTGAATCGAACACGCAACCTTCTGATTCTTTTTTTTGAAAATTAACAATTTTGCTTGTTGAAACTGCCACATAGGTCGTGCTTCGGCGCTATTGAACACGTTCTAGCGCTATTGCAACATTTTCTTTTAGCGTTATTGTCCATATAATAGTGCTAATGAAAAAGTTTTAGCGCTACTGATCCCATTCTGACGCTTTTGTCACAGTTCTAGTGCTATTGCAACTATTCTAGCGCTTTTGACCTTTTGGATTTTCCTATTATTTCAGCGCTACTGTGTAAAATAGCGCTTTTACGACTGCAGACTAGCGCTATTGTATTAATTAGTGCTTTTGTCTAAAAAAGCAGAATAGCGCTATTGTGACAGAGTGTTGTCCAATTCGCTTTGTAACCAAAAATCAGAATTTAGGCTTGTGTAAGCCCACACTAACATTTGACCATTGACCACGTGCAGGTTCTAATCTTTTTGTGTGCAGGGGAAGGAGTTAGTAGATGCCTTAAAATCTTTTTTACTTTCTTTCAAAAGTTGGTTAAAAAAGAATCCATTTTTCCTTCTTGCACAAATTAAAATAAACCTCACATTTTATTTTGGAGTGCATAAAATGAACCTCAAAACTTGTTTTTGGTGCTTAAAAGAAAATTCATCTTTCTTTATTGCAAGGTAAAAAGAACAACAACTTCAAATTTGATTTCATTGCAAGTTAGGGATACATTTTATTTTGGTGCTTAAAATCAACAAAGATAAATTTTCTTTCTTGCATCAAACTTAAAAAAATCACAATCCACACTTCAATTTTTGGGCAAGTAAAAAAAAAAAGAACAATCAACTTGTTTCAAAATTTCTTTTGAAAAGTGATTTTTCCTTCATATGTGCTTCAAATTAAGTTGACCAGGATTTCAAATTCTAGTTTACTCAAAACACATTGTCTTTGAAGTTAAAACGAACACCATGACTGTTGGAGCAACATCTCCAAATAGTTAAATCATCTTTGCAAATGCTGAATTAAAAAGAACAAGTGTTTTACGTATTTGGCACGCTTGTGCAAAAACTCAGTCGAGTGGTCCTACTTCTAACACACACTATCCTCTCCCTTGGCTCTCGTGGTCCTAGGTGCAAGAGAAAAGTGTTAGTAACACTCAAAAATTTTATCTTTTTAAGAGAGGCCTGCCAAGGGATCGATACTCTTGGGAACGACCTCGAGCGGTAAATCCTTCGAGCCGCTATAGAAATCAGGTGAGAGCGAAAGCTGTAGCCTTGGGTATAGCTATTCCTACAGTGTAACTGGCTGAAAGGACAAATGGGCCCCACCACCAGTTACAAGGCTCTTAAGTGAGTCACTGCAGAATGAACTTATGTCCAAAGCCATCGAACATGACTAAACACCTTTAAGTAGTAGCCCACCTGTTCTATTGATTGAGGATATTTGAGGTATAATTTAGTGCAAGAGCATAGAAGGTTTTTCTCCCAAGATACTCACCATACATATTTCCTTGAGTAGAAACATAGCTTTTTGAAAAGTCACTTGTGGCTTGATAAAAGTGGTGACTCCCCCATCATAGGGATCATCTATTTGTTATGCTCGTGCAAGACTTAGTATATCACATCCTTACCTGCCACGGCGGGATTCATAAGGTATGTAGTACCAAAGTCGAAGAAATATCAAGATGTGGGCTAAATTTATCACAACTGGCCATTTGACCATAGGGATAAAAAGTGTTTGAAGTGTGTTCATTTTACAGACCTAGTGCAAATTGAGCCGACTTCAGGCTTTGGAAATACACCTTAAAATAAATCTAAAGGAAGGGTCAAAAACAAGTCCAAGAATTGGGTTGATCTAGACCCATACTCATTTGTGCCTTTGAGGCAACATTCTTGTGTTTGTGTGCTTGCTTTGTTTTCTTGTCAAAGAAAAATCAGAAAATCACTTTCAAAAACAAAGTATTCATCCAACATTTCTCAAAAACAGCCAAAAACATCAAAAACAAAGTGCAAACAAACAAAGAATCAAAATTTATGACCATTATTCACATCTTGCAAAAGAAGAAGTGTCATCAGAATATTACCTTGAAAAGAAGACCATTAAGCTCCAAGGCTTTGATCAAAAGGAGGAAATTCTTCTATCTCAATAGACAAATCTTTGTCTCACATAGAGTCTTTCTACATCGCATGCGTCTATACCTTCAAGGCAAAACAAACGAATTTGATTCTGAATCATTGAACCACAAAGCTTTTATGCAATATAGAGCTCTGAGTTATCACAAAAATCAAGGAGGAAAGATTAATCCCAATTTCTTTCCAAATATCTGTATTACCTACAACACACCTCGAGAAGTGCCACCAACGCCTGAAAGGGAAGAGGTAGCGTTTGTTCCATTTGTAACACAAAGTTTTTATTGAAGTTGAAAACAAAACATCCATCATCTCATTCATACATCATCACTTCATCCTCAATCCATCCCAAAACTCTCAAAACATTAAGAGGTTCTTGTCCCAAATTCTCATTTAGATATTGCTTGAAGTCAAACACATCACATTACTTTTTAGATTGTTTCTACATCTAGGATAAGCTCATCCTAAGAGACACATCTACGCAGGGTAAAACTAGTTCATGAGTGAATCCTCTCATTAATAGGTAGTTAAAATCTGTAACACATCTCAGATTTCTCTACACCTTATCACATCCAAAAATCATCAAAACAAACAAGCAATTCAAAGAAGGAATTCTAGTTACATCTACCTTTAGAGTGCTAGAGATCTACATACAATACAAATCACCAACCATCAATCTTTCATTTCATCAACAACTCATCATCATCTTCAATCAACTTCAAACACAAAATGGCTCAAACCCGATCGCGATCAAGGCAACGAGAAATAGAAATTGAGGAAGAAGAGGACAACCTCAATGAATTTCAAGAAGCACTTGGAGGAAATGTAAATGATGAAAACCCAAGTAGTCCCACTCCTTCAAACAATCGAAAGGGTTCAGCATAACCCTCACTTTAACAGATTGTTTGATGAAATTCTCAGGAGCAATGCGGACGCTCACTTCTTAAAACTTGCTCAAGAAGGAGCCAAACTCCCCTCTGACTTTGATTTTGCCCAATTACGACAAGCATCAGAAAGACAAAGTCGCCATGAGGAGGAAAGAGGTAGAAATCACATTAGATATAACATTCCTCGAGGTAATCCACCACCTCCTCCTCCAAATGAAATAGAGATGTTGCGGCAACAAGTCGAGAATCTCGCCCAACAACTTCATAGTGGTGTTAAGACCAATCAATTCTCACTTAATGACATCTGTCCCTATCCTTTTGATAGGAATATTTATATGCCACCCTTTCCACGCGGGTTCGAAACACCAAAATTTGAAAAATATAGAGGAAAGGGGGATCCCCGTGATCATGTCCGAGAATTTCATTCCGCTTGTCTTAAAGTGGCTTATGAGGACACATACCTAATGCACATTTTTCCCCAAATCTTGGGAGGAACAACCACATCATGGTTTTCCCGACTTCCAGGTGGTATTAGAACATTTGAGGAACTCATCCAGAAGTTCCTATCTCATTACTCTTATAACATTGAACGCGACATCACCATGGCTGATCTATGCAATACCAAACAAAAACTAGGTGAATTATTCTCAGTATTCCTGCAACGATGGCGCCAAATGTCTAGCAGACGTTCTCTTCAGTTACCTGAATGAGAACTAGTGGAAATTTTCATTTCCAACTTAAACTAAGAAATGGAATTTCACCTGGATGTCAAAGACACAGACTCTTTTAACGATATGATCACCAAGGGTATAAAATGTGAAAGGGCACTCATTAAAAAAGGACTCATCAAAATCTTTAATGAACCAAAAGATGGCCCTCACCCGCACTTCAATAGTGATAAACCAAACTTCTGGAACAAGAATAAGAATATCGTCAACGATGGGGTTGTGGATGCTCGAACTATCCAAAATGCACAACCTGTGGTTCGATTTGCAGGACAAAATCCTCCACCTCAAAATAACACAAATGCTCCTCCTAATCAAGGTCGCATCACATCTCATGATGAACCAAGACCTCGTCCACAAAAACAAAAACGTACATACACTCCCTTAGGGGAACCCATTGAAACAGTGATGCGACAACTTCTTTCTTAGAATTTGATCACTCTACCTAAGTTATCAAATTATGAGCCTCAAGTCAAACCAGCATGGTGGAGAGATACTGAACACTGTGAGTACCATCAAGGAAGAGGACACAAGACAAGTAATTGTCACCGATTGAAAGATCTCATTCAAGATCTTATTGATCGAGGAGAAATTGAGTTTGAAGGACATGATCCAAAAATGACCAATAATGATCATCTGATGTTCAAGAATCCACTTCCATCACAAGATCAAAGGGGTCCTTCCACTTCCCGGCGAGGCACCGATACCACTGATTATATGCAGGCTGCCTATAACTACACTGTAAATCATCTATATGATGCCAGTGAACAAATTGCAACTATAACCTTCAAAAATCCCACCTCCAATTGCAATGTTGTTACGCGTCGCGGCAAAGTCACTATCAAGGCAGCTCCACAAGGCACCACCTCTGCCCCAAAGCAATATAATCTTATGGAACAATTAGATAAAACGCCTGCGCTCATATCCATTTTATAGCTATTACGCCTATCACCATCTCATAAAACAATCTTGGATCAAGCACTCCAAGAGGCATCAATCCCTGCAAACCTGAATACGGACCAGTTTCAAGCCATGGTTGGAAATCTAAAGTCATCACCTTGTCTCACTTTTTTTGAAAGTGACAACTCTTCTTTCCAACAACCTCATAATGCTTCACTACACATTGAAGGCTTTATCAACCAACACAGGATCAAGCAAGTCTTGATAGATAATGGAGCAGGCCTAAACATTTGTACACTACAGTTGGTCACAGCATTAGGATATGCAATAGAATCAGTAGATCCTCACAAGAAGATCACCATCAAGGCCTATGATGATGCAGAGCGTTCATCCAAAGGAGCTGTGGTACTACCAATCCGGGTTGGCCCTGTGGTAAAGCACATAATTTGTCAGGTTTTGGACCTTCCTCTGCCATATAATCTATTATTAGGGAAACCTTGGATACATGCCATGCAAGCCGTTCCATCTACCTACCATCAATGTATCAAGTTCCCACATAATGGTACAGAGATCACAATCCTGGGTGATGCAAATCCCTTTGCATTTTGCCATAATATCAGCCATCAACCGGAGATTACTGCTCCTAATAATAGGGAAGCCATTTCCTCCACATCATATGTAAATCCCACCTCTCTTGCCAGTTCAAACACTCCTATACCCAAGCAAGAAAAGCTTAAGATGAAAGTCGCAGAGGAAGGTCCTGGAGAATACAACTTAAGTCAACTCTTTTGTGTGGGACAAATGCCCACCTCTCCTAGAACGCATGGTAAACCACAGTAGTTACTCCAAAAACCCATAGTCACGCCTGCATGTGCTTTGACGCCTTTCATCCTTGGGAAGAGTCAAGAGGAAGAAACACAAGATGAGGACCTAGCGGAATGGATCTATAAGGATCCCATCACCATTGATAAACCGCAAGTTACACTTCCTACGGACCAGTATGGTAAAGGCCTCCTCATTATGTAGAGAATGGGCTATGATGGTTAGAGTGCTTTGGGATTCTGCAAACAAGGACGACATGAACCTCTACTGCCAGAATTCAAACCCAAAGGTAATACAGGCCTAGGCTTTGAAAAAGAGATCCTTCCTAAACTCAGATTCAAAGGAAAACCCAGCAAACCATTTTGCCCACCTACTACAAAGAGGACACCTTTCATAATCAAAGCACCATCAAGCATTATCCCCACTGTCCCATCGAGGCTCACGACTCCGCCGCAACAATCACCAGTGCCAAACATCCCACCAATCGAACCAGTAATCCCATCCACAGCAATCCTCACATCAATAACACCATTCATAGCAGCAACTATATTGGAACCCGCAGCAGCATCTATGGCACCAGCAGTTCCAGCAGAAACCACTAAATCAACACTGTCAATACTTCCAGTGACAAATCCTTTAATCCCCATCACGGTTCCTACAGCACCGATCACCACAAAGGTACATAAACCAATCACACCTGCAGTATTCAACTCCAGCGACATCCCAGTATGGTATAGCAATTGGATGCTGGAAAGTGATTCAGAGACCGACTCACATGAGTGTGAATTTGATTCTGTACAGCTTAACACTTCAGATGAGGAAGACACATCACCACCTCCACCACGCAAAGACATTCCTATTTACGAAGAAGCACAGATAAAGACCACTTGGGTACCTGAGCTGGAAACATCTTCCACAGACCCTACGTCTCATCCTACACCTGATTCTGACAGGGAGAGTACCATCAATGACCTTCACCACACTATCTTAACCCTCACTGATACATCCCCCGCACTTAACTTAATCGATGAAGTAATGCCCATTATCCACCCTGAACTCATCGAATGGAACCAACCAAATCCCCCATGTCTTGACCTCTTCCAAAACGATGAAGCTATCATTGACTTTTTGGAATTAAGGGATAATCTACCAAGCGGGGATCACAAAGCTGGATTCGCCATTGAACTTAATAGCGCAGCATACTTCGGGGCGGATGCCAAACCCTTCAGCTACAAAAATATAACATTAAAACATGGATCTTCTAGTGAAAACCACACTGTGGCACTATTTGATCTAACAACAGTAAAAAGAAAGAGCGTATCCAACGGTGAAAACCTCTCTGAGGCGCCTGAGGATGAAGGGTTTGACATTCTCCCTACAAGCACACAACAAGAATGATCAACGATTCTTATCGAGGAAACCAATGAATACAATGTGGGGACTCCTAAAAACCCTCATATCATAGATTTGGCATCTCTTCTCACTCTAGAGGAACAGCCTCAATTTATAGAGTTCTTCCAGAAATGTCAGATCAACTTTGCATGGTCATATGCAGACATGCCTGGGCTTGATCTTGATTTAGTTATGCATCATCTCACAGTAGCAAAAGGAGCCAAACCTGTCAAGCAGAAACTTCGTAAGATGCATCCTCAAATTGCCGTGCTAGTCAAAACAGAACTCAAGAAACTCCTAGATGTTGGTTTCATTAGACCAATTGATTATGCAAAATGGATCTCCAACATTGTGCCAGTCGGCAAACCAAAAGGGGGCATCCGCATTTGTACAGACTTCAGAGATCTGAATAAGGCATGTCCTAAGGATGACTTCCCTCTATCAAATATCGACATCATAGTGGATTTGACAGTAGGACATGCTATGCTTTCACTCATGGATATCTTTTTAGGATACAATCAAATAAAGATCGCACCAAAGGACCAACATAAGACAGCCTTCACATGTCCATGGGGCACATATTGCTGGAATATAATGCCTTTCGGTCTCAAGAATGCAGGAGCAACCTATCAACGAGCAATGACCACCATCTTCCATCACATGATGCATACTATGATGGAAGATTATGTTGATGACTTACTTGCAAAATCACTTACTAGAGAAGGACATCTTCACATCTTAGATAAAATCTTTGATAGACTGGAACAATACCACGTTCGACTCAACCCAAAGAAATGTGTCTTTGGAGTGACCTCCAGGAAGCTTCTAGGATACATTGTCTCAAGCAAAGGCATTGAGGTTGATCCAGCAAAGGTTAAGGCAATCATGGACATGCCACCACCAAGGAATATCAGTCAGCTAAGGACACTACAAGGACGGCTTCAATCCATTCGCAGATTCATTGCACAATTGGCTGATAAGTGTCACCCGTTCACACACCTGCTACACAAGAACATCCGATTTCAGTGGGATGACAAATGCCAACAAGCATTTCAGGCGCTCAAAGACTATCTCATGAATCCACCATTGTTGATGCCACCAGATCCAAGTAGACCGTTGTTACTTTATATCTCAGCAACAAGTACAGCACTGGGTGTATTACTAGCACAACATAATGCAGAAGGTAAAGAGTGTGCTGTATACTACATCTCTCGCACACTGGTTGGCTATGAACTCAATTACACACCTATTGAGCGAGCTTGCCTAGCAGTAATCCTGGCAGCCACTAAATTGTGGCACTATCTGTTGACACACAAGGTACAACTCATCGCAAAGATTGATCCACTCAAGTATTTACTTAGCAAAGCAGCATTGACAGGTCGCTTGGCCAAATGGGTGATGATTCTAAGTGAATTTGACATCGAGTATGTAGACCGTAAAGCTATCAAAGGTCAGGTTATTACAGATCAGTTGGCTGATGCACCTCTCATAGGTGATCATCCTCTCATTTCCAATTTTCCAGATGAAGAGATATTCATGATCACAATAGCACAACCATGGAAACTATATTTTGATTGTTCATACACTAGGCATGGCTCGGGGGTAGGCATTCTGTTTATCACACCTCAAGGTGATAGCATCCCAAAGTCCTACAGGCTCACATTTCCATGTACAAACAACATAACAGAATATGAGGCTTTGATCATAGGACTCAGGCTAGCCATAAAATGGAAATTAAAAGAACTACAAGTATATGGCGACTCACAACTGGTTATTCGACAAGCAACAGATGAGTATCAGACCAAGGATGATAAACTCACGCCATACAAACAAATGGTGGACAATCTAAAGACATCATTTACTACTATCACTTTTGAGCAAATACCAAGAGATCAGAATCGAGCTGCTGACGCCATGGCTACCATCGCATCGCTCCTAGATCTTCCACAGAATTCAACACGCTATGAGTTCTTGGTAGAATAGCTTTGGATTCCCGCTTATGATATCCCCGAATCCGAAATGATATGTCGCCTTGTCGGTTCTGAATCCCCATGGTATGGTGAATTCTACACCTATCTCCGCGATCACACCCTTCCTCCCAACCAATCAAATAACCAACAAAAAACCTTCATTCGCCAAACTGCTCGATATACCATTATTGCCGAAACCCTATACCGACGTAGTCTTGATGGTACTCTCCTTCGATGTCTGGAACAAGATGAGATAACAAAGGCTTTGGAAGCGGTACATGAGGGAATTTGTGGGACTCACTCAAGTGGTCCATCACTAGCCAAGAAACTCATGCGAGCTGGATACTATTGGCCATCTATGGAAAAGAATTCCTACTACTTTGTCAGGAAATGCAAGAAATGTCAAGTTCATGGTGACCTGATACATGCACCAGCCCAGGAACTACAACCAATCACAACACCATGGCCTTTTTGTCAATGGGGCCTTGACCTTGTGGGTAAGATTCATCCATCTTCATCCAATGGCCATAAATTTATTATTACCGCCACCGAATACTTCACAAAGTGGATCGAAGTTGTTCCACTTACCCAAGTCACCGGCAAGCAGATCGCCTCATTCATCCTCAACTACATCATCTGCCGGTATGGTGTGCCCATGTCCATCATCACAGATAATGGTCTTCCTTTCAAAAACCAGGATGTCCGTGAGCTTTGTGAGAAATTTCATATCCAACACCGCTTTTCCACTCCCTATTACCCACAAGGAAATGGTCAGGCTGAAGCATCCAATAAAAACATATTGAGGATCCTAAAGAAGACAGTCAATGATGCTGGTCGTGATTGGCATGTTCAACTAAATCCAGCGCTATGGGCATATCGAACTAGCATTCGGACCCCTACAGGTGCAACTCCTTACTCATTGGTCTATGGTGCTGAAGCTATCTTACCTATTGAGGTCAAGATACCATCCTTACGGGTTTCATTGCACAATCTCATCGATGATGAAGCCTATAGAGTATCACATGTTCAAGACTTAGAGTTACTAGATGAGAGGTGACAAGCTGCATACAATCACCTCCAAGCCTATCAACAGCGCATGAGTAGAAGCTACAATCACTGAGTTAGATCTCGTATATTTGAGGTAGGTGATCTTGTTCTTCGAGAGAATCCTCGCAACCAACCAAACCGAGAACATCAAGGCAAGTTTGAATCAAACTGGCTGGGCCCCTATGTTGTCACTGCTGTATTCAGGTCCGGGGCATATCAGTTGGCTACACCAGAAGGAGAACCGCTTGCAGATCTAATCAATAGCATGCACCTCAAAAGATTTTATACCTAAGATGTACAGAGCATCAGGCTCCCCTACATATCAGAAAAATACCAAAAACATTCAGAAAATGTCTTGAAGAAAATACAAAAACATTCAAAAAAGTAAAGAAAACTCATACATCCAAATGGTGAACAACCACTCCGGTGGCACCTTGGGTAAGTGCGATGGTGAAAACCTGGCAAATAGGTGCCACTCGTAAAGGCAATGGCTCCAGTATCTTTTAGGCTCGTTGCGATCACATTCATGCACACACACATCCATCCATCCCAACCATGGCTTGTTATTTGATCTGCACTTAAGAAAGTACTCCATGCATCTAGCATCCCACCTTTTTCAGGTCTAAAACTGGGGGCAATGCTCTTAACCTATTGATGGAAGTGGATTCTACATTATTGCTGATTCATTGACAAAAACATTCAAAAATGACTCACAAAATAACAAAAACATTAAAAAATGACTCACAAAATACCAAAAACATTCAAAAATGACTCACAAAATAACACAAACATTCAAAATCATTCCACAAAATCCAAAAACATTGAAAAACCATCGAAAATCCCACAAAAACATGGCAACACATTATACATACTCATTCGCATAGATGCAAAACAAACATTGACAAATACTCACACGATGACCATTTACCAATCAAACAAAACAAAACAAAACAAAACAAAAATTGACATCAACAATCAAACTATCTTCAACAAGGATGCATCCTTCCTTAGCAAAACAAAGACAAGATGACATTTTCTTTGACAAGAAAATTCTGTTAGGCTATCAAATACTTGGTTGATTTGTGAGTACAAACGTTTGTTTATCTGTATCGACATTGTTTATCTGTATCGGCATCTTTCAGCATTATTTTGTATCATTTGCGCATTATTTCCGATGAAGTTCTGGGGCATGTACTAATGGTGTCTACGTGGGAAGTTCACTAAGCTACATGATCTTATGCAAAATACAATCATAGATCATTACGGCTTGTTGACTACAGCATATACCTCAACCATATGGACATGAACCATTACCAAGGATCCTTATTCTTTATTTTTTATGTATATATACTATTTGGTTGCAGGTACAATGCTCATTCTTTGATTCCTCTTCCTCCAAATTGGATAAAGGTTTTATTTTCTTAGTACGGTATGAACTTGTCTCAGGATCTGATCAGCCTAAGATCAAGGAGGACGATCCAAGTCATGCACGAAAGGAGATAATCCTTGTCTGTTCCGCAAGCAATACTCTGGTCGACTTGACCCTTATATCAAGTCGTTTGTATTAACTTGCTATATTAAAATCCATGAAAGAAATACTCAGGTCATCTTGAATCATTGTGTCAAGATGCTTGTATTCTCTTCCAACATTTTAAAGCTCAATGATGAAAAATAGAGCACTATGGATCTCCATTTCATCTCATCTGTTTATATATTGCATTCCGTTGCATATCACCCATCCATTCATCCATTCATATAAAGGCTTTTACATGCAAAAATGACTAATAAAGCTGGTCTTGGATACAATCATGATCGAGTACTCTGATACATCATCAATGCATCACACAAAGTCTTACAAACCTTGCATGCCTCAGGATCATATCATCCTCACATTTAGTTGCATCTTGCATTAAATTTTTAGTTGCATTTTGCATAAAACATTTAGTTGCATCTTGTAGTAAACATTTAGTTGCATCTTGCAGTAAACATTTAAGTTGCATCTTACATTAAACATTCATGACATTTTTAAACTATTGTTCATTTTGGACATTAAGTTTTCATAAATCCTTTTGCATCATCATAAATAGGTCACTTTATTCATAGGATTAAAATGGTCTTTGATTATATTTAGTCCTTTACTAAGCATTCATATAGTGTCAATTATCCATTATCATTTTATTAAACTTTTCATCATTTATCATTTGCATTCATTTCTTTATCGTTAAAAGATGCATTCATTCATTACTAAGTATCTTATTATGTTCATTATCATTACATTAAGGTGCAGTTATTATATCCATTAGTTATTGTATCATCCCATTATCATTTGTACTTACAAACATATTTAAAACGCATTTAGAATCATAAGACCATTTGTTTACAAAACATTGGTTCATACCATCTCATATATCCATTTTACGTATGCATTCATTTAAAACACATTATCATATAAACACTTGTACTTTACATTTTATCCGTATGCATTCATTCTACACATTATCATATAAACACTTGTACTTTACATTTGTTTATCCATCTGCATTCATTTAGGCATCATCATATAAACATTTGCACTTAACATTTTGTTTATCCATATTACATTCATCTAAAACACATCTAGATGCATATTTATACATACACATCATTCATTCAAACCATTGCATTAACATTATCTCATCATTACATTGCAATAGGAAACACCATAAATCATGTTCATACATCAAAGCATAAGCATATATCATCATGGCATTCCATACATAAAGCATTACAAAAACAAATCATATACATATAAACCTACATTCATATGTCAATATCCAACATCATAAAAACATGCATAAAAGAAACATCTCATCAAATGCATACATGTACACATATACATCTAAACAATAACTCATCATCATGCATAAACGACCATACATAATCACATGCATATCATCACAATATGGGATCCCCTCATATATATCAACTCATATATCAAAGTACAATGAAGTCTACAAAATCGGCTACCAAGAGCCATCCAAGATACAGTCCATAAATAGACAAAGATAGAATACATAGATGCAAAGATGCTCTCTCAAATGCCGCTCTGGCCAGATGCTATACCTGCACCACCCCTACCTACTCCACCACTGGTACCGGCACCACCTGATCCATCTCTCCGTGGAGGCCTCATCGAACCCCCACTCCCTCCTGCATCCCCTGATCTCTCCTGCTGTAGAGGACCCATCACACCCCCATTGCTCTGCATCCTCTGCGATCACTCAGATTTGGCCTGCCGCATCTGTGAGTAACTGAGAGCTCGCTGGCTGATCGGTACCACCTGCTCATATAACCCCCGCCAGTACTCTATCTCCGCCTGAGCTCGCCGCATCTCCCTCATAATCTCCCCTGAAGGCCCCTATGCACCAGTCCGCACTCTCTCTTGCAGCTCCGCCAATCTCTCCACCGTCGTATCTCTCTCCCGCAGCACCATTGTCAGCTCTGACTCATGTGCAAATAGCTGCACATCCCTAGCTTCTACCTCCGCCTCTAATATCTCCACCCGGGTCTGCAAATAACCTATCATATGATCCCGCAGATCCCCAGTAGCTCCCTCCCCCATGTCCATGGCTGCTGCACCTATATCACCCCCTCCAATAGGTCCCTCCCCTGCACCACCCTCTCCTACACCTATATCCATCGGGATCTCTCTCTCCATCCCCCTCCCACTCAGCTGCACTCCTCCTTGCATCAAAGGACCCTGTGATATCTGAAGAGGTAATCCACCTCTCCCTCTCTGCTGCCTCGGCATCCCCAAACCTCCTCCACCTCCTCCACCACCTCCTCCTCCTCCTCCTCCTCCATCTCCTCCTCCTCCAACTCCTCCTACTCGACCTCCTGCTCTCCGTCCTCGTCCCCTCTCATCCTCAAAAGCTGGGATCGGCTCAGCTGCGTCTGATATCCGTAGGATCGGGTGCGCCGCCCATACTATGTATACTCTGGTGTCACACCTACATCCACGACCCTCAGTCGTAAGATCCCATGGCCTCGCCTACAGTGTCTGAAACTCTGCCAGTGCCCGATCATACGGTAGCACTCGACTCCATGCATACCGCTCTCGGATCACTCATGCATACTCCCCTGATCCGCTAGGCAGTCCCTGCTGCCGTCCAAACTGCCTCATCACCCATCCTGGCACCTGTCTCTCCACATGATAAGAGGTCCTCCCAATCAGGAATCAGGTCATGAAGCAATACGGTAGTGGCTCCGCATCATCCTCCCATGGCTCACACTCCAAGTATGGCCGCTAGATCACTGCATCCAGGTCATCCAATGCCTGCCGCCACCACTCTAACTTCCCTAAGTGGGGCTGACTCATCATGCCACTATACATAAACATATATGGCTGGTCCACGGCTCAGAATCTGAGACTCACTGGTCGAGTCACTAGTAAGTGTTCCCATGCCCACACATGCAGCAGCGTCATGCCCACTGCAAGAGAACCTCTCCCCCGGTACACTACCTCATGTAGCTCCTGATACATGTGCGCTAACATGCACGGCCCCCAGGCAAATCGGATCCCCTCAGTCATCATCATCTCTATAACCTATCCCCATCCCACCACCAATCCATGTGACCACCTGTCTGGACACAGAAGTCCTCCCACGATCCCTGACAACACTGCTGGAAGGGGCTCATATAGTGCCGCTATATCCTCCCATGCGATCGAGCCATCATCAATGTATACATCCTCCTCAAAAATCCTCTGACAAGACACCGTCCCCCAGGATCTATCATATGTCACCAGCTCCCCCCAAATCGGAATCCGGAGGATACGCCACACGTCCTCTAAAGTCACCATCATCTCTATCACCTGTCCCCATCCCACCGCCAATCCATGTGACTGCCTGTCTAGACACAGAAGTCCTCCCACGATCCCTGACAACACTGCTGGAAGGGGCTCATATAGTGCCGCTATATCCTCCCATGCGATCGAGCCATCATCAATGTATACATCCTCCTCAAATATCCTCTGACAAGACACCGTCCCCCAAGATCTATCATATGTCACCAGCTCCCCCCGAATCGGAATCCGAAGGATACGCACATGTCCTCCAATGTCACCGTCATCTCTCCTTGGGCTAAATGAAATGTGCACGTCTCACTGTGCCATCGCTCTGCCAATGCTGTGATTAGGCCGTGATTCATCTGAATCACGGGCATGTGCATCACCTCGTACAGGCCAGTAGCTGCAATATAGTCTATCTCTATCTGTGTCAACCGATCTCGCAATCCCTGTGTCGCGGGGTTGCGCTCGCGTAACTGCAACACGCGTAGATCCTCCTGCACATAGACATTCATCCAACCCCCATCAGTTGTTTTGTTATCAAACTTTCTTAAGTTTAAACCTAGACTATCATCAGATACTTTGATCAAGTATCTTTGGGTCTCAACAGGTAAGCAATCATGGCCGCCTAGATTTCAACAGGCATTTATCCTAGCAAATGACCTAAGTCTCATCGGGCTGCTATGGTTCAAAACAACTCCCACTTCACCTCGCCATCCATCAATCGTTAGGCATCAGGAGATTTATTTTGTCCAAAACTGGGGCATTTCGTTATCCTAAAACAAAAGCGCTATTTTATCTACAATAGCACTAGTTCTACACAATAGCGCTACAACAACAGCAATAGTGCTCAACAAGCTCTACAATAGCGCTACAAAACCAAAAGCGCTAAACCCGCTATACAATAGCGCTATTACGCGTCAATAGCGCTCAATTAACCCTACCATAGCGCTAATTGGTCAAGAGCGCTAAAACTTGCCTACATTAGCACTAAAGCATACAAAAGCGCTCAAACTAGCCTCCAATAGCGCTAAAACCATAGTTCCAGCGCTCTTGCTCCGACTTGACTTGGACTCAGCTAACAACCTATCAAAAATGTCTGAAAAGGAGGTTTTCGAATTTGTGTACCGCTGGTCCGTAATCGGCTGGGTGCTGGAACCGGCGGACTCGCTCAAATCTATGCTCGGTGATCGGAATCGGCATCTTCGCTCCTCCTTGCTCCTCCAAATGTCACTGTCAGAGCTCAAGTTTTCAACTGGTCGCGGTCAGAAATGATCCTTTTTTCACCCCGTTCACCCCATTTATACCCCCCGCCGTCACCGTAACTTCGCCCCGCTCATCGCCGTGGTCCCCGTGAACTTCCCGAGCCCCCCATTTCTCCATATTTCCCCCGATTTCTTCTATTTTTCACCAGTATGCCTAACTTCTTCTCTTCTACCACCCTGCCAATTTTCATTCTTTTTCGAGAGATCGCCCGATTTTTCAAAAAAATTCGGCCTATCTCTCGAGGGGGCATACCACCCATTAAATTTACATTTTCTGGGGCATTTCTTCACACCTATTTTTCTTTCTTTGAAACGATGCGATAAACCGCACCGTCCCAAAGAGGGGCAAATGTAGTCACATAAATCTGTCCATTTTAATTAAATGAATATTTCATATTTATTTGATTAAAAATCCACTAGCCATCAATTAATTAAATCAATATTTAATTAATTCATCCCCAAACATTCTTCTATTAATTAAATAAATTATTCAATTTATTTTAATTAATTCATTTAAATCAAATTTCAATCAATTAAATAAATAAAATCTATTTATTTAATTAAAATCCCCCTATTCCTCTTTTAAATAAATTAAATAAAACATTTATTTAAGTCATTATCCCCATCCCACTTGCATTTTCCTACAAATGCAACTTGCACACATTTATTGAAATAAATAAATTTTTATTTTAAATAAAATCCTATTTTCCCTCACCCACCAAATCCACTTGCAAAATCTAATCTCCTTCTAGATTCTTCTAACCCCTTCCTAATTAGACTAATCCATCCCTTAATTATTGTCACATTCCTAAGCAAAATGAAGTCACTTCTCAAAGCCTAAAAGTCTTTGATAACCATTAAAGGCTTTCAACCTTCAACCACTTAATTCCTCAAAGTCTTTGATAACCATTGAAGGCTTCCAACTTTCAACCACTTAATCCCCAAAGTCTCCAAAAACCATTAATGGTTAACCCAAACCCTTCCACATGGTTAAAACATTTGTTTTGACTCAACCTCTACCCAACCCAAGGGTCTCATCAAGCATTCAATGCTTTGACCATGATTATCTCTTAATCATTTGCACAAAGGTTTATCCTTGGATTAACTCCTAATCCAGTGGGTAATCCTAATTTAGGCTTGACCCTTAGCCTTTAGATAACCATGAGGTCTTCTCAGGCCTTTAATGCCTCCAACCTCTTCTTTCAACCCAACACTATGTTGACATTTGTCACCATTTCATTGGTACAAATTGTGCACATGGATTCCCAACTTTCAAGCTTGACCCTTGATTAAACCATTCAATCTTGGCCATTCATTGCTCCATTTTTCCTATAAATAGAGCCCATTCCTTGATAATCCAGATCCTGAAAACTTGTATGCATCTAAGCTATAGACATTTTAGAGAGCATTTAGCATAGCATAACTAACATCTTGTCTTTTGGTTAAAATACATCATTTTAGCATAAAATTAGCTTTTCATTTCACATTTAGAGCTATACTACAAATCTCAATCCTCCATAAGCATCCATAGTGCAAAAATCTGCTGAGAGCTACACTATTTTGGAACTTGGAGAGGAGAGGAACAAGGGAGAAGGAGCTAATATCATGCTAAGAGATAGTTGGAGATGTCTCATTATCTTTACTTCTTTAGTTAGATACATTAGCATGTTTTTAGTGTCTCTTTTGGAATGTCTTCATATGTTTTAGTTTTAGATTGACTAACTCTAATGCTTTGTGTGTTTTTGTGTTGTTTGATCTTAGACTAACCTTGTGCCATTTAGGAGGCCATCATTATGTATTTAAGCATTCATATATTCACTTATTAAAGATTTTTTTTTAAGTAAAAGTGATGGACGACTGATATATTTTAATATTGAGAAAACTGATTATATTCAAATAAAAAAATGAGTCCCCAGATGGATAGAAGTTGAAACCAAATAAAATCCTACAGAAGCAAAAGGATTTAAAACACGAATACATCCCTGAAAAAAATTAGACCACAAGATGATAATTATAGTGTTGAGCTTTAGAAAATAGGGGAACATCAAAAAGGAGACCAACCCGATTAGAAGACAAAAGTGATAGAACATCAGGATTTAGGATGAATTTGAGTCATCATCAAAGCTGATCTCTATAAGGTTTGCACAATGA
Source organism: Cryptomeria japonica (assembly GCF_030272615.1). Classification (NCBI taxonomy): domain Eukaryota; kingdom Viridiplantae; phylum Streptophyta; class Pinopsida; order Cupressales; family Cupressaceae; genus Cryptomeria; species Cryptomeria japonica. The sequence continues at coordinate 711,556,454 of NC_081409.1, forward strand.
GTAACCCTCATAGGATTGGAGGGATTGGCACAATCTGAAGCTCCATTAATAGCAGAAGGAAAGATACCCCTAGAATCAACAACCGCAACACCTAGAGAACCTTGAAGAGCAATCAATCTAGTGATGAACAATAAAGAAACATCAACTAGTGGCAGATCATTGAAAGATGCACCAAGAAGTGGCTCACAATGACCTTGAAGAAGATGAAAAGCAATCAATAAATCATGACATCTCTCGAAAGCATTAGATCTCACTTTAGGATGAAGACTTTGGAAGGAAGACATAGTCACCTGGACGCGGTCATTCTATAAATCCCATTTCATAATTCTTGTCAACTCTACAAATTTAGGAACAATTGCCAAATTTTTATGCTAGAGAAAACCCCTAATCAAACATAGACCCCTCCCAATACTGGAGTCTTTTAAACTAGTTTTCAAATCAAAGAGTGAGAAAATGAAGGGTTGGGTATATAAGATTCCAAGGAGTGTTACCAGTTCCATGTTTGAAATAATGTCCATGCCAAAAGTGATGAACCTAGAGGCCACCTTTGAGTATAATGTATTTGTGTGGTCATCTAACCTACCACTGAATGAATAAAAATTTCAACATGTGCATAGGGAATGATTAAGACCTTGGATAATTTGTATCTAGATTATTTTGCATCATCATTTCTCTCCCGAAAACATAGAAAAAACACATGACATTTTTTCTCCATTACTAGAAAATAGACAAAATATTGCAAGAAAATATGGATGGCAAAAAATAGAAGTAGAGGCTGTAATTAGCATTGCATTCAAGTTGAACATCAGCCAAAGTGTTATCATCATAAAATAAGGTGGGCATTAACCAAGAGGTGATTATAAATACCATCAACAATCTATGGTAAAAGTTAGAGAGCTTGCCATCTCATATAAACCATGAGAGAAAAATTCCTATGACAAGACAAGAGTTTAGTAACCCCAAAAAAATGCAATTAGAAATAATCCACAGTAGTAATTTTGAATTAGTTGAAGGCATCCTAGAAGATGCTAAAAATAGAAACATATAAATTCACATGCTCTAAATCTGTAGAGATATAAAATTCCTATCCAATACACTTCACAACAAAGAGAAATAGTACTACAACAAGAGGGGGGAATAAGCACCCGCAACACCCTTGATAAACCAATCGAAAGAGCATTCTATAAAATGAATGTGCGGTAGGAGATGTTTAAAAGGTTTCCATCTGGAAAGAAGATTACCAATTCCCATAGCACATAAATTCCAACAAACTACTCAAAATTTCCTAAGGTCGTGACTAATCAAAAAGGGATTACACCATTCAAAAATACGAGTACTTCAATCGATCAAAGAAAAAAGGGATTGAAATAAACACCATTACATAGGTCCCTGACAAAAACCATTAACTATCACTGATGCAAAACTAAATCCTTATGAAATTAATCTTCCTTAAGAACTTTAGAAATAATATTTTCTAATACTTTCTTCTTTGCAAGAGCATCTACACAACTATTTTCTTATCTAAAGTAGAGGATACTTCACAGTAATTCAATCTAGAAAAAAAAGTATTTGATATGTTCAAATAAATAATTTATAATCTAGTGGAAACTAAGTTTTAGAAATTAGCATTTATTCTCATCATACAATCACCCTTGAATTAAAGAGATTTCAAACTAAATTAGACTATCGCAAATAGACCAAAACTAATAGCCATAAAATCCACCACATTGTTAGTGTTATCTAGAATTGATTTGCAAGTAAACACATCATACCTACCATTATGGTCTCTAAAGATGATCCAAGTGGGATTTTACCAAAAAAATTAAATGTTCTAGATGCTCTAAAAATGTGGCACCCATGTGGGTTTTGTAGATGCTTTTGTAGAAACAAGAGTGGGGGATAGGTACCCGCAACACCCTTGATAAACCAATCGAAAGAGCATCCTGTCAAATGAATGTAGAGTAGGAGATGTTTAAAAGGTTGCCACCTAGAAAGAAGAATACCAATGCCCACAGGATCATAGAAATGACAGAAAACCACTCAAAATTTCCTACGCTTATGACCAATCAAAAAGGGATTATGCCATTCAATAATACAAGTACTTCAATTGATCAAAGAAAAAAGAGATTGAAATAAACACCATTCATAGTTCCCTGCCAAACACCATAAACTATCACTGATGCAAAACAAAATCCTTATGAAATTACTCTTCCTTAAGAACTTTAGAAATAATATTTTCTAATACTTTCTTTTTGCAAGAGAATCTTTACAACAATTTACTTCTCTAAAGTTGTGGATACTTCATAGTAATTCAATTCAGAGAAAAAAAATATTTCAACTATTCAAACAAATAATTCATTAAGTGGAAACTAAATTTTAGACATTAGCATTTATTCTCATCATAAAATCACCCTCAAAGAAAAGAGATTTCAAACCAAACTAGACTATCACAAATAGACCAAAGCTGAGAGCTATAAACTCCACCACATTTCTAGTGCCATCTAAAATTGATTTGCAAGTAGACATAGAATCCCTACCATTATGGTCTCTAAAGATGATACAAGTATATTTTTACCAAAAAAATTAAATGTTCTTGATGCTCTTAAAATTTTGCACCCATGTGGTTTCTACAGGTGCATCTGCGGAGACAAGAGGTGGGAATAAGTACCCACAACACCCTTGTTAAACCAATCAAAATAGAATGTTGTAAAATGAATGTGGAGTAGGAGATGTTTAAAAGGTTGTCACCTCGAAAGAAAAATACCAATGCCCATAGGATGACAGAAATGCCAACAAACTACTCAAAATTTCCTATGGTCATGACCACTCAAAAAGGGATTACACCATTCAACAGTACAAGTACTTCAATCGATTAAAGAAAAAAGGAATTGAAATAAACACCATTACATAAGTCCCTAATAAACACCATCAACTATCATTGATGCGAAACCAAATCCTTATGAAATTACTCTTCCTTAAGAACTTGAGAAATAATGTTTTCTAATACTTTATTTTTTACAAGAGCATCTGCACAACTGTTTGCTTCTCTAAAGTTGTGGATATTTCATAGTAATTAAATTCAAAAAGAAAATATTTGATCTGTTCAAACAAATAATTTATTATCTAGTGGAAACTAAGTTTTAGACATTAGCATTTATTCTCATCATACAATCACCCTCGAAGAAAAGAGATTTCAAACTAAACTAGACTATCACAAATAGACCAAAACTGAGAGTCATAAACTCCACCGCATTTTTACTGCCATCTAAAATTGATTTACAAGTAGACAGAACATCCCTACGATTATGGTCTCTAAAGATGATCTAAGTGGATTTTCACCAAAAAAGTTAAATATTCTAGATGCTCTAAAAATGTGGCACCCATTTGATTTTCGTAGGTACATCTGTGGATCTTATTCCAACTGTTAAAATTTGGCTGAAGAGAGACTTGAACTCCTAACCTCTCACCTCCTATTTTTACTCTTCATTGCTAGAGAAAGCAACATATTTATAATCATTGTGTTAGCTGCCATATTTAAAGGCAAACAACAAAGAATTGATGTTATAAATAGGGATTGGGTAGTTTGAATCTGACTCCCACGCTTGCCACAATTCCCTCAATACCATTACACTTGTGGTGGTTTTGGAGTTGATAACAAATGTAATCCTTTTTGTAAGGAAAATCCTAAGTAAAATCAAATGTAGTATCCTTCCTAGACTTGCATTTTGATTTGCATTTTGATTGACTTATTTAGACATATTATGGTTATTTGGATAGTTATTTATGACTCTTTTGCTATCTTGGATGGTATCTTTGATACTAGGATTTTATGTGGATTTATGTTATCTGCCATGACTCTTTATGATCAGAGACTTTATGATTGATGATGCGAGACTGATTATATATCATATGACTTTTGATGATTCTTGTGGATGTCAATATATAGTATCTCCTTGATGGATGGATTTATATGATTTGTGGATTTACATATGATCATTGTTTCATGGATTGTGTGAGTTATGATGATACTAACCCTATTTCATGATGAGAATTATATGCGATGTGTTTTATATTACTTTGTCTGACCGTCTTTGTGAGTAGAGATGATGCCTTATCACTCATTGCGAGTAGGATATGTCGGCATGATTATCTACCACTTGTCTATTTATTATGATGTATATATATCGTATATGTTGTGTTGGTCTTTGATGCAAGTTTGCACATACCAGACATTGACTCCACTGGCTCCACAGGTCTGAGCATTTAGTTATCCCAATGGCAAGTTATCAAAGATGACATAGTTCTATTGCACACTCTAGGTTTAAGATGTGTACCTTATCAATTGTGCCACAGCACAAGTTGTGGTTAGAATCTTCCTTTATGTTGTCCCCTTTGGCATAAAATGATTGGAATCTATGTTTATTTATTTGTGTATTGTGATTATTGTCTAATTAGTTGATTATGGATATTTATTTGATTACCTTAGAATATTGATTTCATTGTGAGATTTTATTCAAATGAATTTGGATTTATTTACTTGGTTAATTGGGTTATTAATTGATTTACTTATTGTATAATTTTGAATTATTAATCATCTATTTAATTATTGATGAGACCTAATTGTATTAATGGTTTATTTTATTTAATTATTGTTTAATGATTTACCTTTTTATTGATTTATTATGTATTTATAATGTTTTATTTTTGAAATGTTTTATTCAATTTATTATTATTATTGGAATTGATTTATTGATTTTACTAAAATTATTTATTGATTTTATATTTTATTATAAGGATCTATTTTTAAGGTCTTATCTATTTAATTTATTTAATTGCTTCTATTGGGTAAAGTGTTATTGTTATTATTTAATGAGGAATAAAAATTAAATATTGTTGGCAATTGCATTTGAAATATATATTGCCTACCCATTTATTTGATTGGTTGGGTGAAAAGGTAGGTAAATAAAATATATTAATTAAATATTAATCTTGAACTATGTAAAAGTAGGTATAATATATAGTATAATGAAATATTTTGATTGGCCGACATTTTGAATAGTTTTTCATATTTATTTGGTTTTCTAGAATGGTTGTCAGGTTATTCTTCTAGTAGATTTTGGTTTCGATTTTGGAATTTCGATTGAAGATTTGGCTTGAGGATTGAGGATTGTTGTGGATCTCTCATCTTTAGATTTTTCATCCTTTGGATTGCATTTGTAGGTTTGTTCGATTCTTCTTTTGAAGTTTTTTTATATTCCAGAAAGATTGTTCTATCCATGCCTGTGAAAATTTATTGTTGGTTATTGAGGAATTTGTTTTGGGAGACCTTGAAACTAGATGAAATATTTTTAATTTATTTTTGAAAAGAATTTGGGTAGCCAAGTGCAGATTGTTGTAATTTTCAGATTTGAGAAATTGGTTGTCAAGATGCTTCTTGTGTATTCGTTGTGAATTATATCTTCCTTATTTATGAGTTTTGATGGTGATAAACACATTAGTTTGGATTTCATGTCATCCCTATTTTGTGTATCTTGAATCTTCCCTTCGTTTCACTAAGAGTGTCTATATATTAGAGATTCTTGAGTGTACTTTTCACTCCCCGTGAGTTGCATTTCCTGACAACAAAACATTAGGGATAGTTTATGATAATGATTTGGGTTTCTTATGATTTTCTAGTGCTTCTTTGTTGTTGCCTTTGTCTTTTGTATATCTCCCCTTCATGCTAGGTTCCCTTGAACTCAATCTAGGCACTGAGGGAGAATGTTTTGGTCACTATTTTCATTTTCTGAGTATGCAATGTTGTAATCATGGTGATCTTCAATGTTTTAAGAATGTTTCAAACCTGATGAGTTGATTTGGGGTGTTGTGCTTGACTTATTTGCTGATTTGGGTAAGTGACCTATTCATTTGAGTCTGTTTTCTTCATTTTTTGCTCTTTTTACCCAAAACACCATTCTAGGAACCAGGAGTGCTATATAACATACCTGGAGCACTACTCTGCATCCCTGGAGCATTCAAGAACCTAGCCAGAGCACTCAAAGATATACCTAGAGCTTTGAACCCTAAACTTAAAGAGAAGGACCCAAAACTCCTCTTGGAGGAATATGTCGTTTTAGAAAAGATCTCTTCTCCTCCAAGGATTCCCTTTACACTTGTCACAAGATATCTCTTTTTAAACTATATTATCCTTTCTTGCAAGAGTATTACCTCTTTATCTTGGATTTCTGAACATTGTTTCCTAAAAGGATATCTCCTTGTTGAATGTGGGTATCCTTGTTTCTAGCTTCCTTAAGACATCAACATAAGGTTATGTTGACATCTTAAGTGAGGGTAGAGAATATCACCCTGTTTATACCATATTATACTATATTTTTGCAATGTCTTAAATGGGGTGTTCATTCTTGAAACTAAAGAAAACCATGGGGGCTTCACTTAGTGAACCTGGGTTATAGCATGTGCATTAATAACATATTAAAGAATCCCCCTATTTTTAAAAAATTATTGCCCTGATCTCCATTTTTTCACCCCCTTCCAATACATAGGTTGAATTTAAATCCCCCTATTTTTCCCAAATATTGTATTTTTTCATAGCCTCAATTAAAAATTCCCCTATTTTCATCGATAGGCAATTTTTTACCCTCATTTTTGGGATATTAATCTCCTCAATATGAATGCACATGATATAATATTGCCTAGCTAGTGAATTCCCCAAGGAGAAAACAAAATATTACATGAGATGCATCATGCCTAAAACTAGATGCATCAATTTTATATGTCTTGTATGGGATGCACATTCTCTAAACCAAAGAAAATAAACTCTTACAAAAGATGTCCTCAATGCTAGGCATATATTTGTCTTACATGGGATTATACACTCTTGAAACCAGAGAAAAAAACTCTTGCACAAGATGTTCCCAATAACAAACACACATTTTCATTTTCCATTTTTGTCTTACATATGTTGTTGCATGATATAAACTATAGTAAACAAGCTCTTATATGAGACACTTAACACTTGAAACCAGACAGTTACATAGACAACAGGATGAGTGGAACTAGCAAAACATAAATAGACTATTCCTACTCTTCTCCCCAACATAGACCACATAGAAAAACACAACTAGAATGTGACATCCATGTCTTCTCCCATTCTTCTTCCCATAGATCACCTATAAAAATACAACTAGAGTGTGATATACATGCTCCTCCCTCATCTTCTCACCGTGAGCTCATATCTTTCCTATTTGTAGTTCATGATTTGATATGTTCTCTTTCTATTTTTATATGACCACTTGTGTCCTTGTGATGGTATTTCAAATATCATATTACTGGTGGAGAGATCTTGATTATTGAGGTCTCATCAGCTAGTTGACTTGAGGTCTTCTTTTGGTTCTTAGCTTCTGTATTATGTGTCATTTGTCTTTTATCTTTGTTTCTCTTTGTTTGCCTTTTTTTAATCTTTGTCTTTTTTTGTGTACCCTTCCATGTTATTATATGAGTTAATATCCTAAGATTGGGCACTTGGTTCCTTGAAATTAGTGATGTCTTATCTCATTATGATTGCGCTCTTAATTTCTCCTCTTTTCCATCTTTCATATACTTTACTGCAAGTATTTTCATAGGTTCAGATTCCCATTAAAATGGGGGATAAAATTAGGATCATAAATTTTCAGCAATATAATTTACACCTCATTTTTATGCCCCTACTTTACCATGATCTATCCCCATCACCTCTCTAGGTATAATTTGTACTAATTACCCAGCTTAGATATCATGAGAAAATTGTTGTGGTTCCCACAATGTAGTTCCCACCTCCTTGAAATCTTGTTTTGGTCAATTTTGTCATGGGACCAGGGTGTGGTATGTCTTGGTATGGACCATGGCACCCTAAAATGCTATGGTCCCTCTCAAAGAGGCCCAAATTTTAAATAGGTTAGGTGTTGTGTTATCTTGATGGGAATTCATTTATGTGGCTACACATGACCATTGTATGTCATCCTAATTGGTAATTTACCTAGAAACTATTATATAAAGACATTTTATCTACCTATTTTCATCTAAACAAATTGAAGACTCCATCTATTATCTACCTAAAGTACTTTTGCATTCGTGAAGAATTCATTACACATTTTCATATATCTTTAAGGTTGCATAGTCGTCCTTCAGCCATTGTGGAGAAAATCCATGTTAATTTTCATGTAAGCATGTGTATGTGTTTTTAGGGTTTTGACATGTTCATGCCATTTCATACAATATTTGTGATTACATTCAAAGATAAAGGAATCATCATCAACAATTACAAATTTGAGGTATATCTATTCAATTTTTATTTCAATATTTGTATTATTTCATTCAAGTTTAATTCCTAAATAGGGGTTTCACTTAGACGAACCCCTATCCAATAATTTTTTCCTTCCTTCTATGTGCATGAAATAAATATAGAGTTACACTCAGAATGATCTATAGCTCACCATTTTTGCCCGATCTCTTCAATACTCACCAATTTTTCCCTAATCTTCAGAAAAACAAATCAGTTCAACTTAAGGTGGAGAAATACCCCATCAAAGGAACCAATAATATAATTAGATTCTTGGTATTGCAAGGCTAGATATATTAGATTCCTCTCCTCCCTAATATGATGGTTAATTAGGTCATTTAGTGGTTTTATTATCTTAATTTAACCCTAACCCTAATAATCCGCCATTACAAATGTTCTCCCTTCCCTACAAGATAAAAAAACAAGAATTTTGGGATTAGTGTTACTTCTTTCCTAGACTCCTATCTAGGCCTGCCCCTTATCTTGAAAAACCCTCCAAACAACTTTTGGAATGGATTTATTGAGATATTTTTTGAAAATCTCATCAGGTAGAAAGGGAAATTATTTATACTTGCTAGTAAAGTGTAACTTGTTAAATCCTACCTTAAGAATGTCTCAGTTTATTATTTCTCTCTATTCAAAATGCCTTATGTGGTTGCGGATAAAATTGAAACAATTTAAAAATGATTTCTATGGACTGATAATGAAGAAAAGGCTAACATAGTCTTGCTGGCTTAGGATAGAGTTTATACGCTTAAAATATTAGGTGGGATAGGAATAAAGAAAATCTGACATCTCCATAGGACTCTTTTAGCCAAAATTGGTTTGGTAGATTATTAAAGGAGATAAAGATTGGGTCAGAATATTTTGAGCCAAATACCTCAGTTTGCCCTTGGTAACAATTTGTTATATGATATTGACCTCCCCTCAGTTTCTTGTATTTAGAATAATATTTTGAAAATCAATAATGTTCTTGAGGAAGGGAGAAGAAGATTGTTGGTGATGGAATAAGTACTAGATTTTGTGATGATTTGTTGATCAAGGATATGACCTTGACTACTACTACTAACTACTTCAAAATGATAAAAAAATTTCATAACCAAAAAAAAGGAATTATGTTGCACAGTTACCTTTCCTGGAAAGATGGTTAGGGGAGATGAAAAAACCTCAAGGATCAAATAGGGGATAGAGATGCTATTTTGATTTATAATTTTAAAAATATAGAAGAGGAGGCTATGGTTTCTAATTATTATCATGCAAATCGCTTCTTTCCTTCTATTAGGAAAGACTTTTAGAGTTGGAGATCCCAGTCTTTGGGGGCATTCTCAGTCAAATATTCTTATAGGGTGACAAGGGACTTGACAAGAGAAAATTTTAACTAGAATAATATATGGGTAAACAATCTTATTCCTAAAATTAATTTCTTTTGGTGGGTAATGAATCATAATAATATATTGACCATTGAAAAAGTAAATAAGAGGTAATTTCTTTTGTTAATAGATGTTCCTAGTTTTACGATGGTTCAGAAAGAATTGATCACATTTTCTTGCACTATCAATATGCTACTGAGGTATGGTTAGATTTTTTTGTTGCCCTATTGATCTCTTGGTCCCTTTCCGAGCGTCTAAGAGGTTTGATGGATTAGTGGTGTTAATGTCCCTTTAGTCAACCTAATATAAAAAAATATAGTTTCAAATTCCTCATTTTGTGGTTTGGAACATATGTAAGAAATGAAAAAATAGAATTTTAAGGGAAGAGGCAAGAAAAACCAAGATAAGTTTTCAAATCATCAAATAGGAAATCAAGAAAAATGTGAATGCTACATCCTATGGGATGTCACAAACCTCGCCAAGTTTTCAATGTCTCAAAATTAAATATATTTGGAGAATCAAACACAATCTTATGAAGATTAATTGGAATTAACTGATCCTAATAAAGCAATGCAAATGGACCCCTCTAGGGGCTAGATGGGTAAAATGTAGCTTTGATGAATGCTCTTAAGGTAACCCAAGGATCTCTAGTGTTGGAGGCATCATTAGAGATTGTAGGAAAACTTTTATTGAAGGATATTTTGTAAAATTGGGTAGGAGTTCTAATAATAGGAAGAAAGCTTTTGCTACTTGGCAATGTCTTAAAAGACATAATTAGATGACTTATCAAAAAAACATCCTTGAAAGAAACTTGAAAGTGATTATGGATTTCTTAAATGGCAATGTTGGTTGTCCTTAGTAAATAAATAGTGTCTTTGAAGAAAGAAAAGATTTGTTGAGGCACTTTCCTAATTTTAAAGTTCAACATGTCTTTCTTGAAGGCAATAGGGTGGTTTATGAAGTGGTCGAATATGGTCTTAACTTTGAAGATTCGACCCTCCTTAATTTCTCTCAATGTCCAAATACTCTTAAAGAAATTCTATATTCTGAAAGGAGCAAGTATTAAATAAGAGATTCCATTTATGATATAGCTATCATTGTTGCGTGTATAATGATATTATTAGAAGGAATGGCAGTGTATTTTTTTTCTTTCCCATAAGAAAGACCATTTAGAGAAATGTCACTTCACATGTGTGAATGGGATAGATTTTATAGATAAGTTTGCAACCCTAATTACCATCAGTTTTCTTTTTGTGGGGTCTATAACAAGCTTTGTGGGTCTAATCTATTATATGTTTGTTTGCCTTTTCGAATGATTGTAAAGATGAATTGTGCAATGGGTGTCTTTGAAATGGTCAAAACCTAAAGAATTTAAGGATTCACATAAAAATGATAATGTGTGGTACCTATTATACAAGACAGGGATGACCACTTTCTTTTTTGCTATAAAAGGATACTACAAGGCACTATCATCAAAATTTAATAATTCTTGGTAGAATGGGGTGGTCTCTATTAGTAGAATTATCTTCACTATTACTCTCAAGATTATTGTCGAGGTGACTGGTATGAAAAATGAAGGAAAGAAGGTGGAGAAGAATAATATAGGAGATTATAAAGGCTATCTCAAAAACGTCTTTGAGAAAGGTGAAAAGCCAAGGGTCTTGCAAAATGGCTATGACCATTCTATTTTTCTTGTGCCTTATGTCATGGTAAGTTATTATATGATTAAATATTTGAGCCTATAAGGTCACTACACTATTCATGCATACCATTTCCTCATTTTAAACAACATTAGGCATTGGTGAAAATTTTGATTTACCCTATTATCTATTTACCTCCTTGTTTGCTAGCATTTCAAAAGGGGCTACCCCTTTTCTTCACCAAGAGATGATTTATGCCCTATACCAATATGTTGTTGACCATTTCCCTCATCCTAGACATTTGTTAACCCTTTCTATAAACCCCCATGTCTTGGAAGAGGAACCTCATTCTTCAATTTGAATCAAAATAATTGAGTCAAACTTGTTACCTTCTATTGAGCCCAAGTCTACCTCCAAAGAAAAAGGAAAAATGATTAAAAATGAGCTAATCAATGAAGCCCTTGGGGTGGCTCTTTTGAAAACTACCTTAGAGAAAAGAAAAGTTGTCAACCCAAGAATAGCCTTGTTAAAGTAAGGAAAAATAGAAAATACACCCTAAGAAAACCAAATTACTATTGACTTGGATGAGAAAGGATCTTAAGAGGAGGATGAAACCAAACAAGATCATGATAAATAGGAGGAAATTTTGGGGGAGTGATGCTCTGCTTGCCTCATTACAAAAGAAAAAAATGGCAAAGTGGAAACTAAGGAGGTTATCTCTAAACTTGTTGAAGTTTTCACTTTCGAAGAAGATGAGTAATCCTCAACAAATGGCTTAGAGGATGAATATTTTCATGAGGTTGAAGAGGAATATGAGGCAAATAGTGACAATAATTCAAAGGAGACCAATAGGCTTAAGGAGGAAAGCAAAAAGTCTGATCAAAGTCCCCATTCCCCTACATACTGTGAAGAAAATGAGATGGTGCCTTGTTTGCAAGATTCTCTAGTAGAGAAGGAGGATGAAAAATCTTCCAAATTAAAGGGTCAGATTATCAACCTCCAAGTTAGAGTTATGAACCTCAAGTCCAAAGCAGAGTACAAATCATCTACATTTTGTTATTGAGTATGTTGCTAAAACTATCTATCTTCATTCATTCATTTCCCATTGAATTGCATTTCTATAATGATTTACTATTGTTACATGTTTCCACTTCTAACATATCTCATTTTCAACTATTGAGTACATTATCCACCAAGTTTACACTTTTATTGCATTACCAATATTAAAAATAAGCAAACAAAAATAATGACCAAACAAGTTAAACCTATGCCTAAATCTTGTTTGCCCATAAAATAACCTCCTTGGAAGTGATCTCAACATTGTGTTAAATTCTCTGAAAAATCTTGTTTTCCCATCAATTTTATCATAGATCATCTAATATAATAAATAACTAGAAAATCCATGACACAAATTATTTGAAATTTTAAAATTATGCAAAATATTGTTGAAATCCTCCTCTTAAATGCACATAAATTTTTGTTGAACAAGTCTGCCAACTTATGGATCATACATTATAATCAAAACCCTATTGTGCTAACTAGTCAAGATAAATTGTGTTGTAGTCATAAAAGGGCATGGAGGATTCACTCAAACCAAATGCATGCTATGTGAATCATGATGTTTCTCAAAGTAGCATATGGTAACTTCAAGGCACAATAGAGTTTTACAAGTTAATCAAATATTTGGATGTAAATGTGAATATTTGTAAGTTTAAAAACATACATAAGAGAAACTCTAGTTAGAAACTGTGTGGACATATTAGAGTGTCCATTTTTTTTATAAGATAGCCATAAATATAGAATACTTGATTGTAGAAAAAATCTCCAATGTCACACTAAGACATGTTTGCCTATTGAAAGATAGTGTTAAGAAAACTAGATTGTATGTCAAATAAAACTCCACAATTGTGAATATTGCAATGATAGGCTTGTCTCGGCAATGGCACTCCCATTGGGCACTCAAACAAACCATTTTGTCAAGGCAAATGCAAACTACATTGTGCATAAAATGACTAGCTATAGAGAATTTAAGAAGGTATGGCTGGAGAGTGATTCATAAATATAATAAATTGTTTTAATAGAAAATATCCTCCTATTTGGATGATTAACCATTTAATGCAGGAATTGTTTGAAATGATGACCAAATTTGACACTATTAAAATATCACATGTTTTGAAGGAGGGTAACAGGATACTTGACCATGTGGCTAATCTCAGTGTGGTTAGCGATGATGAAAAGTGGTGGTAGGAAGGGGATTCCTTCCCATTCCAATTATGTGATTTGGTGAGGAAGGATGATTTGGTATTCTGATAATGTCTAAGTTGTGATTGTCATTGATGGACACACACTTATTTTATGTATGAGTTATTCTCCATTGGTAATATGTGTTGTGTTGTTCACACTGATATTATATGCCATTGTATGTATAGTCTTTATTTGTTGAAGACTATCAATGTTTCAAAGAAGAAGCTTACCAGTCGTAGCAGTATAAAGACCTCAAGCGGTATGAAGACCTCAAGTAGAACAAAGACCCCTAGCAGCAGTTAATCTTTTGATTGAAACATTATGTTCCAGTTTTCTATCTTATTCGTTAAACCGGTAATCGGTATACTATGCCAAACCGGTATAATTGTAAAGTGTGATGAGTTATCATCCACTAATACTTTAGTGGTGTTTCTGTGTCGTGTTACCAAATATGTCTAGATGTACTGTACCTAGGAGACTATAGTCTAATCTTATTGGACTGACATGAAATCATATTCCTATATGAGGACATCATGTCTAGGGTTTTAAAGGATTGATGTGTACGAGTATTGTAGAGTAGAGTAGGTCTGAAATAGGTATCTCACTGCAGAGCTTGTGAGTTCAAAGGATAGAAGAGTGAGTTAATGTTGTAATGCATTAACGGAGAACTATCAAGGATCTAATCAAGCATTCTGTGTTATCTTCTATATCATTCACTTGTTGATTACTAATCTCTTTGACAAGTCTGAAACCCTTAATCGGGTAGGCTCAGCCAAGCCTATTGTAAATTCTCTAACAAGGTGGTTCATAGTCGTGGATCTAAAATCCTTTAACAGGGTAGTCTTTAACAGGACTTATCTCCTAACAGAGATCTAGATTCCTAACAAGATCTATTATGGTGAAGAACATTGCAAGGCCTTAACCGCTCTTACCTTAACTGATCTGGTTACTATTTTGCAGATAGTTGACTTGTAAGTTTTACTCACTGTGGTTTTCCCCATTTGGATTTGTACGTCAAAATATCTTGTGTTATGGTGACTGTGCTTCTGTGGGTGAATGCTCTATTTTCTATTTGGCTTATTTATATTTTAACTAGTTTGTTGTTTAAACTACTACACTGGTCAGTTGGAAAATTATTTAAGAGTTTGGTTAAGTTCTTAGGCATACTAATCCATCCCCCCCTCTTAGTATTCATCAATTGGTCTCAGAGCTGACCTTTCTATAAGTCTAACCACTTGGAAGGAGATATGGGGGAATACAGCATAAGGAAACTCACTCACCATCTAATAGAGTATGAGAGAGCCTATGATGAACTCAAAATCAAGTATAAAGCCTCTTTAGCCAAGAGAAGAGAACTTGCTTAGAAATCGATGGAATTTGCTAAAAAATGGCTCTTTTGATGAAGCAGACATGGAGGCCCTAGTAAGAGAAGTGGAGAAACTAAATGGATCCAAAACTAACCTAAGGAGGGAGTTGGAAGGACTAACTATCAGGATGAGTCAGAAGCTAGAAAATAGAAGAAAAGATGAAGATTTGATGAAGGACAAGGAGTGTGAGATCTCTAAGTTGAAAGAAGAGATTGGTACCATCACTGCTCATCTGCAAGAGGTTAATGAAGAGAAAGAAGAAATACAACTAGACCTCAATACTGCTATCTCTCAAAATGAAACCTTGATGAAAACCAATGATGCTCTTTCCAAGGAACTTGCTGAATCAAAGGAGATACTTGCAAAGTTCAACTAGAGTGCTGCTAAACTAGAACAAAAGCTGGAATCAGTGAAACCATCAAAGGATACCATTGGACTTGGTTTCTCTGCATATGAGGAAGGTGAAACCTCTGGAGCCAAGATTAATTCACCAAAAGAGCAACTAGTACCTAAGAGAAAATGTAAGCCAAAGTTTAAACTTGTATGCTTCAACTGTCATAAGGAAGGACATACTACCAATGTATGTAGGAGCAAGGCTTACAATAATTTTCCTTACATACAAAACAATGTGGCTAGAACTGGTAGATTTAATGGTCACTGTTATGAATGCAACAAGTTTGGGCATAGATCTTTTGAGTGCAGGTCGGTTATGAAAAAATATGGAAGTTATGCACCAAGATCTAAAGAAGTTGTCTAGGAACCTCCTATGAACCAGAACCCAAACCGGTACAAAACCTATGACCACTAGTCAAATGGTTATGGAGCGGAAAATAATTGGAGAGCAATCTATTTGATCTATCATGGTAGCGGTTACACTATTGCAACATGCAAAAGGAAGAACAGAAATGTGAACACCAGACCATGGAGAACACCTGGTATGGTATGCTATCATTGCAACAAACTGGGACACACTGCAAGAGCATGCAGACTGAGAAAGAATTCATTAGGAGACGTACCGGTCGACCCAGAAGGGAAGATCAATGTTGAAACCGTTCAGGAAGATATGGATAAAACTTGGAAAAAGAAATCTGAAGAGAAGCCACAAGATGTACCAGTATTTGCACCCAGTGTGGAGATTCCTTAACCAGCAAACTGAGCTTTGAAAAGCTTAAGGGGAACATATCAGTAACAATGTCTCAAACCCCCAGAGTATATTAGTAAAGTGCCTTTATCGGTATTAGTTACATGTTGACCGATAGAAGAAATGAAGTGGTAATAGGAAAAGTAAGGGTTTGTGCTCTAACAGTGATGCATTTATTATGGTAGGTAGGAGCATATTTAAAAGTGACTTTCATCATCATTTTTACTTACCTATTTTCAAAGAAGAATTTTTCTAGCTTGAGCAGAGCAACAAGAGAGATTCATCTTGCATTCAAAATAATTCAGGAAGATATCTTGCACAATATTTTGTAGTCATTTAGAGCGGACGTCAGAGTGGTAAAACAAGCTTTGGAGAAGTGTGTTGCATTCGAAATCGGTGTAGCCTAGTTCAAAATTGGTGAACCCTAGGTTGGAATAATAAGGTATTTTTTGTCGAATCACTCTCATCATTTAGAATTATCTTGATATGGCTTCTACATTTGAAATCTCTTCTAGTTGTACTGAACCTAAGGAACCATCTGAGTTTCTTAGGAGGAAGGTGAAGTACAATGCCCTATCTCAAATTCCCACCAGAGTCATTGTCAAAGGGGATGTTTCAAGATATATTGATTACAAACTAGAAGACCTACAGTCTCTTGTGACTCACTCCCAGCTGAGTCTATTCTATGGAAATGATATGAAGATTAAACCTGAGTATAGTGTAATCGAGAAGAAGAAACTTCACAATGTAGTATATTTTATCGAGGAATTTTTAGAAGAACACATTAGGATTATTCTAAGTAGGGTTCATGGTGATAAGATGTACCTTGAGAAAACCCATGATATTACACCAGAGGCAATTCATGTCGTGATCAGTTTCTACAATGTTGGGGAAGTCCCCGTTCTTCGCATGATCACCAAAACCAAAGTGACAGAGCTCACCGGTTCTTTGAGCGACCAATAGGCAATGACTATAAACATCATAAAAGGTGACTTGGTGAAATATGCATGCATGGTAATTGATTATAGAGTATTCTATGCTAGCCAAATGAATTACATTCCTATAGCTATGGTGCATGTTGCTTATAGAATGATCAAGGAGAATGCAGAATGTGACTTATGTACCTACATGTAGAAACTAAAGAACCTGAAGTCCATCAAAGTGGACAAAACTCCAAGGTTTAAGTTTGGTCAACTGCTTGTTAGTTTATTTTTCTATTTTCAAGGATATTTTCTAGGAGTTAGTGATGTTCAATGGTCACATGACCTACCAATTTCCAAACAAATAAAGAAGAGTCTACAAGTAGTGGGAACTACATATCCGGAGACTCTGAATAGGTATTTTGCTCAATTGAGACTAAAGATGAACCAAAGAATCAGAATATTAGGTGATGTGATTAAAAAGTATGAAGAGGATATCTGTTTCACAATCAAAGTGGATCATTGCATAATGGAAGCAGTTGAGCCCAGAGAAGATGAAGTTGAGCCTATGGGCTATGAAGTGGTAAATGATATACTCACTGAGTATGCCTCTACCCTACTTGCTTCACCACTAGATCCAAAGAAAAAGAGGACCGATACTTACTCTGAGAGGATCAAATCTATTGAAGTACTGAAGCAAAAAAAGAGTAAAGCAGTGCCATCAATATTAGCACCAGTTACATCTACTACTAGTCCTAGAGTGACCAAGAGGTCACCATCCAAAAAGAAACTAGAGTCTATTCTGCCAAAGGCATTTGAAAGGAAGAGGAAAAATAGGAATAATTCACTGGATTCAGAAGACATCAAACTGAAGGCAATCAAGCAAGAAGATGAAGTCCACCGGTAATGTACTAGCAACCTCTGCACCAGTAAATATACATGTTTCTTCTTACCAGCCTATGACACATTTTTAAAGAATTATGAAGAATGTTAAAAGGAAAGTACTTGATGATCTAAATGATTATTTTGATGATCTTAATGATCGTGAAAAGGAAGTAGAGCTAGAGGTCATTAAATATTTGTATGATAATGATCGGTCTCTGATTGACATTAAACCTGTTGTTCCTAATTCTTTGTATAATTATTTGGATAATAAATGGCACATTGTCATTGAAAAGGAGAAAGAAATTAGGGAAGAAATCTTTTCCCAATATTTTCCTGATGCCTCTAATTCAAAATTATTTGAGATTCTTAATCGATACAAAGGTATCTTTCTCATGCGAAAAAGAAGACTCTAGCTACTCGGTAGAAAAACCTCTAAAGTGGAAAAAGACACTCATTTGAAGGTTAAAGCATCTATCAAAATGGAAAAACTATCCAAAGCTAATGGACTGGCTGAGAAAGAGCCTGACCTATCCACAGCCAAACTGGATGAAATATTTGACAGTCTAGGTGAAAGAATAGTAGATCAAAATGAACCCATTGATGTTGATGCACTGGATGTTGAGGACACCACTCCAGAGAAGGAGAAAGCTGAAAAGGAGAGAGTAGAGAAAGAAAAGGATGAGAAAGCAGCAAAAGAGAAACGAAAAAAAGAGAAACTAGAAAAAGAGAAAGCGAAGAAAGAAAAACAAGAGAAAGAGCAAGCAGAGAAAGCAAGACACGAGAAAGAGAGAATAGAGAAGGAAGAAGAGAAGGAGGAAGAGGAGAAGAAGAAGGAAGATGAGAAGAAAAAGGAAGAAGAGAAAAAGAGGGAAGAAGAGCAGAAGAAAGAAGAAGAGAAGAAGAGAGTGGAAGAGGAAAAAGAGAAGACTGCCAAGGTCACTTAGGAAAAAGAAGAAGAGGAGAAGAAAAGATGAGGAGATCAAGGAAAAGGAAGGAGGATAGACTCATAAGGCAACTGAAGATCAAGCAAAGAAGGTTGATCCCACTAGTCCCACTAATTTGACTCTTGCATGTCTTACTTAATTGGTTGATGAAAGTGAGCTACTGAGGAGCATTCTACTAGCACAGGTCAAATTGGATGAACTGAGGAAAAGAAAGAACGGGATGTCATTTAATTTGTTATTGACACTCTTTCCAATCTAATTCCCAGTACTAACCTTCCCAGTACCGATTCCTCATTGGCCAAGTTAAAACTTCTTTGCATAGTGGTAGATGATCAAGTGAAATCTTTAGAAGATGTTGCCCAGGTTTCTACTGAGAAGAAGCATGAAAAAGATCTAAAAGCTTCATTAGTAAAGCAAATGGATGTAGACAGAGAAAAACTACTTAAGCAAAAGGATGATATAAGTTTAATTATGGGTGAAGGCAACCTACTCTTGAGCAAAATTTGCCAACCTCGCCTATTTTGTAAAGATGCTCTACAACAGAAGAGTCAACTCCAATCGAAGTTAAAGAAGTATATCGGCAACTTCAAATTGCCATATGATTCATTGACAATGTATGGACAGACTATTCACACTCACCAATGTCAGATTGCAAAGATTGAATCAGAGATCTGCAAGCGGACTCAAGATCTATAGGAGCTCTAGTTACTTCTATTACCAAGATTGCAGGTTCTTCAGATGTGCTTCCTGAACTTGGAAGCTATTACTGTAACACAAGAGATGAGAACTATTGATGCAATAGAAGAATTAGCCTTCCAGATGAAGATCGAGAGTGAAATTGTTGCCTCACTTCTTTATTCATGGTCTTTAGACATGAAGAATTTTCTGAAAAACTTTAAATATCTTTTTGAGAAGTTTTACTCTTTATTGTCATGAACATATACTCCGTTTTATGTAATATCACTATGGTAAATTTTGGTGAAATAGGGAGTGTTTGCATGAATTTGTCATTGTTGGCAAAGGGGGAGTAGTATTGAAAATTTCATGCACATACTTGTAATTTTTGCAAAGGGAGTAGTGTATATGCTTAGGGGGAGTAATTTTGATTATGGCATCTATTTTTGTTTTATAAGAACTTAGATGTAAAAATTTTCCTAAGTGTTGCCATCAATGCCAAAGGGGGAGATTGTTGGTATTTTGATAATGTCTAAGTTGTGATTGTCATTGATGGACACACACTTATTTTATGTATGAGTTATTCTCAACCGATAATATGTGTTGTGTTGCTCACACCGGTATTATATGCCATTGTATGTATAATATTTATTTGTTGAAGACTATCGGTGTTTTGAAGAAGAAGCTTACCGGTCGTAGCGGTATGAAGACCTCAAGCGGTATGAAGACCTCAAGCGGAATGAAGACCCCTAGTGGCAATTAATATTTTGATCGGAACATTATGTTCTAGTTTTCTAGTCTTATTCGTTAAACTGGTAATTGGTATACTATGCCAAACCAGTATAATTGTAAAGTTTGATGAGTTATTATCCAGTGACACTTTAGCGATGTTTTTGTGCCCTTTTACCAAATATGTCTAGATGCATAGTACCTAGGAAATTGTAGTTTAATCTTATTGAACTGACATGAAATCAGATTCCTATATGAGGACATCATGTCTAGGGTTTTGAAGGATTGATGTGTGTGAGTATTGTAGAGCAGATTAGGTTTGTGCGAAATTGGTATCTCACTACAGAGCTTGTGAGTGCAAAGGATAGAAGACTAAAGTAATGCTATAATGCATTAACGGAGAACTGTCAAAGATCTAATCAAGCATTACATGCTATCTTCTAGATCATTCACTTGTTGATTATTAATCTCTTCAACAAGTCTGAAACCCCTAACCACGTAGGCCCAGCCAAGCCTATTGTAAATCCTCTAACAAGGTGGTTCATAGTCGTGGATCTGAAATCCTTTAAAAGGGTAGTCTTTAATAGGACTTATCTCCTAACAGAGATCTAGATTCCTAACAGGATCTATTCTGGTGAAGAGCATTGCAAGGCCTTAACCAGTCTGGTTACTATTCTACAGATAGTTGACTTGTGAGTTTTACACACCGTGGTTTTTCCCATTTGGGTTTCCACATCAAAATATCTTATGTTATGGTGATTGTTCTTTTGTGAGTGAATTCTCTATTTTCTATTTGGCTTATCTATATTTTAACCAGTTTGTTGTTTAAACTACTGCACTGGTCTGCTAGAAAATTGTTTAAGAGTTTGGTTAAGTTCTTAGGCATACTAATTCACCCCCCCTCTTAGTATTCATCAAGACACCAAAAATCTCTCTTTTCTTGAACATTAATCATGACAAATCACATGTGTAGGACTTTTCATAGAAATAAGTGAAGGCAAGTTTCCATATTTTTCCTGTGGCTCTGTTTGTTTTGCGCCAATCTAAAGTTTGGTTTTGGTGTCATCGGAAAGAATTACACAATTGTACCATAATGGAGGAGACAAAAAAAGAATGGAGCCATCCTCACGTGAGCTTTGGGAGAAAAATGAGGAGGTCTAGAGAGAAGTCGTTGATGGGGGACTAGATCCCTTTTTTTGGAAAAGTCATGGACATAACCATCATCTCACATATTTGTTTGTGAGAAATTGGGATAAGGGGGTGCTATGTGTGTATGGGGCAGAGTTCAAAATTGACAAATCCTTTATTGCTAAATTTTTTGAGCTCAGTATGGAGGAGAGGAAATTTTTTGAGGGAAAGGAAAAATTTGGAAGAAGCCCTCTCAGTTTTCTATAAAAAAACAAAGTGAAAGAAGAAGGGTTAAGAAGAACCCAGATGGTGGATACAATAAGGTGGACCTTTAGAGTCTCGAGGAGGACATGGCATAGTTCATATTGTGGTACATAACTCTCGATGACCGCTTTCCTAGCATCTTTACTTACCATTTCATGATTTTGAATCATTTTAAGCTGACAAAAAAAATTTCATTCCATTTTATTTTCTATCTTATTTGGAGTTATCTATTAGTAAGCACTCTAAGAATGAGGATAATTCAGTTATACATGAGGGTTTAATCCTCCTAATCATGGAGTATTTTTTGTGTTTTTCTATTTTGGTGTGATTCCCTTATTTCTGTTGTTGTTTACCAGTTGGTTAGAATTTGGTTATTGTGTTTAATTTTTGGATGGATTTGGGTTTTGGGTCTCTGTAAAACCCGTTTATCATAATAAAAAACTCAACAACTGTGAATGCAATTTAATTCATTTTAAAATTTTGCAGATCCAATAAAAATATTTAAATGTGTTCTTTTGTTCAAATTCTCAAATTGTGTGATTCGCTTGCAACTTGTTGACATCACATTCTTGACTTTATGCAAAGCATTTGATTTTAAGAACTATGTTCAAGTGGATACATGGTTACACTATTCACAAAATCTCGATGCTCAACAACAACCTTTCTAGAAGCCTTGAAATTTTTTTCAAGATTTGCATTGAATAATATTTAATGATAGCACAAGATGCAAGAGGATCTCCTATGCCTCAAACAATCTTCTAGTATTTTATTAAATAAGCCGACTAGAAAGTGTGATTTGATAATCAAATTGACCATACAACTTGCCATACAATTTGTAGATCAAATTTTTTTTGCTAAAAATTTAAATCAATGAGTTACAAAAATAAGAAAAAGAACCCACTTAGAAGAAATTCTTGTAGCATAAAGAATAGTCTTGTTTGGAATCTCCTTCAAAATGAATTTAGGTTCAAACCTCATTGGAGAATGGATCAAACTCGTCTGAAAACTGCTAAAATGAACCATTCCAAATTAATTATCTATTAGATCTAGTAACAATTTAAAACTAAAACTTTAAAAAACTAATCTGATCTAATAATATATATATATATAAATTTCTTGATCCAAAGTAATTGGATGCAAAACTTCATCTACAAATTTAGAGTGTGAAGACACAATATTTTATTTTTGGAAATTGTAAAACCCCTATTCAAGATACCCATATAATCTCTATAGATGTCTCTTGAAAATCAAGAAATCATCATGAACAATAGGCATAGGGTTCTAGAAGATTGTCTGCACAAGTGATAGGCATGGGCTATTAAAACCTAAACAAGAAAATCCCTAGTAAAAGAAAAATTATACTTCAAAGCCTCTGAAACTTCAACTATATTGTTGGTTGTTGAAAAGATCAACAACGTAGCCATACCTATGCAACACATCATTTTTTCCTTCCAACATTTCCAAAGAATTGTCAGAAATAAAAAATATTGAAATATATTTGTTGAAACTTATGCATGGTAGAAATAAAACCCTACCTATGAAAAACATTGTACTTCTTGTTGAATATGGAGAGCTTGATTCAAGCAACTTTCATAAACCCTAGCTTGTGATTGTTCATGTCTTGGAAAATGTCATCCTTAGTGTAGGGATACACAAAGCCACAGATGGGAGCCCATAACTAGTCATATGTCAGATTGAATTTTACACCATGTTGAACTTGGTTGATCAACTTTCTATACAAATATTTTGGTGCACTTGGAATGCCTGGTAGCATTAGGGTTTCATCCAGCTATGATGCACAAAATTTAGATGACAAAGAAAGCCTTAAGGGAGATGAGTCTAGAGAAAGATCTCAGGTTTGATTTTGTACATCAAAATATTTGTTAGGGAGAAAAAACAGCATGAGATTACTGAATTCTAGTGGACAATGTCCTATATATGGCCTATTGGCTAATAATTTTTTTAAATAAAGTAGAAGCTTAAATGTCAGAGAACATAATAATATCTTATATATGTTTATTTAAAAAATATTAATTTTTTAGTTGTTTTATTTATTTATAAATTATTTAATTAAATTGAAAGTTTTTTTTCTATGAAGAGTGAGTTAAGTGTTAAGTTTTGAATTTATTTATTTTTAAACTATTTTTATTATATTGAATTTTATTTAAATGAATCAGTTAAGTGATAAAATTAATAGTAACAAATGTTTATGATAAAAGGAGAAAAAAATTTAGCCCCTTTATTTTTCATTGTATTCTATTTCATTTTTCTATAATGCAAAATTACCTCCTCTAATATTTATCATTAGGAGAGCTTGTTTAAATTTAAATTCTCAATCAAAACATTGTGAACAACTCTATATTATTTTAAAGTGCTTTCAATAGATATAATCAAGTATAGAAGACACCATATTTTATGTCTTGCGATTTAGTCATAACTTCAAGATATGGTTATCAATTGTGTAGTATAGGAGTTCACAACTCATGAATGATTTTTTTTATTTAATATCAATTAGAATAGATATTTTGAAAATGTAGAAAAATTGTATAATATGTTTTTCATAAACTAGTAAATATAGTTTTAAAATTATATTTTATTATAAAATATTTAAATCATAATCTTAGAAGGAAAAAACTAAATGTTATAATTAAAGTTTCATATGGTTAAAAACAAATTGTACAAATATTAAATTTAGTTGAGTTCTCCCTTGACACTGCACTTGATTTTTTTTGGAGAGATGTGATCAAAATATGCACCAATCATCCTAAGGGAAAGGGTGGAGTTGTCTAAGTGGTCAAATCACATTAGGGATAGGGGCGTCTCCCCTTGTAATAGAGTGGCTTGGGCCTCCTTGGATATCAGAGGCTTCTATTTTGGGGTATGTTCTATATATGCTCCTAATGATCAAAGGGAAAGAGTGTCCCTCTAGAATTGGTTGGAAGCCCTTCCAAGTATCCCCTGGGTCATGGCTAGAGACTTTAACATGATTGAAAACCAAGATGATAAGGTCAGGGGGATCCCTTCCGAATGGAAGTGCCAAGAGAAACCTCACTGGGATAGATTTAAACAACACATGCAACTATTTGACCCCCTTGGGGATGGCAAATCTGAATCCTCTGCCCTATGGTACACTTGGTGCAACTTTCAGCAAGGCCCCAGCTAAATTTACTCCAGATTAGACAGGTTCTATGTTAATAAAAATTTCTTCTCCTTCTCCCCTAACCACTTGGGAAACTCGGTGGCTATTCTGCCAGTAACCTTATCTGGCCATTTTCCTATCACTGTTGTCATCAATACTAAGAACTCCATCCCTAACAGCAATCATCTCAATAAGAAGTTTATCCTTAATACCTCCCTGCTAAATGACAAGGATGCCCTAACTGCCATTAAAATGGTTAGACTCTTTAACATGCACTCTCAACGTCCCCATTCTCACACCCTTAGATGGAACAGAAATGTCTTTTCTTGGAAAAAAATATTCCAAACTATAGGCTAGAAGAAAGTCAAGGATCTCAGGCTTGTGGAAAAAACTCTCACTAAGTTGCTCCACCTCTTGGAGCATGAAATAAAATTACATCCTTCCTTCTCTATCCTGGTAGAACAGGTAGCTCAAGCTAGAGACATTCTTAGGAAACATCAATAGGTCAAAATCAAGGGTGCCCTCATCAAAGCACGTAATCATTGGCTCAAATTTAGAGATAAAGGCTCTAAAGTCTTCTTCAATCTCCTTAAACAAAAACAAAATAGAGAAAAATTTGATAGAATCATAGTTGAGGATAAGGAACTCCTGAACATCAATGAGATCAAAGATGCTTTTGAAATGTTTTATAAAACCCTCTTTACCTCGGAAGATAGTGAAGCCTCAAAAGAGGCTAGAAATAGGTGCAGTAACATTATCCCAAAAAGAATCTCCAAGGCTGAAGCTCTTCCTCTCAAGATCAAAATCTCTATGACAGAAATTGTTGATGCCATTAAAGCCTTCAAGGATGATAAGGCCCCAAGCCCCGATAAACTTCTTGCTAAGTTTTACAAAACCAATATTGAGTGGGTCACCAAAGACCTTTATGACATATACACCGAAGAATTTGATAGTGGCACCCTTGGGGAGTCCATCAATAGGGGCATTGTTAAACTTATCTCAAAAGATGGGGACAAAGCCCTCATAAAAAACTGGAGGCCAATTACTCTCCTCAACGTTTCTTATAAAATCCTGGCCAAAGCCCTAGCCTCTCGCCTTGAGAAGATCCTTCCCAAGTTCATCTGCTCTACCCAAATAGGATCCATTAAAGGAAGGTATATCTTGGAGAACCTTGTCACTAG
Organism: Cryptomeria japonica; assembly: GCF_030272615.1. Taxonomy (NCBI): domain Eukaryota; kingdom Viridiplantae; phylum Streptophyta; class Pinopsida; order Cupressales; family Cupressaceae; genus Cryptomeria; species Cryptomeria japonica. The sequence goes on from NC_081409.1 coordinate 711,582,398, forward strand.
CTAGGAATCTATGGAATGGGCCAAAACTTCAAATTAAGATACTGCCATGTTACTTGTAGACTTTGAGAAGGCCTATGATAGGGTGGAATGGGACTTCATCCTCATGATGCTCAAAGCCTTTGGTTTCCCTAGAGAGTTCTATAAATATGTCCAAATTCTCCTCAAACATGCCTCTGCCATGGTTGAAGTTAATGGATCACTTTCCTAGTCTATTCCTCTTTCTATATCCATTAGACAAGGCTACCCCCTCACCCCTGTTCTGTTTGTCATTACCTCAGACTCTCTCTTTTACCTCCTAAGAGATGATACCCTATCCCCTAAAGTTCATGGCATTAAGATGCCAGATGACTCTGAATTGCTCAACATACAATTTGCTGATGACTTTGCTCTCTTCCTAGAGCTCTCTAGGCATAACATCGACTCCCTCAATCAAAAGCTTGCAACCTTTGGCAAAGCCTCTAGTGCTCGTATCTCCAATTCCAAGTCTATCCTATTTGGGTGGAACAAGGAAGCCCCGAACTGGCTTCAGCAGGTTCGATACTCAGTGGGAGGACCCAATAAAATAGTCAGGTACCTTGGTATCCCTTTTTCTGTCTCTCCCTCTCTCAAGGATATGTGGATTTGGGTCAAAGAAAAGATTGAGAAAAAACTTAATAAATGAGACAATAGGATTCTATCCTTGGCTAGTAGGATCCAAGTCTACCGAAAAATCCCCTCCTCCTATAGTTTGTACTACTCCTCTATCTGGATGTTGAGTAACTACCAAGTTTATGAGATCCAAAAATCTATCAGGCGCTCCCTTTGGTCTGACGGTAAGGGTAAAAGAAAGGCTCACACGGTCAAATGGCTCTCGTGCCACATAGATAAGAAACTTGATGGGCTAGGACTTAAGGATCTCAGAATGCAAGGATTTTTCCTAGCTGTCAAGTGGATATTTCATGCCTTGGAAGGACAAGAACCCTGGAAGATCCTTATCAGAAATAACGTACAAAATGGCGTCCCTGAGTCTGCTAAATCTTAGAAAGCCCTCCCCTTTAGTGATCTGATAGCAAACAGATTCTCTATGTCTGTTCAAGGCACTTGGGTGTTTAAATCCATTTGGAAAGCCTGGGAGAATGTGCATAAACTTATTACCAACTCTAATATTGACTGTAATAATACTCTGCATGGGGAAAGGTCAATATGGTGGAATCTCTACCACAACTCTAAACCCCTCACTTTAACCCAAGGCTGCTCTGCTAGGAATTGGTATAATAAAGGCATTAAATACCTCATGGACATCTTGGAACATGATAATCTCATCAGCTGGGAGGACCTTACCAATAAGCTTGGCCTCCCTGCCTCGCATAAGAGAACCTACAATATGATTAAAAATGCTTGTGCTTGTCTAGATCTTCCTAGGAACACTGATGTAGATGCTCACAGATACCTCTCATTCCAATGGAAGGATGGCTCCCTCCTCTCCAAGGTCAAAGCCAAGTCTATCTACAAACTGCTCACTCACGATACCACAATGATTGATCATATTAACTCCCTTTGGTATGTTGACCTTAATACATCTACCTGGCAGAAAACATTTGAGAAACTATGGAATTCCCCCATCCCCCCTAAAATCAAATGGTTCAGGTGGCAACTAATGTTGGATAGACTCCCTATTAGGAATAACATTGATGCCTTCGGCCTATGCTCTGTATGTAGGAAGCCTGAGACTATGCGGCACATCTTTTTTTACTGCATTTTTGCCAGAGAGGTTTGGCTGATGTTTGGAATTTCCATTACTGAACATGTTTGTACTCTTGATATTTTTGCTGGATTCATTCATGGCCTCAAGAAGGATACTAACCTATTTTGGCAAATTCTCTCTTCTTTCATACTTTGGTTTATTTGGAAGCTTAGAAATAAGAAAAAATTCCAAGGTACTGATAGGACTCTTACTAGGTTTTTTAAGAAACTCACACGTTATAAAATTGATGTGCAAGTATGTTTTTTGATGAATGTTGAGAGGCAGAAGCTGTTGCGTTTCTTCAGGGATGGCTGGGTAACCATGTTCACATATGAGATGAAGGATGGCTTTGAATGGGCTAGAATTGCAGATAACCAGACTGCATTCAATGAGGCTCTAAAGAAATTGATCAAGGAACTTAGGGACAACAAACGTCCCTACTTTGATAAGCTCAAAATGTTTACCCAGGTCCTAGAGCGGAAGAAGGTGGTGTGGATGGAAGGGCCATAAGGATGGACAACATGGATGGAAAACCAGGATAAGATTCTACAATAGGTGTCCAGTAGCCTTTAGTTGATGTATATGGTTTACTATATATACTCTCTCTCATAACTGTTTTTTTTTGTAGGAGGTTGTCTTTGTTCAGTCAGATAATCCCACTGGTTAATGGCTGAGGCTTTGCCTCCCATCCTCATTTTTGTATAAACTCTCCTTAATTTGGTCTCTCTATATTTAATATAAAAAAAAATTATTGTATATAAATATTTTTTATAGAATTTTTAATTAATTAATTAAAGAACGTCAATAATGTATTCAATCATTCAAATGATGAATTATGAAGTGTGCTATAAAATATGGATTAAAAAATTACATACTTTTTCGTAGAATCTTTTCAAATCATATTGTAATGTACTACAAAACTATAATGTATCTAATTGATAAATTTTCAAGTGAGAAAACATTGTTTGAAAGTCAAGCTTCTTGAGAAGTCGAGGATAATTTTTTTAAAGCTCATCATCTTATTGATGACGGAATACAAAATGTCATTCACCACATTGATTTAAAAAAATCATGCATTTTTACTCTAAAATTTTTGAAAATTATTTAATGAACCTTTTCCAATATAAATATTTTGTGAAAATACATTAAGAACTTGTTATTTGCCTTAAAGATTTTTTTCGTTAATATAATATATTTCCAACTATTTCCTCATTTTTTGAACAATTGAAATGAAATTGCTAGTTTAATTAGTTTTTTACATTAACATTGACTATAGCTTATATCACTTATAAAAATGACTTTCATAAAACAAATACATAATCAATCTTTTAATACTCTAAATTTTCAAATACCCATTAAAAATACATTTGAAAGTTTTAAATTTTTTTCTCTTTTACATGTGATATGTAAATAGAAGAGAGCTTTAAATTGTCTAAATTTTCAAATACCCATTAAAAATACATTTGAAAGTCTTAATTTCTTAGCTCTTTTCCCTGCCTATGAAGACAAAAGAGGGGATAGGAGATAGACCCACCAAGATCTAATCTGATTTTGGAGGGTCGTGGCTATTCTAGCTCCAAAACAGACCTGTCGTACAGCGTGTTAGTGACAGGTTAGTCAATCGCAACCGTTAACTGCAAAATCGACGGTGTAAAACGCACGATCCGTACTATCTTTTTGAAGCCAAAATAGACACGTCTAGGAAATGGGGATAGGAGATAGATCTACCTCACTCTGGTTTGTATTGAACGAGATAACATTGACCTTAACAAGTGCCTCTTATTTATAGAGGTCTTGGAATTGTATACAAATCTAAAAATTCAAAGCACGTGCTAGGACTACGAACAGGAAGGTGATTCTGGAAGTTTATGTTTTTAATGCTGGGCATAGGTAATTGTGAAAACTGCCGTATTAAATATTTTGTTTGATAAAAAAACTTCTGTGCAGGTGGACCGTTGGGGGAGAAATTAATGCTAACAAACCTAGAGTCTTTGCGTAATGCAATAGCCAAAGACAAGAGAGCTGATGTGCATTTATGATATTTATGATATTTTCAAGTCATATATCAGCTATTACCAATTTTTGTCATTCTCTAGCAACCATATTTGACCCTCCAAACACGCAAGTCTTTGACGCCGGCGCAAACGAGGGCTACTTTTCTTTGGAGTTTTACTGTGTATTCCGATCAAAAACATATGAAAACTAACAATACAGAAATGGGAAAGAACAGTATAGTAGCATATATGATCTTCGGTCTAGTTGTAATTTACAACTGTGACGGGTTAGATGCTGGTAAGGGAGATTATCTTTCCTTGGGCGACTCGCTTATTGGAAATCAGACAATAACTTCAACAAATGGCACGTTTGAATTGGGGTTTTTCAGTCCAAATGGAAGCAATAACTGGTATATTGGCATCTGGTTTGCCAAAGTGTCAGACAGGATGATCGTTTGGGTGGCTAACAGGGAGAGTCCGGCGAAAAACAAGCCTGGCGTTTTGAAGCTCTCAAACGGAGGTAATCTGGGACTGTTTGATGCAGAGGGTTCGTCTCTTTGGTCTGTCAACGCATCAAAGAAGCCCTCTCGGGCTGTTCTATTAGATTCTGGTAATTTTTTAATGATGACCGACGACAGTAAAGCTGAGACTCTCTGGCAGAGTTTCGACTATCCTGTAGACACCTGGCTACCCGGGATGTGGTTCGGTGGACAGCAAAAGCTAGTCTGTTGGAAAAACTCATTAGATCCAGCTCCTGGGCTTTACTCGTTTCGTGTGGATCCATCTGGGGCTAAGCAAGTCGTGCTCACATGGAACAACTCTGTCGAGTATTGGGAGAGCGGACTTTGGGACGGCCAAACATTTAGTGATATTCCAGATTTGCCACACGAAATCCAGTTCCACCACAAAATCAGCTATGAAAATACTAGCACTGGTTTGTATTTCAACTATAAAGTTGACTCAGATGGGATCTCACGATTTATACAAATTAAATCGGGAGGAATACAACCATATTCTTCGTTTGATGGCGTTGCATGGACCATGGTGCGGACTCGGCCTAGAGATCAATGCGCCGTATATGGTGTTTGTGGCGCTTATGGAATGTGCAACTCCAACAATCTTCAGTTCTGCACATGCGTGGAAGGCTTCAATCCGGCAGACAATCGCGCCTGGAATTCCCAAGAGTGGTGGTCCAGTGGCTGTGTTCGGCGGAGCCCGTTAAACTGCGGTGCCAAAAATGGCAGCACCGACAGATTCATCAACCTTAGTGTAATATTGCCTGATCGTACGGCTTGGACATACCCTGCACTCAGAAAGAAAGACTGCCAGGAAGCCTGCCTGCGTAACTGCTCATGCACTGCGTTTACTTTCAATTCTCCTTCAGGATCCTGTCAAATCTGGTCCGGAGATCTGCTAAACATGCAAATCCCTTCATCAAACAACAGATCGACTGTCTCTATTCGAGTAGCTGCCTCTGCACTTGCAAAGCTGCATAAACCACCGTCCTCCTCCAAACTGAAAACCATAATTATTGTGAATGTTCTCGCTCTGGCTCTTGCTTTCAGCATCTTTTCATTTTTAATGTGGCAAAGGTATCAGCTACGACCACCAATGGAGACGTCTGAAGATTTCTCGGTGTCTTCTCTTAGAATGTTTAGTTACAAGGAGTTGAAGATTGCAACACGGAATTTCAAGTCTAAGTTGGGAAGGGGAGGATTCGGCTCGGTATTCAAAGGATCTCTAACAGATGGTACGCTTGTGGCCGTAAAGAAATTGGATTCTAGTTCAAGACAACATGATAAGCAGTTCCGAGCCGAAATCAGTTGCCTTGGCAACATACAGCATGCGAATTTGATCAGGCTTCGAGGATTTTGTGCAGAAGGATCTACACGGTTGCTCGTTTATGATTACATGCCCAATCGCTCTCTAAATTCCCTACTATTCACTAGTAATTCTACAAGTGAACAGAAGGTACTCGACTGGAAGACCCGACTGAAGATTGCTTTAGGCACCGCACGAGGTTTGGCTTATCTCCACGAGGGGTGCAGAGATCGCATCATTCACGGAGATGTAAAGCCTGAGAACATTCTTCTGGACATTGATTTTTCACCCAAGTTAGCAGATTTTGGGTTGGCAAAGCTTGTGGGTAGAGACTTCAGCCACGTACTGACAACAACGAGAGGAACGAGAGGGTATTTGGCTCCAGAGTGGATCTACGGTCTTCCCATCACGCCCAAGGTTGACGTCTACAGTTTTGGTATGACGCTCTTGGAAATCATTTCGGGTCGAAGAAATCTGGACATGAGCTTGCAAGATTCAAACAAGCACTACTTTCCCTCCTGGGCTGCAGCGCAAATTTACCAGGGAAAAATGATACATATTGTGGAGGAGATTGTTGCACTTGTAGAGGAGGCAGATATGGAAGAGGCGAGAAGAGCTATTATTATCGGATTGCTATGCATTGCGATGGATGAGCATGTGAGGCCAAGCATGGGACAAGTTGTGCGGATGCTAGAAGGGAAGATGGAACCTTTAGAAGGCAAGATGGATCCTTGAATTCAGTAGATGCCAAGCTGTGCACTCATCGACAGACAAGCAGACCGTAGCGACACTGAGCGCGATCGCAAGGACAATGTTGTAGCGTAGAATAATGTAAGTGGGGATGCATTTTAAAATTAACAACGAGCTTGCAAGAGCAGCTTAAATCTTAGTGAATTAATTAGTACAAATATCTTAATGTATTTGTACAACTATTTTAGGTGAAAATTTTGTATTTTCAATGGTTTTGAAATTATGAAGTTTTGAATTCCGATTCAATTAGGTTGGAGATTTTGATTATATATAATCAAAAGATTTTTTATTTAGAATAATTTATATTTATTTTATTATTAATATTGTTTTTAGAAAGTCATTATACATGGCTTTTAGTTGAATTGTTATAATGTTTATTATGAACAATAGAAATTATGGAGTTGAAGTGAATGATAAGTTTTTACAAGAATTTATGGGTTTATTTTTGTTTTGAGTCTAATAGTCATAATAAGTGCCTGCACTCTTTAATGACCACTCAAGAAAAAGATGCATTTTATATCATATAGCATTATTCTACATAATGGTTGGATTCTTAGATGTAGTAAACACAGTATGTACATTATTCTATATAGCATTATTTTATACTATATAGCAATGACAATGGTAGCTATAATATAGTAAACATACTTATATATAATCGTTTTAAATGAAATAGGAGCTTACATGTCAGAGAACCTGTTAGTACCTTATATATATTTATTTAAAAAATATTGATTTTTTTGTTTTATTTATCTATAATTTCATTTTTTTACTAAGGAGCTTACATGTCAAGGAGAATGTGAGCATATTTTGGATCTATGTGGTTTCATGGATGGCAATGATGATAGGTAGCATTGGTAATGGTCTTTCACTAGAGGGATTATTCATGAGTTTGAAATTTGACTTCAAGTGGGAGAATGTTAAAATGTGAAGTAAATTAGGACTTTGCTTCAATATGTGTCATACAAGCTGTCTTCAATTAGGACTCTGCTCCTATATGTGTCATACATGTAGTTGTGTGAGTCTTACTTACTATATTTAGTAAGTTGTCTCCAACTAGGACTCTACAACTCGGTTGTATTGACATAGTAAATTATTACATAATTCATCTATATAATCAAGCTGGACTATATATGTGTGTCAACCTTGTAGACATTTGAGTGCCACATATAAGTTTATTCAATAATATGACTATAATGGTGGCATTGGAAGGGTTAAAGGTGGCAAATTTGAGAACTTAATTATAGCATTACATTTCTCGAATTTGTATATATATAGAGTAGCTCTTCTTCCTTTGGAATTAGGGCTAGAATAGTTTTTAGATTGTATTGTAACTGTTTTTGTTGCTGAATAATACAATGACTCTCTAGTTTTGGAGTGTGGGAATTTTTTTACCCAAAAGGGCTTTCCCCACAGTAAATTTATGTTTTATTCTTCTATCTTTTCTTTTCTTTTATGCTTCTGTGTTGTTGAATCTAAATATATGCATGCTACTGAAATTATGGTTCAATCTTGCAAGATCTTAAATTGCAATCACTTTCCTCTAAGAGTCAATGTGGGAAATAAATTATGTCTGATTCCACTTTATGGAATAGTAGAGTGCATTTGTGTTGGATGCTAGATGCATATACTAATCTCATATGGCTTTTTTGGTATGCCTGATTTCCCAACAATTGGTATCAGAGTCATGTTCCAAGATTTGCAGGTTGATTGCATGTGCATTGTGTGGGTTGCATTTACTTGCATGCTTGTTGTATGTACTTGCATGAAATAACATTTTGCTTTCATGTGAAGATCCTTGGTGTTTTAGGTTCTAGTTATTCCTTTCAAAAAGATTTCTTAGTATGAAATAATTGAAAGAATTTGAAGGAATTGTACTGAAGATTGATCCTTTGGTGAGTGAAAGTCTTGTAGTTGTTTTAGTCTCAGGAGATAGTACAAATTTTGAAGGATGTTGAAGATGAATAAATTGGAGTTGGTCATGTTGAAATGATGTTGATCTGAAGATTTTTTTTATAGAAGAAAAATTCTTGTTTCATGTGTGTTCTCAAACACAATGGTTTTGCAGGTTTTACTTAGTCAAGAAAAACTTGCAGTTTTGTGGAGCTTCAGAGGAGCTATTTTCTAGACCCTATTTACTTTTGGGGTATGATTGGATGAGATAGTTGCAATTCTGCATGCATGCTTCATGCATGGTTAGAGGAGTTGAGATTCTTTCTCTACATAGGAGTGTTGGTGTGTGATTATTCACTTAACATTTCTATGGTGATGCTTGGTAGATCTCTAGTTTATGGTGCTCAATGTGGATGTGATAAGAAAATTGGATATTTGCTTGAATTAGTGTTTGAGTCATGCTGTCTACATAATTATTCTCTTTAAGATCTCGGTTTGCATGTTGCTAATGTGATAGTGATTTTGCATTTTCCAATGATTGGATCTACGAATTGTGCAATATTGTGGGTTGTCTTTACCTACATGTTTGTTGTGGGAAAACTTGAATGTGGATTGTCTATCTCCACTAGGTTTGATTCAATGTTTATGCAGACTTGTTAGCTAGCTTTTGTTGTGGTCACTTGTGCCTTGGTGTGATTATTTTGAGATGAGAGGATGGATGATAAGTGAGTGTCCAAATAGTTAGTTATGGGGTCATGTAGCATGGTGCATTTCCTTGGTTTGAAGATCTTGGTTTTACTTAGTGTGATTAGTAGTCCACTTGTATGTTTGTGGACCTAGATGATTTTTTAGATTTGGGAGATTGTTTGTCATGTGCTTGAAGAGCTTGGTATCACAGTTCAGTGGGAGCTTTAGCAGTGATTTTGTATTCATCACTTGGTGATGGATGATCTATTTTAGTGATGCAAATGGTTTGGAGGCACTCTTAGATCTTGTTGCTATAGAAGGGTTCTTTCACCTCTACATGTACCCTATTTGAGGATGTGTAACATCTTGTTTCCATGAAGGGCTCTTAGAGTCTTTGGTTTGAGGTGTTGTTGGTGCTTGACATGTGATGTTGGTTTAGAGTATGTTCTAGTGTTATGTTATGGTATACTCTTCATCGCACATTAGAGTTTGGCATGACACATGTCTCTTGAGACTATGGTATGTTCACCTAGAGAATGTGATCTCCTGTAACGGGATGGTAAGATCATGATGTCATGATGGGTTCTTGAATCTATAGATTGGAAGTTTAGTAGTGGTCTATTGATTTTTCTTTGTATTGGGTGCATTGGTAATATTCTTGAGAGCTTCATGAAAGTGCAAAGATGCATTTGGAGTTTAGCATGGATTGATATTTTTCTTGTACTCATGAATACATGGAGACTTAGGTGAGGTTGTAGTTCTCTTGACATGAGAGACAAGTGTTGAGATAGTTACTCTTAATTAGAGATTTCAACTGGAAGTCCAATGAGCCTACACCTTGGTTGAATGTGAGTTCAATAGAGATATATGAGGAGATTGTTCTTGGATGAGTCATGATGTATTGGAAATCTTGGAGGAGAATTCTCATTCCTCGCTCTTGGTCTACTCGATAGTTTATCACTTCAAAGATATTGCCCATTGTTTCTCTTAGGTTATTTATGCTATGCTTTCATATTTACTGTTCTTGAACTATGGTCAAATGGTTTTGGAGGATTCATTGTGAGAGATGGATAGCACAATTATCTCCTTGGAATGTATTTTGTTTTATAATGGTCATAGCGGATGGTTCTGGGCTGATTTCCTGAAATGAGAAATAAAGTAGTTTGATCTTCTTGGAGAGGCTTATTTCCATGTAGATACATATAGTATATGTTATGTTTAATCTCTTGAGGTTGAATAGGTTTGGATTTTATTATGGATTTTCACTCCGGGATGTGAAGGAGATCTTACTTGGCACAACTAAGATTTAGAGGTGTTTGTAGAAGGACATGCTACATGTTTATTGTTTGCAATTTCTCTCTTTGATCTTAGTGATCTTCCAAGAGGTTTGGATTCACTTCGCATTGATGTGAGGTTCTATATTGAGCTACAACGATCACTAGTTTGTGGTCACATGTTGTCACTTGGTGATGAAATGAAGGTTCCTCTATCTCTTTCTTTTGTCATATGTGGAGAACATAGGAGAGCTATGGAGATTTGTTATGAGAAATGTTTCTTGCAGATGTTTTGTTTGCAATATTTTCATATCTTTGTGGATGGTTACATTTTCTATGTGTTTTCATTGGTAGACTTATTATGCCTTTGATCCTTTTAGATTTTATAGATTTTACACTACCTATACAATGGGAGTTCTTGAATGTGTTTGGTCCTCATTGACTTGTTTGCATATGGAGCTTGAGGTTGCAATTTCTTGGGTTGGTTAGGCTAGTGGCATGAGTTTATTGATGGTGCATACCTTCAAGGTATGGGTGATTGGATGGATTAGCACTTGTTGTGAGAGCTATTTTTCAGTTGCATGAGTTTATCAGTTGGATGCAAGCAATGAATTTGATTGTTGTTCTTGCCAGTGTTTTATCTTCTTTTCTAAAGGATTACTTCACATTTGTGTTCTAGTTATGGGCTTTGAAGTTGATGTATTTGATGCTTCTGTATATCTCATGAGCATAAGGGAGTGGTGGTAGTATCATGTAGCCTCTGATATCACTGGGATCTTATGCTTGTGTTCTTTGGACTGGTGCAAATCACCTTGGCTTGTTCATTTTCTTCCATATGTGGCATGTTGAAGGATAGCAGGGATTGTTGTCTGAGATGGTGGACATCTTGGATGTTGTTTCATATGTCTTGATTGTACACGTGAGAATGTTTTGGATCTATTTGGTTTCATGGATGGTAGTGATGATAGGCAGAATTGGCAATGGGGATTATTCATGAGTTTGAAATTTGACTTCAAGTTTGAGAATATTGGAATGTGAAGTCAAATAGGACTTTGCTTCCATATGTGTCATACAAGTTGTCCTCAATTAGAATTCTACTCCAATATGTGTCATACATGTAGTTGTGTGAGTCCTACTTACTATATTTAGTAAGTTGTCTCCAACGACTCTACAACTCGCTTATATTGACTTGGTAAATTATAAAGTGATTCATTCTAGAATCAAGTTGGACTCTATATGTGTCAACCTTGTAGACATTTGAGTGCCACATATAGGCTTAGTCAATAATATGACTATAGTGGTAGCACTAGAAGGGTTAGAGGTGGTGAATTTGAGAACATAATAATAGGATTAAGTTTCTCAAATTTGTATATATACAAAGTAGCTCTTCTTCCGTTGGAAATAAGGCTAGAATAGTATTGAGATTGTATTGTAGCTATTTTTGTTGCTGAATAATACAATGACTCTCTATTTTTGGAGTGTGGGGTTTTTTTTACCTAAAAGGATTTTTCCCATAGTAAATCTATGTTGTATTCTTCTATCTTTTCTTATGTTTTATGATTCTGTGTTGTTGAATCTAAATGTATACATGTTGCTAAAATTGTTGTACGATCTTGCAAGATCTTAAATTGCAATCACTTTCCTCTATGGGTTAAAGTGGGAAATAAATTGTGTCTAATTTTGATTTATGGCATATTAAAGTGCGTTTGTGTTGGATATTGGATGAGCATTTTGATCTCAGATGACTTTTCTGGGATGCTTGATTTCCCAATAGCACTAATATATTTTAGTATTGGGAAAATTGATTACATTGAAATTTTAAAAAATGAGTTCCCATACGTATAGAAGTTGAAACAAAAAAAAAGCCTACAAAAGCAAAAGGATCAGAGAAACCTCAATAAATCCCCCCCCAAAAAGAAAAAGAATAGACCCCAAGATGACAATTATAGTGACAACCTTCATAAAGTAGGGGAACATAAAAAAGGAGACCAACCCGATTAGAAGACGAAAAGTGATAGAACATCAAGATTTAGGATGGAGTCTAGTCATCATCAAAGCTAATCTCTATAAGTTTTTCACAATGAGTAACCCTCATAGAATTGGAGGAACTAGCACCATGTGAATCTCCATAAATAATAGAAGCAAATATACCCCTAGAATCAACAACCAAAACACTTGGAGAACCTTCAAGAGTAATAAAGATATTGATGAACAATAAATAATCCTCAACTAGTGGTAGATCATTGAAAGAAGCATCGAGAAGTGGCTCACAATGACCTAGAAGAAGCTGAAAAGTAGTCAATAAATCATAACATCCCTCGAAAGCATCAGATCTCACTTTAGCACGAAGAGTTTGGAAGGAAGACGTAATCACCTGAAAGCAGTCATTTTGTAAACCCCATTTGGCCAAATTTTTATGGTAGAGAAAACCCCCAATCAAACATAGACCCCAAATTTTTATGGTAGAGAAAACCCCCAATATTGTAGTCTTTTAAACTAGTTTCCAAATTAAAGAGTGAGAAAATGGAGGGTTGGGTTTATTAGTTTCCAAGGAGCGCGTTACCAGTTCCATGTTTGAAATAATGTCCATGCCAAATGTGAGGAACCTAGAAGCCACCTTCGAGTATAGTGTATTTGCGTGGTCATCTAACCAATTCTAACCTACCACCGAGCGAATAGAAATTTCAACATGTGCATAGGGCAGGATTAAGACCTTGGATAATTTCCCTGTGGATTATTTTGCATCATCATTTCTCTCCCAAAAACACCTCGAAAAAACTACACGATTTTTGTTCTCCATTACTAGCATACACTTTAAAATATCACAAGAAAATATGGATGGCAAAAGATAGAAGTAGAGGCTGTAATTAGTATGCCAAATTGTCATCATGATAACATAAGGTGGGCATCAGCCACGAGAGGTGATTATAAATACCATCAACAATTTATGTTAAAAGGCCGAGAGCTTGCCATCTCATATGAAGCATGAGAACAAAAATACTGTGACAAGACAAGAGTTTGGTAAGCAAAAAAAAAATGGGTTAGAAATTTTGAATTAGTTGGAGGCATCCTTGGAGACGCTAAAATCTGGAAAGTTATAAATTCACATGCTCTAGATCTGTATAGATATAAAATCCCTATCCATTAGACTTTACAGAAAAGAGAAAAAGTACTACAACAAGAGAGCGGAAGAAGCACCCGCAACACCCTTGATAAACCAAGAGGGCGGAAGAGCATGCTGTAAAATGAATGCGGAGTAGGAGATGTTTAAAAGGTTGCCACCTGGAAAGAAGAATACCAATGCCCACAGGGTCACAGAAATGCCAACAAAGTACTCAAAATTCCCCAAGGTCATGACCAGTTGACAAGGGATTACACCATTCAACAATACAAGTACTTCAATCGTTCAAAGAAAAAAGGGGTTGAAATAAACACCATTACATAGGTCGCCGAGAAACAACAAATTTCTCCTTCAACCACCACTGATGCAAAACCAAATCCTTATGAAATTACTCTTCCTTTAAGAGCTTTAGAAATAATATTGTTTTCTAATACTTTCTTGTTTGCAAGAGTATCTGCACAACTATTTGCTTCTCTAAAGCTGTGGATACTTCATAGTAATTCAATTGAGAAAGAAAATATTTGATCTGTTCAAACAAATAATTCATTATCTAGTGGAAACTAAGTTTTAGAAATTAGCATTTATTCTTTTTATAGAATCACCCTCGAAGAAAAGAGATTTCAAACTAAACTAGACTGTCGCAAATAGACCAAAACTGAGAGCCATAAACTCTGCCACATTGTTAGTGCCATCTAGAATTGATTTGCAAGTAGACACAACAGCCCTGCCATTATGGTCTTTAAAGATCACCCCAATGTCGGATTTACCTGGGTTCCATTTAGATGTAAAGCCTGAGAACATTCTATTAGATGGTAATTTTTCACCCAAGTTACCAGATTTTGGTTTTGCAAAGCTTGTGGGTAGAGATTTCAGCTACGTATTGACAGCAATGAGAACAACAAGAGCGTATTTGGCTACAGAGTGGAATACCGATCTTCCCATCACTCCCAAGGTCAATGTTTACAGTTTTGGTATTAAGCTCTTGGAAATTTTTCTATTTGAAGAAGTCTATATTTAAACGTCTACGATTCGAGTAAGTATTACTTTCACACATGGGTCGCAACTCAAATTTACGAAGGTAAGACAATCAGTATTGAGGGTGAAGGTGTTGCAGCAGAGGCGAATATTGAAGAGGTGAGAAGAGCAAGCGTTGTAGGGTTGTTATGCATTGAAAGGGATGAGGAGTTGAGGCCTAGAATGTAACTAGTGGTGTAGATGTTGGAAGGGAAGATGGACCCCCAAACTCCGCAAATATTGAGTGATGCAGTCAAGGCAAGAAAAGCGGATCGAAGCGAGACTGATAGCTATAGCAATGACAATGTTGTTAAAATAATATAAACTGTGGAAAATGTAAGAGCTTGCACAAAAGTCAAAAATCGATTTTAAAGTAGGTGATCTTATGTTCTTTTTAATATAAACCGTGGAAAATGTAAGAGCTTGCACAAAAGTCAAGATGTATCTTAAAGTCGCTGATCTTATGTTCGTTTCAATGAGAGTTAGTGGTCTTGTTCATGGATCCCTTACTTTATTGAAAGTGGGAAGTCTTACAATTTTATTAAACAATTCTTGAAACCATTTTTATAAGACCAAACTTTAAGTGTAATAGTATTGTGGTAAGAAATTTGATAGTCGAATAGCAATTTGAATATTTGTTATCAAGTTTTTTAGTACTAATATTTTCAATATAGATAATTTTATATTATTTATAATCAAGAAAAAAAATTATATTTTATTTTTTTATGTCATGTTAATCTATTTTAGATTTTAATATATTATTTTCAATTGTGTAACATCAAAATATGTTTGCATAAATGTATATTTTTCTCTTTAAATCTAATAATATTAAATAAGTTTTCTTGAAAATGTAGAATTATTGCATGGTATACTCTATATAAATTACTAACTAGAGTTTTAAAATAATATTTTATTATAACATTTGTATTTATATAAAGTATTATATATTAAAAATATTTACTTTATTTATAATTTATTTATCACATCCCTTTTATAATTATATGTATCACTATATATCAAATTAATGTAATACATATTGTTACATATAAATATAATATAATATATTTTAAAATATATATATTTATGTACCTTTTAATGTAATATTTGTTTAGGTTAAGCTTTATAAACATTAGAGAGAGAGAGGAATTAGTACAAGAAAAGAGAATCTAACTTTCAACCAATCATTTTAGACTAACAATTTATAGAGATAGAGAAAATAAGATAAAGTGATAGAGAGATGTAGAGAGTTAAAGAGAGAAATAAGATAAATAAGAAATATAAAGGAAAGAAGAGTTAAAGACATGAAAAGATTTTGATTAGTCACAATGTGCCAAAAAAGCTAAAGAGAAGGAGCAAGAAAAATAACAATTTCATCATATAAAGTAGAGGCAGTGATAGGCTTGTGACTTACACCTTTTTTTTAGTATTACAACACATAAATGCTTCTGCATAAAATAACAAGTTCTTCAAAATTTAATATGTTTTACAGTGTTATGTTTCTAGATATTTTTATTTGTAGTTGTTCAATTTTCCTTCATTCTACTAGCTATTGGTTGTAGTATTTAGGAGTTGCATGTGGTAGGATATGAAGGAGGTCCAAGGTTCCTTTACATTTTTAATTTCAAGAATCTATTCAAGCTTATAAGGCGGTGAGATCTAGTCATTAAAATGCTCTTATTTTTTTTATGCATGTTGTTCATAGAGATAAATTTGATATTTGGGTTGATAATATTACTTAAAAGTATTTTAAGTTGTAAAAGCATGAGGCTCATATTGTTATTTTTATTGATCCATGGGTTATAGATAAAAAAATTCTTTATTTATCAAAACATGTTTTGATTTAAAAATTTATCAATTCTAAAGCCACGTTACATTTTCTTAAATATTGGACATGTTATAAAAGGTATTTAGAGGAGGATATGAAATTTTTTATAATAAAATATGTTTTCTTCATTTATTTCCAAAATGACTTATTAAAATTTGAATTTCGAAGGCCCACATTATTTTTTTATAATTACATTTTCTTTCTCATTAATCCTTGGCATGTGGGGTTTGATTCAATCGAAGAGATCCCATCTAAGATTTGGTTTGGATTCATTGTCTTCATATTTGATGAAAATATGGAGATATAATATTTATAAATTCTATTGATGTTATCCTTCAAAAACCTCCAAACCCTTGTTATCACACACTAGAGAAAAAGGTAATTTTTATGCTTATATATGTGACAATTGATCTTAATTATCCTTTGCCAATTTATATATATAGATTAGATTATGAGCAATGCATTATTTTTAGTAGTTAGATTATGAGGCTCTTCCTCTCAAAAACCATGCATGTCATGCCTATAGGCATATTCAAAGAAATTTCTGAACTCAAAATTTGTAGATACCTGTGTTGTGGATGCTAGAAGGCAAGATGGACCCTCAAACTCTGCAGATGTCAAGCTATGCACTCATGGATACTAAAGTGGACCTACGAGACACTGGTAGTTAATGAATGACATTGTTAGCTAGAATGAAGTATATGGTGTGTACTTATTTATAACTTAAAATGAAGGAGGAGCTTAAATTTTAGGGAACATGTTATTAGAATATTATATATTTGTTTTAAAAATATTGATTTATTTAGTTGTTTTATTTATTTATAAATTATTATTTTTATTGAGAAGTGAGTAAGGTATTAATTCATTTTTTTAATCAGGAATTATTTTACTATACAAAAATTTTATTTTTAATGAAAAGTGAGTTTTGATTAGATAAAGAGGGAAAGGGCCCAAATACTTTACATAATAGCCTTATAGGTAGAAAAGAGGGATCTCACAAGTAGTGAAACTATCAAAACCTAAAAAGACAAGATTATTTTTTGAAAGAGAAGTAAACCAGAACAAAAACCAAAAGCAATAGGGGACCCACCACAAACAAGATTTACATTCTGATAATTGAGGGTCTTAGGAAGGAACCCTGAACCAAAATTTAGAAAGAAGCCCTTAAAATGAGACAAAGGAAACCAAGAAAAGAAAAAAAAAAGTGGGTTTTGAATGTTCCACAAAACCTTTTCTAGTGGACCCACAATTAATTAAGACATTTTCGAACATGGAATAGAACAATAAAGCTCCCAAAAACAACATAGAAGAGAACCATCTTTTACAAGAGACCAAAAGGAAAAGGAAAAAATAGTTGAGATAGCAAAAGAATAAGAAGGTATCCATCCAAAGTAAGAGGAGGCACAAAATACTGAGCCAAGAGACCTTAGAAACCCTAGCAAACATTAATTCTGAAGCCACCTCTAAAGTAATAGGAGTAGTCAATATAATCTCCATAGTTGACATCAATCAAACCATGATCAAAGTTGAACACCAAGGCGAAAAGAAATTTTCTTGAAGATGGATACCAAGAAAGCATGTCCACAAAAACCACCTCTATATGTTCAAAAAACACAATACCCAACAAAATTTCCACCCAAAAATCTAAGAGGAAGGCTACCTAAACCATCTACCTCAATAAGACTAGAAACAAAACAAAAGAACCCTAGAATCAACCACCAAAGGAGTAACACAACATTCTCCAAGAAAGTGAATAAACAAGAAAAAAGAAAAGGCATCCTTAGGGTAGAGCCACCTTAGAAAAAAAAATCAACCTAGCATACAAACAAGAAGCAACAAGGCACAAGGTCATCCTTAAATGAAAACTCATTCCATAGGAAGAAAGATAAGAAACTTAGGGAAAACTTATAGAAAAAGAGGAAGAGGTTATTCAATGATGAAAGTTTAAGTCACTGACCTAAAAGCCGGATCTTAAAAAAAAAGAGCATAGATGATGAAAAAATAAGAAGGAAACCCATATGGGGGAGCCCTCACAATATGCTAGATAAGAAACCTCTCAAAGGAGGGAACAAGTGGATCTTTCCCACTTGGAACTTATATATGTATAAGACACGGGATCTCCCAGCTACCCAAAGAAAGAAAGAAAGAAAGGAAGGCATTAATGAGAGAAGGGACTTTGCATAGCACATTCAAACTAAAAAATAATTGAGGCATCCAAAAGGACCAAACCCAAAGCGATCTCTGAAGGCCTCACTAGAAAGGCACCAAAGATTTGAGAAATAACCACTGCAATCAACTAGCACTACACTCCACAAAGAGGAAAATGAACCAAACAAGTAGAGGAAGAAAACACCAAAGTCCAGAGAACCAAATCCCTCTTAAATATAAAGAAACTAGAATAGAGAGAGGAAAAGAAGACGTCTAAACAAGCCCAAGCCGAAGCATAGAGGGTAGAGACCCCAAAACCAACCCCCACCAAATAATAGAAAGAAGGCAACCAAGACCACTCCTATAGTAGCCAAGGAAATAAACACGATCCAAGCAAAAATGACCCAAAATAGAACAAAAAAGAACTCTCATAGCAACCAAGGCAACATATTTTGTTACATAGACCTCACCAATAGAATCTCCTTACTTTTCATCCTCTGCATCCTCATCTGCATCCCCATTTATATCCTCTCCAAAACCACTAACACTTTTATCTCATCCTCTACTCTTTATTATTAGGATTAGTAAGTTTAGAGCGGGAATTAGTGACTAGCTAGGAATGCGATTTTAATGATGAGTAAGTCAGGTGTTAAATTTTGAGTTATTTTATTTCTTTAGAAATAATTTTATTATATTGATTTTTTTTTAAAATGAGTTAATCAAGTGTTAAATTAATATTAAATATGGTTATGATATGAAAGGAGAAAAAAATCTAGTTATTTTATTTCATTATATTTTATTTTATTTTATTTTTCTATAATATCAAAATAACTCCTCCAATATTTATCATTAGGAGAGCTTGTATAAACTGAAATTCTCAATTTAAATAGTATGGACAACTTTATATTATTTTAACATGTTTTCAATAGATTTAATCAAGTATAGAGGATACCAAATGATTCATCATTTTATGCCTTACCAAATAGAAATTTTAAAAATGTAGAGTTATTGTATAATATTTATTTTATAAACTATTAAGTATAGTTTCAATAAAAGTATTACAATTTATGTCCATGGATCTTTGGACTACTGTGAAGATGGATGGTTCTTAATGAGTCCACCAGGAATCAAGTCTTGTTGTGTGCAAGACTTCAACATCATAAGGGATGATGCTAAGATCATGCCTAGAATGGATACTCATCCATCCTTATCTCTTAGCCAAAAATGTTTCAACTTGAAGGATCAAGCACTATAATATCAACTAGTTACATGGGTTTGTGGATGATATAAAATCCTCCATAAAAAGTTTATATATGTAATTGATATAAAGCATTTAGTATTATCTTAGTCGAAGGGGTTTCAACTTGAAGGCTCATTCTCTATAGTATCAAGTAGCTACATGAATTTGTGGTTAATATAAAATCGTCCATAAAAAAGTTATATATTTCAAATATATATACTTATTTAATTATCATATGTTTAATAAATGTAATTATTCTCAAATGATACCCACCTCAAGTAATAGCGAAATGTATAAGATAGCTTGTAGACAACATAGATATTGTTGATAATGCTTCAATACTTTGTAATTTTGTTTCATTTAGTTAATATTAATAGAAGTACATGCCTCTATCCTTTTTCCAAAAAAAAAAATTGAATAAATAAATATAATTGACATAATTATTTATTAAAGATATTATTATCTAAACATAAAATTTTAATTATTTATCTTTACTTATGTCATGTAGCCTCTAATATTAGTGATGTAATCAATAATTGGACCTACCAAATCCTGAAAGGAGGACAACCAAACTGGTAAGAAGGAGTAAAGCTACATATTGAACTCATAGTATTATTGTTGGTTCCCACTTTTTGGTACATCCTTATTTTTGCTGAAATCATAAATTTTTTAGAAAATATAATGATTTAAGCTTTAAGAGGTCCCATTTGAAGTAATTAGTTGAAGAGAGTTAGATCAAAATTTTGTGGATAGAAGCTCTCTACTTTTAAATAATACTTGCAATGGAGTATCCTTTACATCTATCAAATGTTGATAAAAATTCAATTTTACATTAGTTTTTGGGAGATCAAATGAATTCATTTAGAACTTTTATTATATTAAGTATTTAGTCCTTATTATAAGCTTTCCAAATAGTATAATTTTTAATATGTTGAATTTTATTAGTATATTTTTATTTAATTTCTTATGAACGTAGGTTTTTCACCGAACATGAACTTCCTTGTTCAATACATTGGGAAAAATAGTAAACTAATTCAGAAAAAAATTGGAAAATATCTATGCACTAGCTGTTGATATCTTTTTTCTACAAAAAAAATAAAATTGATTTTTGATATATATATATAGATCAAGTTATGTGTTCAAACATACACCTATATCTAAATTATAATTAATCGGACTTAAAAGGTAATAAAATGAAAAATATTTAATATATCACTGTCAAACCAACTGCATGCCTTGGGTATTGATGTTACAAACCAAAATTCAAAATAATTAAGTTTATATCATTTATAGAGAAAAAGTTATGTGTTTTGGGATGCACATTACTCTTAAAAAATGTTGTTTTCTCTAAAAAACTACTTTTTGAGAGAGATGGAAAAATCAATTAAATTTTATTCAATTTAAATATATATATATATATATATATATATATATATATATATATATATATATATATATATATATATATATATATATATATATATATATATATATATATATATATATATATATATATATATATATATATGTATATATATATATATATATATTTAGAATCTACAACAATGTGTTACCAATCACTAGTTTACATCACCTTCAAATTTGTAACAGTTTAAAAGTTCTAGGTGTCAGAAAGTGAAGGTTTTTTTCAAAATGTTCATCTAAGTGTCAAAGTTGGTCAAAAAGTGAGAGCTAGTATTGTGAGCTCATCTACCATTTATATCACAAATATAGTACCCCTCCATGCTTTTCTTTGGGTACTTATTACTTTTACTTGTTAGACTATGTTTGACTCATTATATGCAGTTCATTATGTTGGTGCGTGTCTATGGATATATTCATGTGATCTATTTTATGATGCTTATATGTTTTAGGACATAATTACTATTATACTTTGTTTGAGATGGACATATTGATGTTAGTAATGAAATACTTATGACTTGGATTCTATATGATGTTTAATGAGATGTTTATCTATGATCAAATGTTATTTGGATTTTATAATATCAATGCTTATGTATTTTATGTTCAGAATAGATTTTTTTGCATTGTTTGCTTAGGGTTAGGGTGGAAGCAATGATTTCATATAACTCATTCATGAGCTCCTTATCACGTCACGATTTCCTTTCACTAGATGGGATTCTCTCTATATATATACAACACTTTTGTACAAGTTGTAGGTATTAGACATTGGCTCCACTTGGTCCCATAGGTGTGAGCGTGTCTTTAAATCCCAATGGTGGTACAAGAGATAGTACAAGACCTAAAATGTATCTAATCCTAGCCATTGTCCTAGCCTAAGGATAATTATCTAGTCTTTATTTTATTCCGTTAGATTTCTCACCTAGACAATATTTGACCACCTTGTTATTAGTCACAAGTCTTGTTTTGATATCAAAGTTATTTTATGATTTATTTGAAAGTGTGGGATTTTATGTTATTTTAATTATTGATATTAATTATAATTTAAATATTACAAATTAATTAATAATTAATTATTTTTTATTGTTATCTTAATTATATTTTTAAAATAATAAATAGATTCCCACTATTGGATAATATTTATTAATTGATTTATTATTGAGCATGTGATTATTTTATGGTGGGAATTATTTTATTAAAGAAATTATATTTTATTTTATTTTTAGTGGAACCGATTGTTCTATCTTGGTGGAACTATTTGTCCTATTTTTAGTTGGAATTCATTATTTATTCTTTTCTCAATTGTCAAGTGTGTGTTAACTATTTTTAGGGAATTTTTAATTGGTGACTTAATATTTAACTATTATTGTTTAACTCCTTTGTGGGGATTTTAATTTTGAAATAATTTAATGTTATTATTTTAATACCATTTTAATTATTTTTTGAATTAGGATTTAAAAAAAAAAAAAAGGTGGCAGTGCCACTTAATATATTTTATTTATATATTTATTTAAAAAAAGATGATTCAAAGAGCCCCCAGAGAAAAGAACCAAAAAGAAAAAATTCGATCCTTGCTCGATAATACATAAAGGTTGTGGATCTTATATCCCTAATATACCAAAAAGGTACAATATAACTCATAATGTCCAGAATACCAAATGCCACAAATCATCCCGAAGTATCGAATGCTTCTTGGAGTATGTTCAACAAGATGAAGTCCAAACTAAAATATCACAAAAGTTGTACACATTTACATAGCAGCCCACAAACTGCCTTACTTAAGCATTTATGCAGCTTGAAGTCCAGATGCTTCGTAGATGTCCAAATCGACATTCATTAACATCATTTAAATACATCAAAACTACAGAACCTTGCAATTATAATACCTCACATACAAAAATGTTATCATTATGAAAAGGACAACTGCATAGCTATGTGCAATATTATCCTGTACACGTCCCCCAAAATTAGTTTTCTAAGAGTTGGAAAAGAATCAAGATCACAATTCAGACCCATCATATTAAGCTCCACCTTGGAACTTCCCATATTTGCCAAATCATCTGCAACCTGGTTCCCTTCTCTATACACATGTGAAATGGTAAAGTTTACAAATGTATCAATAAGGGCCCATGCTTGTTCAAGAAAATATTCTATCTACCAATTGTCAATATTTCTCTTCATGCAAGCATTGGTAATAATAGTTGAGTCACCTTTGATGTGAATATAGGAAATGTTCAATTTTTTAACTAGTAGAATGCCTTCAAGCAAAGCATATGCCTCTACGAAGTTGTTAATACCCGGTGGAATGGAAACAGATTTTAAAGCAAAAACACACCTTGTGTGGTCCCTTATGCATACTCCTACTCTTGCATCACCCAAGTTCCATTTAGAGGAGCCATCAAAATTTAATATAAAATGCGTTGAATCTGGAGGACACCATTTCACTTTATTTCTATCAATTTTACTAATTATCACTCTCAGAAAGCAAGGTGATACAGGAATAGAAATGCCCTTCTAGCAATTAATAACTTGGCCATCCCAAGAAGTAAATTCCCTATTCGGATTGAAATTATTTGAAACATGAGCATTAACCAATTCTAACATTGATTTTTCAATGTAATTGAGAACATCAGAAAGACAAGGTGTCTTCTTTCTAAAAATATGCTTATTTCTTTCCCACCAAAGTGACCATACTATTGTGGATGGGATCACTTTCCAAATTCATGAAAAAAAAGAGGATGAGTATAAGACTAGCCAGGGCTGGAACAAATCCAACACATTATTTGGAAGGGATGCTAAAGGAAAGTTTAGCAAGCACAAATATCCAACAATAACGAGAAAAATCACATTGGAGGAGAAGATGATCTAACATTTCATTATGCTCACCACAAAGTACACAGGGAAACGGAGGTGCAATATTCAATTTATCAAGTCTCTCACTAGTAATTATTTATTTTATGTAAATCAATCCAAGCAAACATCCCTTCCTTGGGAAGAATACTATTGTTCCAACATAAGTTATAAGCTCTTTATGAATAAGATTAAACAAACATCTGATGAATTGCCTTATACCCTTCCTTAATAGAGTACTTTCCATTCTTCATAGGGCACCATATCAATTTTTCTAAACCATTAGAAATAAATACAATGTGGTTCTTGAGAATCAAATAAAACTTTACCTTTTAATTTAGGGAGATTGGGAGTGAAGCTGGATTCTTCCAAATGACACGGTTTGAAGGCTTCTCAAGGTCATCTATGTAATCATAAAGTTAAGATCTCCAATAAGTAATAAATATAGGGATCACATCTACTATAGATTCCTCAAGATTAAGAGGGGGGAGACCACTCCATGAATCATGCCAAAAGTTGACATCTTTGCCATTTTGTACTTGTCAAGATAAATATCTAGTAATCACATTCCTAGAAGCCATCATGAAGTTCCAAACTACAGACCATGATGGAGGATCAAGGATAGTAAAATCACGTGATAGGGTAGGAGTATCTAAATACTTTTCTTGCATAATTTGACACCACAAAGCATGTGGTTCTATGTAAATATTCCAAACCAACTTTCCCCCAAAGGCCTTATTCCTTTTTGAAAGATCATGTAGACCAACCACACCCGTAGTTTTACTGGGAGTCATTTTGTTAAGAGACACAAGAGGAATCTTTTTATCTTCTGAACGATTGATTTTCCAAATAAAATTTAAAATAATTTTCTCAATATGGGAAACAGTAGATTTTGGGGCTTGAAGGACAAAAATGTAATAGTTTGGGATTGTAGCCAAAATAGTTTTGACAAGAAGGATTCTACCTAACAGAGATAACCATCTAGCTTTCCACACATAAATTATTCCTTTTAATCTATCAATCACAAAATTCCAAAAAGAAGGTTTCCCTACTCCCATAAAGAAAGGGATGTCCAAGTACGAATATGGAAGAGAATCCATTGGAAAGCCCAAGGTCTAGATATTGTTGTTAGACACCATTTCAAAAGTATTAAATATGAATAATTTAGACTTCAGGGCACTAATTTTCTGCCCAGATCCAGAAGTGTATATGTCCAAAATTTTCTTAATATGCCTTGCCTCTTGAATATTGGAACAACCAAATAAAAGTGTATCATCTGCAAATAAAGTGTGGGTGATGGAAATTGAAGTGTTAGGGATGCATACCCCCTTCCAAAGACACAGAGTCAGTTTCTTATTGACCAATTTTCTAAAAGCTTTTGCCATGATAATAAAGAGAAAAGGTGATAGTGGGTCACCTTGCCGAACTTCTTGAGTGGCTTGAAAAAAACCAGAAGGATTACCATTAATAATAACTGAGAAATGTGCACCAAAGAGACAATTTTTGATCCATTTGCACCACTTATCCAAAAAGGAAAACTTTTTAAGAACTCTCAAAAGAAAAGACCAACATACTTTATCATATGCTTTCAACATGTCTAATTTAACTATGAAAGCAGGGGACTGTGAAGAGTTAATTGAGTGCAAAGCTTCATGGTCCACAAGCACGCCTTTTGGTGTTTCCCTACCAGGAACAAAGCCTCCTTGTTGAGGAGATATTACTATAGGAATCAAGGATTTCAACTAGAGATAAATAGCTTTTGTGAAGATCTTGTAAATTGTATTACACAAGGAAATGGGCCTAAAGTCTACCAAAGATTGAGGGTTGTTGGATTTGGGGATAAGAGAAAGATGGGTTAAATTAAAGTTCTTGAGAATAAAAGCTTTTTGTCTTGACTCCTCCAAAGCTATTAAAAGGTCAAAACTTAAAACATCTGAACACTTTTGAAAAAATAACATAGTAAAACTGTTAGGACCTAGAGACTTGTCAAGAGCCATCAAAACTACCACCTCTTGGAGTTTAGCAAGAGAGAAAGGTTGCATCAGATAATCATTATCACGCTGTGAAATCAGACAAGGGATGGAATCTAACAATACCTCAAAATTGGACTCCTCAGGAACAAACAGAGGAGAGGTAGAAAGAAGATTTTTAAAGACGAGTTCAGCCTCTTCCCTAATTTCTTGTTCATTAGTTAATTTTACACCCGAAAAAGAGCCATTGATAGAAAAGATAGTAGATGCAGCTTGCTTAATCTTTGCAAATGCCTGAAAGAACTTAGTATTTTTATTCCCATCTTTTAACCATAGCTCCCTTGATTTTTGTCTCCAATACACCTCCTCTCTAGAGAACAATTCTTCCCATTCACTTTGTAAATGCTTTTGCCTTGAGAAGGTTTCAGGATTAATCCCATCAGAAAAGATAAGTTCGTTGATGTCCTTTAACTCCTTCTCTACATATGATTTCTCTGCAAAGATGTTTTTGAATACTTCCCTATTCACAACTTTGATATTTGCTTTGTTCCCCCTACAGAAGGGGGCTCTTGTTCCCACCATTGACAAAGCAAAGCATGAAAGCGTGGGTGTCGAAACCATATTATTTCAAATTTAAAAGAAGACCTACGATGAGAAACTTCATGTTTATCCAATCATAATGAGATACG
This sequence comes from Cryptomeria japonica, assembly GCF_030272615.1. Taxonomy (NCBI): domain Eukaryota; kingdom Viridiplantae; phylum Streptophyta; class Pinopsida; order Cupressales; family Cupressaceae; genus Cryptomeria; species Cryptomeria japonica. Next base: position 711,608,819 of record NC_081409.1, read on the forward strand.
AAAATGGTCAGATCCAGAGAAAGATAGAATATTAGAGCTAAAAGTATATTTATGAAGGATCCATTCATATGAACTGAAAAACATGTCCAATGTGCTTGCAATTTGAAAGGAAGTTCTTTGGTTTTTCCATGTAACTTGACCATTAGAAGGTAAAATATCTGAAATGGCATTATCAGACACAAAAGATCTAAAGTCATCAATCACCTTAGAAGCAGTAGGGTTACCTCCCTGTTTCTCATCCTAAGACTAAATGGCATTAAAATCACCTCCTAAGATGATTTTCTGAATTCCCTGTTGATGGATCTAACAAGATAAAGTATTTCAGAGAGCATGTTTCTCATGAGGAGCTATTGGACCATAAATATTAAAGAGGAGGAAGGATAAATCAAAATTTTCAATAAGAATAAGATGCCAATTTGTCCCTTGGTTCAAGGTTTTTTCTTTGATTGTCTTGGGATTCCACAAGGTCAGAATACCACTGGAAGCCCCTATTGTAGGAACATGTATGAAATCCCACAAAGTCCATTTTAAAAAAATATTTTGAGAGGTTTCATTAGAAATCTTTGTTTCTTGTAATAAAATGATGTCTTCTTGGGAGGAATCCAGCTTCTTCTTGATCTGCCCCCTCTTGTCAGAGGCATTCGAACCTCTAAAATTCCAAGATATGATCCTCATTTCACCCAAGAAGAACAACATGTTCTTCTCAATCTTGAATGGGGTCAAAACTTGTCTACATTTGTAGACTGGATACCAATTGTGATCTCTTCTTGGATTTTAAGAATCTTGGGCTTTCGACCTCTTTTATTAGGTGTTTTAGATAATAGAGGAGATGAAGAGATTGATTGAGCAAGAGAAAGATGTTGAGAAAAATCAAAGTCAAGCTGTGTGGGAGGTTTAAAGGGCTGATATGAATTATCTTCAGCCACAAGGTGATCAACATGACTAGATTCTAAAAGGGGTGAAAAAGTGGATGGTGAAGTATTAAGAGCGAGAGGCATAGCATCAATAGAAGGGACATCTTGAATTTCCAGGAATTCCTCGAGAGCGATTTCATGAATCAAATTCGATGTGACACAGATAAGGATATAATGTGCCATTAATTCGATATTTGGAGCATTTGACGAGGATCCAACAATGGGAAGATTGCGACCGACCACATGGAAATGTTAGCAATTAAACATCAAGCCATGAACTAGGTTATCCTTTACATTCTGTGAAAGAGAAATTTCCTAGAACTGAAAATCTGAGGGTCCCATGGAAGTTAAACTTGGAAAAGAAGAAGTAAGCTTCCTAAAGACAGAGGAAGCAAATATGTTCTTATACAACCAATCAACCAGGATTGAAGAGCAGTGAATCTTAAAAGATATATTCTTGTATCTACCCACAATTTTTTGCAGAGAATATGAACCAGAGATAACAACCTGAGATTGAGGAGAATTCTTCCGATTGGAGGGTTTTTTTATTTTTTCTATTGGTAGTAAAATGTGTGCCATACAACCCAAAAAGAATTGAGAAGGAATCAAAGAAAGAGGAGGATCTCCCTGAATCTGAACAATGTTGAAAGGTCTTGAAACATTGTCAACATTATTTAGAGGTACAAGGCTCTCTGATAAGTGAGCTACACTTGTTGTTCCACTTGGTGTAGAGGAAGGAGATGCAACAAACTGATAAAAGGAGCATTTATGGAAATTAGTCACAAAATCCTTGCAAACCCTAACAACATCAATACTCGATCCTTGACACTGTGAATTAAAATTACCCAATTTATCTATACGGTCATCAACATCTCTAGTACCCTATATGCAAATGTCTTGATTCCATTTCCCTATGGAGGAAGTGATTAAAATAGACTTAGGAAGTGGCTTTGTGAGGTTTAGCAAAAGGCATACCCTGACAGTTAAATGGTCAAGTTCGTATGGGATAAGGTCATGCTTGATGAAAATACCCATTTCATTAGCCAAAATTTCCACAATATTTGGATCACGATATTCAAGCGGGAGCCTTGGGAAAGTAATCCAAAAAGGCATGAAAAGGGGAGGGATTGAATCTAGACTAAAATTTGGGACCCACGCCAAAGTAATAATACGAACACCCTTACAAAACCGCCCCTTATATCTATGAACACAATTTCTATGCTCTTTGGAATAAAAAATGGCAATGAAAAAGAGAGACTGCTTATCCATCAAAAAACTATCCTTCAAGCCTAGCTAGCCAATTTTGTTTAGCCCAAAATGAAATATGCATAAAGGAAATAGTAGAATAAAGTTTACCAATGAGGGTTGTGGCACGTAACAAATCTATTTGAGGCTGAATAAGGTGGTCCGACAAAATGATCTTATACACACCCTCAAACTTGCCTGATTCTCTAGTGTCAGCAACATTCGTGACCTTTGGCAAGACTGGAACCTGACTATCCTCTTCAGCTGTATCATTTAAACATTGCCCATTACCTTCTGCATCCGAATTTTGTGCTAGAGAATCAGGAAGAGATGTGGAAGCGGTTTTCTTTGGAATTAAGGAAGGGTATAAGACAATTCATCACATGTATGTTCAATCCTATTCACAAAGAGATTATAACTTCTATTGGAACAACAATATTCTTCCCAAGGTAGGGATATTTTCTTGGCTTTCTTTACACAAAATAATACTTACTAGTGAGAGACTTGATAAATTGGATATTGCACCTCCATTTGCCTTTGTACTTTGTGCTGAGCATAATGTAATGTTAGATCATCTTCTCCTCCAATGTGATTTTGTATGCATGTTTTTGTGAGATTTATTTACTAGATAATTGATCTTTATTTATTATTTATGATAATTGTTTAATGTTACTTTATGAAGTTTTTGGGAAGTATTGTGGTTGTAATTTTGTGAAGAATTTTTGAAGGATATTTTTTATGTCATGGGATTGGAGAAGGATTGGTAGCTTTGATTGAAGATTATTTTCTCAGTTTTCTTGAAACATAGATTGGATTATTTGAACTTTCTTGTTGATATATTTTTTTTATTGGAGAAAGATTATGTAGTTCAAAATTCGTTTACAAATCTTTTCTCTCTTCTCCATCTTTCTTCACAGGTTTCCAAGTAGGTTCCTATTTTCCAATTTTAATTCTAATTTAATTTGAAATATTGGTTAAAATGAATTGCTATGGGTATTTCTGAATTTTTTATTGATTGTATTTATTGTTTAAAATCAGTTATTTAATTGGTGTTTTGAAATATTGTATTTTGTCAAAATTAGGTGTAGGGATTTAGTATTTTATTTATCCTGTTTTGCTTAATTCTTGGTTGAATTTATTGTATAAATCAAAGTGCTTGATTTATTAATTTTTAAGAAGGTTTTCATACCCTTCTCAAAAGGGTTTCAATCATATTTTTCCTTGGAGTCTTTTCATTACCCATTTTTGAGTGTCAAGTCTCCCTATTCCAGTAAGCAGTCTCTATCATGTATGCAAAGGAACACATGACATATATGCATATAAATATGACACATATATAAAAATATTCAAAATCATATTCATCAATAGTGTGTCACATTTTAGGTCAACTTATCAGCAAAAGTGAACTTAAGTTTGTCTAACTAAAAATTAACTTTAGTCAAACATATGGTCTATATAGATTCATTATAGATAAGTTATATATGGATCACAACTTTTCAAATTGGAAGTGTGTACTAAATGTATATTTTATATCACCTTGGGTCTAATTACCAAAAATATTTTTCTTTTTGAAAAACTCATTGTTTCGACAACTCCTACTCTTATAAATAATATTTTCTTGAAATGTAAAATTACCCTTTTATAGATCTCCAAGTGAATATTCCAAAATATATCTCTTTTAATATTTTAATTTTTTTATATATTTTACATTTTATTTTTATTGAAAGTAGGTCATCAGCACTTAAATATAAGATTGATTATCTTGAGAAAAAAAAAATCAAAAATTATTTAAAAAATTTGAAAAATATATGATACACTAGAGAAAAGAGTCTATGTCAAGATGATATAATTCTTTTCTAATTTGGATAGATAACTAATAAAAAAGGTGGCAAAAAATGGAAAGAATTATATTTCAGTACATGCAAATTTTAAATTTATGAAAAAATATATATTTATAAAAAATAGTAAAAAATATATCCATGCACTAAAGCTACAAGTTATCAATATACACAAAAAAATTGAAGAAAAAAAGGTAAAATTTCAGTATTTTATCAGCAACTAAACTATAGTGTTTACTTTATACAAAACTATATTCAAATAAATTTTTAAATGTTTATAAAAATTAAAAGCATAAAATACACAAAAGAATATACATTTTATTAGTTTACATCATTTCAAAATTCAAAACATATATTTCACTTTCTATTGATTCAATTTGAAAAGTTGAATTAGCATTGACCATTTCTTTTATAAAAGTGTGACACGGGTTTGTACTTTTACCCCACAACAAGATGTAAGAGATGTGTAAGATGATTGAATAGATGCATAAAATAATTGTTTTGGGGTTTTGACTTAGTTGTAAGGTTTTTGTTTTATTTTCTATTAGTTCTAGAGGCTTGTGTAGGCTCAATACTCTACTTTTCATGTGATTTTGAGTTTTTAAGACCTTATTGGATTGTATTGGTGTTTATTTTTCCCATTCTCATGTTTGGTTGTTGAAATATTAATGACTTATGTTTAAGTTGATGTAGGAGCATCCTTGGTTCTTGGCAATTTTGCATCAACCAAAATATTTATTTTCTGATTATTTTTTGTTTTAGCAGTTTCAGCATTTTATTTTGCATTTTCTTGCATTGGCTCACCGGATCTTGTGGATTTAGGTTTTACTTGAGGACATGATCATATTTCTTATTCCTAAACCATAGAGCATTTAGATCATTTTCTGGCAAGTTATCGATTCCTATTTCCAAGACAGTTTTCTGGCTCCATAACTGTTTGGACCTATTTACATTAGTGAATCTACCAAATCGCTTTTGTATCTTATAGAGTCCTCTGCATTGATTCTAATGTTCTTTGGCATGTGGCCGACCTTCCCTTTGATCCGCACTTCATCCTTTGGATTTTTCGGAGGAATCTCTTTAGCGGAGGCCGACCTATTGGTTTTACACATTTGGTCTTGTTCTTTGATATTTGATCCCTTTTTGGGCCAACCAGATCCCCTTGCTTCATATAAATCATTGTAATTAAGAATTATAAGTCAAGTAAGAAAGTAAGAAAAAATTAGATAGAATATAGTAGATAGATCTTAGGTTTGGAGGTCCAGAAGTGGCATGTTTTGTAATTAAGCATGTTTGTAACAGGCCAGTGAGCCGGATCTTGTAAACCAAATGTTACTAGTTATTTGTAATTAGTTTTCATGATCTTATTCATTTAGTTTTGCATTGATTCCATCATAGTTTCTTGTTTCCATGGTGTTTACTCTTGCAGCCTAATCTAGATGATATCTTTTGAGGTCCCTCCCAACCGGTGACTGCCCCAAGTGGTATTAGAGAAATTTTTCATTTTGTAGATTATGTTGTCTTGAGAATTTTTTTGTAGGGTGGCGGACTGTGAATCCAACCTATAGCTACAAAGGACTAGCGTGAAGATGACACGAAGAGGAAATAGGAATAGTGTAGCATGTGGGAATGCAAACCCTGCCATGATAGAAATGTTGTGAGGAAATGCACCCAGGTTGGAAGCCGTTGAGACAACCCAAAGAAGAGGTTGACATATTGAAGATGTGAGCGAAGATGAGGAAAAGAGGCCCTGATAGAACAAGTAGAAAATCCACTAGTGATTGATCCAGATGAAGAAAGGTTCTTGAGGAGTCTGAGTAGGGAAAACACTAAACCACATTTTACCCCATCGGAGTATGATAGAAAGTTAGATTTAGATGAACTGATGGATTGGATCTCAGAGATGGAGAAGTATTTTAATTTTGAGAACACTGTAGAGGAAAGAAAGGTGAAGTATGCCTGTACCCAGTTGAAAGGCCATGCATCTCTTTGGTGGGAGCATTTGTAGGTTGATAAATAAAGAAGAGGTAAAGATAAGATCAAATCATGGGAGAAGATGGTTGCTAAGTTAAAATTGAAGTTTATGCCAATTGATTATCAAGTGAACCTATTCTGGAAGTTGCAAAACTTGAAGTAGAAGGAATCTAGTGTGAAGGAGCACATCGAAGCATTATGCAAGTTGAATATCAGATCCAGACATGTCGATGATGAGGTTGAAAAAATTGCAAGATATATGAATGGACTATAGATTTCTATACAAGATGAGCATAGTTTGATCAAGTTGCAGAGTGTTGAAGAAGCATATCAATATGTCCTAAAAGTATAAGAGAAGTTGAACAAAAGACATGAGCAAAGACAGAGAGGTAGAGGTGGAAGGTTTTCGAGAGGAAGATTTCAAGGTGGAAGAGGATATACTAGAGGAAGAGGAACCTGTACAGATCAAAACAAGGCCAAGGAAGTAACCAAAGAAGTTAATTCATATTGGAAGGATGATAGAAATTTCTACCAGAGTGAAAATTTTCAAAAATATGATAGAAGACAAGATAAGAGAGTGTTTAGAGGAACTTTCTAAAGTGTTGAGGAGAAAGACATTGTGCTTTTGAATGTAAGAAGATAGAGAACACTAGGAGAACAATATTGGTGGAAGAAATCCCCATTGGATTAGCTAATAAACTAGAAGATGGAGAATTGTTGATGATGAGGGGAGCTTTGTGTCATACCAGAGGATATGAGGAGCCCTTTGTAGAGGAGAAATTTGTTCAAGACTAAATATAAGGTATCTGGTAAGTGTTGTAAAGTTGTTATTGATAGTCGTAGTTTGGATAATCTTGTTTCAGAATAAATGTTGAATAAGTTGAAGTTGGAAAGATTGAAACACCCTAAGCCTTATTAGATAACATGGATTCAGGATGATCATAAGTTGTTAGTAAGTGAGCAATGTTTGACGAAATAGAAAATTGGGAATTATCATGATGAAGTCTTATGTGCTATTATACCTATGGGTATTTTTCACCTTTTGTTGGGTAGACCTTGGTAGTTTGATAGATATACAATACATGATGGGAGAAAGAACATATACACTATTATAGTAAATGGGGTAAAACAAACCTTGTTACCATTGGAGGAGCCTTTGAAGAGTGAAGTTTGTACGAATGCTATAATTTGTTTTGTGGATGGAAGGAAATTCTTGGATGGAATGAGACATGAGAAAGTATCTTTTTCCTTAATTCCTAAGAAGACTAAGCATCTGAAGCATGAAAAAGAACAACCAAAAGAGATAAAATCATCTACTGTCAGTGTATGAAGACATAATTTTAGATAATGTGCCTAATGGATTACCACCTATGAGAAGTATCAGTCATTGTATGAACCTGGTTCTCAGAGCTAGTTTTCCTAACAAAGCTACACACTGGTTGACATGAGCAGATAATGAAGAGTTGAATAGACAAGTTCAGGAATTGTTGAAGAAAGGTTTGATCAGAGAAATTATGAGTCCTTATGTAGTACCAATAGTATTAGCACATAAGAAGAATTGAAAATGGAGGATGTGTACCAATTCTAGAGAAATAAACAAGATCACAGTGAAGTACTATTTTCCTTTACCTAAGATGGATGACATAATGGACTATTTGAATAGAACTAAATATTACACAAAGATATACTTGAAGAGTGGATATAATTAGATCAGAATTAGAGAAGGAGATGAGTGGAAGACAACGTTCAAGACAAATGAAGGATTGTATGAATGGTTGCTGATGCCTTTTAGGTTGACTAATGTACCTAGTACTTTCATGAGGTTGATGAATGAGGTATTAAAGAAATTCTTGGGTAAGTTTGTTATTGTATATTTTGATGATGTTATGATTTTCAGTAAAACCAAAGAGGAGCATTTGTTGCATTTAAGACAAGTTTTGCAGAGGTTGAGAGAAGAAGAGTTGATGGTAAACCTTAAGAAGTGTACTTTCATGAAGGAAGAGTTAGTCTATTTGGGATTTGTGATATCTATGGATGGTTTGAAGATGGACACTCTAAAATTGTTGAATGACCTACACTGAAAAACATTGGAGACGTAAGATCATTTCATGGATTGGCTAGTTTCTACCAGAAGTTCATCAGAATTTTTAGTTCAGTTTGTAACCCTATGACTAAGACAATGAGGGGAGATAGGAAGGAATTCAAGTGGACAACCAAAGAAAACAAAATTTTTGAATTACTGAAGCCAAAATTGATTGAGCAACCCGTGTTAACTTTATCAGATTTCAACAAAGTGTTTCAAGTAGATTGTGATGCAAGTGGAACTACAATTGGAGTCGTATTGAGTAAGGAAGGGACAACCATATCTTATTTTAGTGAGAAGTTGAATGATGCCTGAAGGAGATATTTAGTGTATGATTGGGAAATTTATGCCATAGTTCAAACCTTGAAGAAATTGAGACATTAACTATTGCCTAATCAATTTGTGTTATATACCAATCATCAAGCCCTACAGTATTTGAATAGTCAGAGTAAGTTGAATCAAAGACATATGAGATGGATAGAATTTTTGCAGTTACACCTTTGTGTTGAAGCATAGAAGTGGGAAATCTAACAAAGTTGTTGATGCATTGAGTAGAAGGAGGAATTTTATGATAGAGATGAGAGTGATAGTATTAGGATTTGAGGAGTTGAAGACCATGTATGATGATGACTCAGATTTTGTAGAACCTAGGAAAGCATGTAGAGAACTAGTTATGGTAGATAGAAGAAAGTGGTTGGATTAATTCATTTAGGATGGAATGTTATTTAGAGGAGTGCACTTGTGCATACCTAAGAGGTCTATGAGGGAGAATCTGATAAAGGAGAATCATAGTGGAGGATTAGTCAGACACTTGGGTGTTGATAAGACAGTAGCATTGGTGAGTGAGTGTTACTTCTAGCCCCAGATTCATAAGGATGTTAGGAAATTTGTGCAGAGTTGTAGGATTTGTCAAGTTTGCAAAAGGAAGTAGTTAGAATGTGGGATTGTATAAGCCTTTGACAGTACCGAAGAGACCTTGGGAGGATATAAGCATGGATTTCATACTTGGATTGCCCAAGACACAGAGAGGGAAGGACTCTATATTTGTGGTAGTGGATAGATTCTTGAAGATGGCTCATTTCATACCTTGTAAAAAAGCATTAGATGCAGTGCATATAACTAACCTATTTTTTAAGGAAGTGGTGATATTGCATGGATTACCTAAGAGCATAGTTTCAGATAGAGATACTAAGTTTGTTGGTTATTTTTGGAGAACACTTTGGAAGAAGATGAAGACAGATTTGAAATTCAGTTCTACTTCTCACCCACAGACCGATGGATAGACAAAAGTAGTGAACCAGAGCTTGGGAAAATTGTTGAGATGCTTAGTTGGAGAGAAGAATAGAAGTTGGGATTTGATTCTTGCACAAGCAGAGTTTGCCTACAATAATTCGGTGAACAAGAGTACCGAAAGAACACCTTTTGAGATTGTTACTAGAGCACACCCTAGAGGTATATCAGAATTAAGAGATGCCAGTAATGAAGACAAGTGAAGTGTAAAGGCAGAAAAATTTGTAGATCACATGAAGGCCTTGCATATTCAGGTTAAGCAGCATTTGGAGGACATGAATAACAAGTATAAGGAGAAAGTAGATGAGAAGATAAGACACAAGGAACATGAAGTTGGTAATGAAGTGATGGTGTATTTGAGAAAAGAAATATTTCCACTTGAAACCTATAACAAGTTGCAGATGAGGAATTTTGGACTTTGTAAGATCTTGTGGAAGTTCAATTCTGGAAATGCATATTATGTGGAGTTACCAAATAGTTTGAATATTTCATCCATATTTAACATTACAGATCTACATTAGTATCATGAATCAAGATTCAATGAGAATAGTACTGTAGACTTGGAGAAATAGTTTCCCCAAAAGGAGTTAGATCAGAGTGAAGACATTTTAGATAGTAGGATTGGGCATAGCACCCAAAGTAAACAATATAAGGAGCATCTTGTAAAATGGAAGGACAGACTAGTTGAAGATTCATCTTGGATTTCCCAAGAAGAGGTAGACCACCTTGGTTTTCCTCTAACCATGACAAAGTAAGACACTCACTTTTTCAACAACTACGGATGGTTGATGCAGGCACATACTTGGTTCTTGACAATCTTGCATCAACCAAAAATATTTCTTTTCTGTTTGTTTTCTATTTTGGCAGTTTCAACATTTCATTTTGCATTTTCTTGCATTCACTCATTAGTTCTTGTGGAGTTGGATTTTACTTGAGGACATGATCATATTCCTTATTCCTAAACCACAGAGCATTTTGATTTTCCAGCAAGTTATTGAACCCAGTTTTTGAGACAATTTTCTAGCACCAAAACCATTTGGAGCTATTTACATTAGTGAATCTACTAGATCCCTTCCGTAGCTTGTGGAGTCCTGCCTATTGATTATGATGTTCTTTGGCATGTGGTCAACCTTCCCATTGATCTGCACTTCATCCTTTGGATTTTCTGGAGGAATCTCTTTGGTAGAGGTCAACCTATTGGTTTTACATGTTTGGTCTTGTTCTTCGGTATTTGATCTCGTTTTGGACCAATCGAATCCCCTTGGATCATATAAATGATTATAATTGAGAATTATAAGTCAAGCAAGAAAGTAAGAAGAAATTAGATAGAATATAGTCGATAAATATTAGGTTTGGAGGTTTGGGAGTAGATTGTTCTATAATTAAGCATGCTTGTAGCAGGCTAGTGAGTGGGATATTGTAACCCAGATATTATTAGTTATTTGTAATTAGTTTTCATGATCTAATTCATTCAGCTATGCATAGCCTCCATCATATTTTCTTGTTTTGGTTGTGTTTACTCTTTCTTCCTAGTCCAGATTGATATCTTCTGAGGTACCTCCCAACCAGTGTCTGCCCCATGAGTTTACATTTTAGGATTTAACTCTTATTGATATGGTCTTGCATGGAAAGTCATATTTCAGTTATGAAATCTAAACTTGATATTAAATTCATGTTCATTCATTTTATGTTGGAGTGAATTCTATTTGAACCTTATGTTTTAGGATAGCTAGGTGCATTAAGGGGGAGTGGCTCTCTATGGGGGCTTGGGCCCTAAGTGGCTACTGTGGTAACCCATAGGATATTATATCAATTAATAATAACATCTATAATAAAACTTTGGGTTGGGTTTCATACAATAATAAGACAATGGTTTGTGCCCCACTCATGGTCTCATGTGCTTCTACACATAGAGGATGAAATTGGGAAGGCATGTTTGTCTAAATAGATGTTGGAGCTACCATATTGATAGGGAGGATCTCACAAAAGAGTTGCAATTTTAGTTTGTAGGTTAGAAAGAGGTCTCATAGTGGGCTCCCATATTTTTTTACACCCTACTCTTCATCCATGAACCAATTACAACACCTAAACTCTTTTGTGAAACTCTCTATCAACTAGTTTACTCAATTACTCAAGATCCAGGATAGAACTCACTAGAGTAAGTTCAACCATCAAGATATCAAATTATTTAACCTTCACTTGTAGGGGACTAGGAGGATGTTGAGATGGTGTAACAACTCCCATCATGTGGTTTTGTGACTTGTTTCACTCCATTTCCTCCATCGCTTTCACAAGTTCCTATTTTCTAGGCCTAGTAGCCCTAAGAGCCTCTATTAGCCCCACCTTCATAGTTTTTGTTCAATTTCTCAGAAAACCTCCAAATGACATCCTAATAGCTTTAGTGATTCGAATACCCTTTTGGACAATATTTTAGATTCAGGAGGTTAGACTGTCAGATATGTCTGTACAAGTATGGACTCCAAACTAGCTCTTTTTGAGGGTTTAAGGGTTAAGAGCCTTCTTCATTAGGGTTTGTTGATTCCCACACTCTTTCACACCTCCATACTTCTACTAAGACTCTTTTAGGCTTCCCTCTTTCATTCCAAACACTTGGCACAACCATATTTGATCATCCTTGCAAGCAAAAGTGCACATAACAGACAAGTTCCCTAGCTGGGCTATGACAGAACTCGCCTAGGACTAGATAGAAAATTGTTTCAAAGAAATATCCAAGGCACCAAAATGGATATACACATTGTACACAGAATCCATAACTTTAATCCCAAGGGTCATTGAGAAAACACAATGGGATTTCAAGTTGGAGCCATTCCTAGGGTATTAATCCCTTGCTCAGACCGAGAGTAGTGCAGTTCAAAATATTTTACAAATAAAGCACTAAACCTACACTATGAAGAGATAAAAAAACTTCATAAGAACCACAACAAAGTATGCTAAACCACCATGAAAGGAGAGTACCAAGATCAATCCATCTGGTACAGACTACTATAACCAAAATTACAAGTTTTATGCAAAAATCTGAAAATTGACTTCAAGTTGTGAGATTTTGCCAAGATCAAGAGGCAATAGAAAGCACAAATAAGAGAGAACAAAATAGATGATAGAAATAAACTGTATTCTATCAAGATGAAAAATATGATCAACTAGATCATTAAGCATTACATACAATGAATGTAAGCTTGCTTATATAGGCAAGGCTATATGGATATGTGAGCACACAAACATGACATGTGGCTCAATAAGAAACAAGGGTAGGTAGGAAATAGGTGTGGGTAGGTAGGAGAAATAATATAATAGTCCACATGAGGTGGACCACCCACTAAATGTGGAGTGTAACAACAAGATCAACACCATAAAAGGTGGAAATTCTCCTACACACACTATCCCAATGTGGCACAAATACCCAAGTGTCTCATACCCAAACTACTATGAAATGCATTTCCTAAGTAAACTTAAGTAAGGTATAATAATATCCATGATGAATAATTATTTACAACAACACCCCCCCTTAAGTGCATCTCTCACAAAGTGGGGAAAGAGAGAAAAACCCAATGGGAAAAAACCCTCCCCCAAAAGAGAGATGAAAACTTACAAGAGAAATCTCATAGAAGAATGTGAAGGACAAAACCCCATGTGAGGAAAAAGTCCCCCCCATATGAGAGAAGAAGAGAAGCTAGGAAGACAATGAATATCCTGCTACACTGAATCACATGAAGGCAAAACGGTCGCACTATCTGCATCATCAGGTGCAATAGGTGATGTGATATCAATATGAGGAGATGAAATACAAAGCTCAAAAATGGGGTCACATGTGAGAATCCCCATGTTCAAGTGTCCAAAGTTCTCCTCAAAAACTGAACCATCACAAGAAGTGTGATCATTATGTGTAGAATCATCAAATGTGAAATCATCATCATCAATAAAATCTGAAAAGGAGTATAACTGAGATGCATGATCAACCACCCCAGTCACAATTATAGATCTAGTCTCCAAGTCTCTAATGAAAACTAACTCAGGTGTGAACTCCACAACTCTCTTAGTTGCACGATGTGTGATTTGGTAGATAGAAAGGAGATTGTTTGTCAAGTGGGGTACACACAACACATCATTGAAGGAGTTATCCCCAATGTCAATAGATCCTTTCCCAATCACATCCATGTATGTATGATTGCTCATCAATATCTGCGGCATGGTTCAAGGGTCAAATGTAGAGAACATAGACTGCAAAGATGCCATATGATGAGAAGCCCCTGAATCTAGAAGCCATCTCTCTGAATCATGACTGATAGTAGCACATAGAGCTTTTCCTTTTCTTGTCTCAAAAGAGTGAATTTTCCCACTTGTAGAAGCCATGGATGCTTGCCCTTTTCCTTTTGAATGTGAGGAAGTGGAAGTTGATGAATCATCCTTCTTGTAGACATTAGGCAAATCAATGTTATGCTTTTTGATGATATGTGTGAGCTCATCAATCTTCTTAAAATGGAAATGATGGTCCTCATGACCAAACTTTTTACAATAGGCACATGTAGGTTTCTCCCTCTTTGGTGAGTTATCCATCTTGGAAGAGGATGAATCTCCTTGTTGTGGGGAAGATGGTGCTTTGTCCTTAGGCTTTGATTGCCATTTCTTTTTGTTTGAGTTGTCATTTCCTTGATTTCCTTTGTTCCCTTGATTTTCCACTAATGCTTGAGACTTAGAAGCCTTAAGAATGCCCATTCTTATCAACTTAGTTTGTTCCATCATCAACATTTCATTGAAAGCATCAAATGTAGGCATTGTTCAGCTTGAACCCAGTGTCATCCTATGGGTTTGGAAACTAGAAAGAAATGTTGCATATTCTTGTGGAAGCTTGCCTATCAAGTTGAAGATCAATTGAGTATCCTTCTTATCAATGCCACAATCTTTGAGTTGTGCCCTTAACTCATTTGCCTTAGTGACATAATCTTGTATAGTATCAAAGTTCTTGGGATCTAACATGGTGAGATCACTATCAATTTGATATCCCCTAATCTCATCAACTTGACCATACAAGTCTTGAAACTTTTTCCAAGCATCCTTAATTAGAGTACACTTCTCAATGTGAAAAATGAGATCCTTTGATACATACTTTCTTAAGGTACCAATTTCCATGATATTTTTAGTGAGCCAATCCAAGTGACCAACTTGATCAACCTTACGATTAGCAGAAGCAACAATAGTTCCATCAATGTAATGAGTTAGTCCTTTTTCCATAAGTTTACTCCATGCATCAATTTTCCAAGTAGCATAATTATGAGGAGTTAAGAGAGGAAACTTAGAAGAACCCATAGCAGCAAAAAGGAAGGAACACAAGAGCACAAAAGCACAAGAGACACCCCCCCAAATTCACTCAATCAAAGTACCCCCGCAAAATGATGGTTTTGGCACTTTATATGTAGTGTGTGTACAATAGGCCACTTGTAAACAATGGCAAGGTGGACTTCTGAATTCAATTTACAACTTCTCAAAATGAGATCTAAGAGACTTCAACAAATACTACTAGTGATCTAAACTAAGATCCAAGCAAAATGCAAGTAACAAATATGCCAAAAAAGGCCAAATACTGAAAGTACAATTTCTACTTAAAATTACTGCAAAAAATGGTAGATTATGAAAGTAGATGAAAAAATATGCACTTTCAAAAAAAATGGCACCTGAAAAGGAGTCCATATGAGCCCAAACGAAGCCTCCAAAGTTGTAAAAATCAGGATTTTACGATTTCTGAAAAACCTGTATTTGAAAATCAGAAAAATTCTGCACCACTATACAAATCCCGAAATTCTACCTACACACACTATTGCTATTTGAGAAAATGCCTGCAAAATTATAATTTCTAGAAAATTTTTGTCGTAGCGTCAAACTTCAAATGCCTCTAGATTTGGCCTCCGAAGTCCAAATTGGATGAAACAAAAGGAAAAATTGACTTTCTTGGACCTCCTCAATCTAATGATAATGTCAGATTTGACCCATCAAGCTTCAATTAAAATCTACAATAGAAAGATCCAAAATGCAAACCCCAAATAGCATCAAATTTCTCTCAATTAGCAAACCAATGACACTCTAATGGCTCTGATACCATGTGAGATTTCACCAAGATCAAGAGGCAAAGGAAAGCACAAATAAGAGAGAACAAAATAGATGATAGAAATAAACTGTATTCTATCAAGATGAAAAATATGATCAACTGGATCATTAAGCATTACATATAATGAATATAAGCCTACTTATATAGGAAAGGCTATATGGATATGTGAGCACACAAACATGACATGTGACTCAATTAGAAACAAGGGTAGGTAGGAAATAGGTGTGGGTAGGTAGGAGAGATAATATAATATTCCACTTGAGGTGGATCACCCACTGAATGTGGAGTGTAACAACAAGATCAAGACCATAAAAGGTGGAAATTCTCATACACACACTATCCCAATGTGGCACAAACAGCCAAGTGTCTCATACCCAAACTACTATGAAATGCATTTCCTGAGTAAACTTAAGTAAGGTGTAATAATATCCATGATGAATAATTATTTACACCAACACAAGTGTTATTCAAAATTTTCTCTTGGATCTTCCAACTCATTTTATCAAAATAATTTAATATGCCTCCTTCATCATAACCGACCACCCATTGGTTCCTCAACTACTGATTTGATCATTTTTTAAAAGTTGTAAAAAGTTGTCAAGTAACAATGATAACTTTTGCTCCACTTAGCATTTTTGAAACTTATGCATCTTTACTCACTCTAAACACCCTAGGATGGTTCCCTAACACTAAAATAAAATTTCCAAAATCCTTATGAGTCCTTACAAGGGGTTTTACCCAATTTTGCAAAATGATGCCATTTTTGGCTTACAAAGGCACTTTGGCCAAAATTGAGAAAATAAGCTAAAACAAGAGACAAAAAAACTACAAATAACCTTGAATCACACACTTGGAATTTTCAATAGTCCTTTATTCACTCATTGACCCCAAACATGATCAATCACTCCAAAATTTTGAAAAATGCATCAATAAAACTAGGCGCTCCTGCACCATACTCCCCCAATGAGAAAGAAGTCAAGTGACTCCTTGAGGTGATAAAGAGAGGTAAATTCTGAGCTTTGGAAAGTCTACTTTAGGTACCCAAGTGGCCTCATATTCTAGAAGGTGCTTCCACTTAACCAAGTGCTCCATATAGGCAATATGCCTAGTCTTTTTGAGGATTCTAGAATCCAACACCTTCTCGTCTTGAAACCTAGGTGTAGGTGGAAAAGGTAGGTCTGAAAGTGATTGCAAGGCCTATGAGAATCTACTACATTCCTTTGGAAGTGTTCCTTTATACTACACCAAGTCTGCAACATTAAAAATAGGAGATAAAGCCATGTCCCCAGGTAGATCAAGTTTGTTGGCATTTTGCACATACTTAGCCAAGACCTTACAAGGTCCAATCCTCCCCATTTGAAGTTTTCTAGGGACACCATACTGAACTATTTATTTTCTTAGATGAACCATGACTAAGTCACCAACAACAAATTGAACATTCTTCCTCTTTTGTTGTTGGTGACTTAGTCATGGTTTTCTTGTAAAGCCTGCCTAACCTGCTCATGATTCTCTTCCATGGACTGAGCCATGTCAACAACATATCCACTCCTTTTCTCCATACTCCCATTGTCTCTAAGCTCCAACACACCTCTTGGATGAAGCCCATAAACAATTTCAAAAGGACTCTTACCAGTTGATCTATTCACACTGTCATTGTAAGCTTGATTGATGATCTAATCCCAAGCTTGTCCATACTCCTTTGTCAAACATCTGAGAAGGTTTCCAAGTGTCTGATTTAACACCTATGTTTGGCCATCCATTTGAGGATGGTAGGCTGAGATAAAAGACAAGTTAGAACCCAATCTCTGCCATAAAGTTTTCCAAAAATGTCTAATGAATTTTGTATCTCTATCCGACACTATACTGATTGGTAAGCCATGAATCCTAATGTCTTCCTTGAAAAACAAATGAGCAATATGAATATCATCATGAGTCACCTTACATGGAATGAAATGCGCCATCTTACTAAATCTATCTACCACAACATAGATACTATCATATCCAGTTTTGGTCTTTGGTAAACCAACAACAAATTTCATACTTACACACTCCCATGGCCGGTTTGGAAAAGGTAATGGCTGATAGAGTCCAACATTAGAAGAGGTTCCCTTTTCCATTTGACAAACCACACATTGTTCCACATATTTTCTAATATCTCTTTGCATCTTTTGCCAACAGTAGAATCTTTGAACAAGTTCCAAAGTCTTATTCAACCCAAAATGACCACTTAAGCAGCCATTGTGCTTCTCTTGCATCAATTTCTCTCTCATGGACCCTTTTGGTACACAAATCTATCCTCCTCTAAATAAAAGACCATCTTTCAAAGTAAAATTTGTATATTCACCATGAAAATGATTCCTAAACTCTTGAAAAACCTTGTAGATGGAAGCAAAATCCTCATCATCTTGATATATCCCTTTGAAACTATCCACTCCAATGCTCTTGAGCTGCACTTCTTGAACTATTAGAAACCTTCTACTTAATGCATCAACAACCTTATTGCATTGAACTTTCTTATGCTTAGTGGTAAAAGTATAGGATTGCAAATATTCTACCCATTTGATATGCCTAGGATTCAACTTTTCTTGGGAGTTGAGAAAACTAAGAGCTTGGTTATCGGTATAAACCATAAATTATTTAAGTAATAAGTAATTTCTCCATTTCCTAAGTGATTGAACAAGTTCATATAACTCCAAATCATATTAAGAATACCTTTTCTTAGCTTCATTGAGATTTTCACTAAAAAATGCAACTGGACTATTGTCTTGACTTAGAAACGCTCCAACTGCTATGTTGCCTGCATCACATTCTATGGTGAAGATCTTGTCAAAGCTTGTAAGAACAAGGATAGGTTGAATAGCCACCTTTGTCTTCAAGAGATCAAATCCTTTTTGTGCATCTTTTGTCCATTGAAATTTAGTCTTTACACCTCCTTTGATTGTATCAAGAATAGGTGCACATATCTCACTGAACCCTCTGATGAACTTCCTATAAAATTGTGCCAAACCATGAAACTCCTCACTTCACTTTCTATTTTAGGCAACTGATTATGGCTTCCACCTTTGATGTATCCATCTTCAAATCACCACTTGAGATGACAAAGCCAAGATATACCAACTCCTATTTCATGAACTCACATTTCTCCTAATTGATAGTTAGTTTCTCATCACATAATTTCTTCAATACAATCTTTATATGCTTAAGATGTTCTTCTTTAAACTTACTAAAAATCAAGATGTCATCTACAGAAACAACAACAAATTTACCAATTTAATCCTTGAGTACTTCATTCATGAGTCTCATGAATGTGCTAGGGGCATTTGTGAGTCCAAATGGCATAACAAGCTATTCATAGAGTCCTTATGTGGTCTTGAATGTTGTCTTCCATTCATCTCCCTCCTTGATTGTGATTTGGTGGTATCTACTCTTGAGGTCTATCTTGGTAAAATACTTAGCACCCCCTAAACAATCCATCAAATCTTCAATTCTTAGAATGGGAAACCTATACCTGATTGTAATCCAGTTAATGGATCTTGAATCAATGCAAAGTCTCCAAGTACCTACCTTCTTTGGTGCCAAAATGGTGGGAACTGCACATGGGTTGATGCTCTTTCTTATCAGACCATTATCCAAAAGTTCTTGGATTTGCTTAGCTAGTTATTTATTCTACTCCGGTGTCATTTTGTAGGCTACTTTATTAGGCAATGAGGCTCTCAGTATTCAAAGTCAATTTGATGACTTATGGCATGTTGAGGAGGTAAGGTTGCAGGTGTTCCATCACTTATGATCTCCTTGAACTGATTGAGTACTTGCTACAATTCAATAGGGATACTAACCTTCTTATCCTTTTTTTCCTCTTTTGGTTTCACAACAAGTGAAAACCCATAGGATATTATATCAATAAATGATAACATCTATAATAAAACTTTGGGTTGAGTTTCATACAATAATAAGACAATGGTTTGTGCCCCACTCATGGCCTGATGTGCTCCTATAGATAGAGGATGAGATTGGAAAGGCATGTCTATCTAAATAGATGTTGGAGCTATCATATTCATAGGGAGGATCTCACAAAAGAGTTGCAATTTTAGTTTATATTTTAGAAAGAGGTGTCATAGTGGGATCCCATGTTTTTTTTACACCCTACTCTTCATCCATGAACCAATTCTAATACCTAAACTCTTTTGTGAAACTCTCTATCAACTAGTTTTCTCAATTACTTAAAATCCAGGCTAGAACTCACTAGAGTAAGTTCAACCATCAAGATATCAAATTCTTTAACCTTCACTTACAGGGGACTAGGAGGATTCTAATATGGTGTAACAACTCCCATCATGTGGTTTTGTGACTTTTTTCACTCCATTTCCTCCATCGCTTTCACAAGTTCCTATTTTCTAGGCCTAGTAGCCCTAAGAGCCCCTATTAGCCCTACCTTCACAGTTTTTGTTCAATTGCTCAGAAAACCTCCAAAAGACATCCTAATAGCTTTATTGATCCAAATCCCCATTTAATTTTTTTTTTATATTTAGGAGGTTAGAATATCTGATACGTCTATATAGGTACGGACCCCAAAATAGCTCTTTTTGAGGGTTTAAGGGTTAAGAGCCTTCTCCAATAGGGTTTGTTGATTCCCACACTATGTCACAGCTCCATAATTCTACTGATACTTTTTTAGGCTTCCTTATTTCATGCCAAACACTTTTCACAACCATATTTGATCATCCCTGCAAGCAAAAATGCACATAACAAACAAGTTCCCTAGCCGGGCTATGACAGAGCTTGCCTAGGACTTGATAGAAAATTGTTTCAAATAAATCTCCAAGGAAGCAAAATGGATATACACATTATACACAAGCTCCATAACTTGAATCCCAAGGGCCACTGAGAAAACACAATGGTATTTCAAGTTGGAGCCATTGCTAGGGTATTAATCCCTTGCTCAGATCGAGAGTAGTGCAGTTCAAAACAATTTACAAACAAAGAAATAAACCTGCACTATAAAGAGATACAAACACTTCCTAATAACCAAAACAAAGTATGCTAAACCACCATGAAATGACAATACCAATATCAATCCATCTGGTACGGGCTTCTATAACCAAAATTACAAGTTTTATGCAAAAATCTGAATAATTGCCTTCAAATGTTATTCAAAATTTTCACTTGGATCTTCCAACCCATTTACAATGATTTAAAAACAAAATTATATGCCTCCTTGGTCATAAATAACCACCTATCGGTTCCTCAACTATCGATTTGATCATTTTTTAAAAGTTGCTCCAAAAGTTGCAAAAAGTTATCAAGCAACAATGACAACTTTTGCTCCACTTTGCATTTTTGAAACTTTTGCATCTTTACTCACTCTAAACCCCCTAGGATGGTTCCTTAACACTAAAATAACATTTCCAAAAGCCTTCTGAGGGCTTACAAGAGGTTTTACCCAATTTTGTAAAATGATGCCATTTGTGGCTTACAAAGGCACTTTGGCCAAAACTGAGCAAGTAAGATAAACCAAGAGACAACAAAACTACAAATAACCTTAAACCACACACTTGGACTTTTCAATAGTCCACTCATTTACCCCAAACATAATCAATCACTCCAAAATTTTGAAAAATGCATCAATAAAACTTGGTGCTCCTGCACCACATATTATGCAACACCTTGTCTTCATTTAAGGATTATACAGTACTGCATGAGTTCTCCATGGGGGCCAAGGTTTGGAGTTAGGAGATGGTTAGAATAAAATGGTAACTCATGAGAGGCTATGCAATGACAATCTCTTATTATGTACCCTAGTATCCTATTAAGTTGTTTGTTTATGTGGAAGCCTCTGGGAGTATTTTGATTGTTCTTTTGGAAGTTTCATTAGAGTCTTTTGTTAGTTCTTGAAGGTTTTTATTGATATCCTTTTCTTGGATATTTTTGATGTTTCTTTGGTTGTTATCCTTAATTCTTTTTCTTAAGGAGGGGTATCTTCTGTATCTTGGTTTTGAGTACTATCGTATCTTTTATCCCTAGCCTTCTTGTTTCTTGTTTGGGGTCTTGTGTCTATCTCCAACACAAGGGGTGGACCTCTAGGTTCCACATGATTGGGTGGTATTGTTTTACAATCCATTGGTGTTTTTCTCCAAGGTTCTTGTTCTGTCATGGATGGATGGATATTACTTTGTAATCTAGTGATTTGATATTCAGATGCAGATTATTCCACCATTGTGATGTAATTGCTATGTATCTTCCAAAAGTAATTTAAAAATGTGTAATTGCATAATTGTATTCATATTTAAAATGATATTTGTAAATGAATTTTCCAAGTGGAAAGGAATTTTAATAAGACTATTGAAATAGATACATTTTTATTGATGGAGACCTTGTAAGTGATTATACTCATATGGATTACATGTATGTTCTTATTCTTTATGAAGGTTATCATAGAAATATTTATCTGGTGCTCTAAAATTAACTTAGCATAGATATTTATATGATTAATGAATGACAGTGTTTCTTAGTAGCAACATTAGCTAATCTTTAGAGTTTTGTTATGAGATATGATAAATGTTTTTGCTTAATGTTGTTGTTATTCATCTATGATATTAATGCATTTACTTAGTGTTGTATTGAGTTAAAAGATTAATGATATGCTATGTTTCCTTTCTAAAAAACAATATTTTCTATGTTTTTTGGGTTTATTAGTTGTAATTACTTTGGGGTTTCCTGGCGGGACATTACAAAAAATCTACCCTACCAAAAAAAGTGGGCCAAAGAAGATAATAGATGAATTAGTGAATCTTTGAATGAAAATTATTCAAAAAGATATATTATATATTATTGAGAATAAAAGTCACCAAATTATTTTTTTAAAGGATAAATTATAATAGTTATAATCTATACAAGACAAGTAAATCACAGAAATGGAGATCAAAGAAGAGTGAAGGCATGCAAAATTACTGAAAAAAGGTGATCTAAATCATTGTAAGATAAGTATTGTCATATATATAAACAAGGCGAGTTTAAGTCATTATTTTCAATGGGAAAGAGTGTTAAAAGAGTATAAAAAGAAAATAAGAATTTAATGTGTAAAATTTAATTGGGAAGAAGAAATGAAAAAAATTAAAAAGGAAAATGAAGTATTAAAAGAGAAAAATAGGTCACAAAAGTAAGAAATATCAAAAAGGAGAGAAAAAACCATTTTTTTCAATCAATTTTTTGAAGCGTATGAAAAGGAAAATCAACATATAATGTCTAAACCTACATTATGAAATGTCTCATATGATACTAGTGTTTTGTGTTTTTCATTTAAGGAACCATTTGACATGGGTGAAGAGTGTAAAGGTGAAATTAAGGACATTTTTGGATCCACAAATTTTGTAACTTGTGATGATAATATCAAAGGTCAAGTTAAAAAGAATGTTGGTTTTTATATCATCAAGAAAATGGGCTATGGTGTAGAAAGTTTGGGAAAGCATGGGGAAGGGAAAAAAAAGAGGCCATTTATCTAATTATCAGTTCAAATATTTAAGGTATTGGATATGGTAAGAAATATAGAACTGATGTTGCCAGTATTATAGGTTCAAGCAAATAAGCTCAATGAATGCAATTTTGCATTTTAACGGGGAAGGACACAAAGTAGAAAAATGTTGGGATCTTCATCCTTGTTTAGTTTATGGGTTGAAGAATCACTCTAAGAAGTCATGTTGGAAAAGAGTGAGGTATGGGGAATTTATAAAAGATTTTATGCAGATTGATTATGGATGGATTGATGGATCCAGTTGGAAAATGGTTACAAGAATGTTTAAAATGTTGTACAATCATAAATATTCTCATGTCAAACAAAATAACAAACATGTGAGAATAAGTAACATTAATTAAAAAGACTATTTTTGAACCTAATAAGCTATAGTGTTGGTTGAAAAGATCATAGTGTTGATCGCAAAGATCATTGATGAAATGTTATAACATTGGTTGTGAATATCATTGAGAATATTATATAAAATGATTTTAGAGTTAATTGCTATATATGTGAAGGTTTAGGTACCAAAGATCTTTGGAGATTCTTCACTATATTTATTTATACCTATGAAGGTTTTGATTGCAATGATCTTATGAAATATTATACTTTCTTTTGTTGATATATGTGAAGGCTTTGATTGCAAAGAAATTTTGAAACACTTCTTTTTATTTATTGATATCTTTAAAGATTGCAAAGATATTATGAAATGGTTCACCATATTTTGTTGATCCCTTTTAAGGTTTTAATTGTAAATATCTTTGGAAATTATTCACCCACCTTATAGATATAACCATAAAAAACATGTATTGTTATGAATAATAATGAACAATGGTAATCAAGGGAGTTCAAAATGAGGATAAGATAGTATAAATTTTAAGGATAATAACATTAGATATTCTTCATTTATAAATGGGTTGCTAATAAATGTGTTTATAGGTGGCCCCATCATCAAGTTAAGCCACATGATTAAATAAAGTTGTTAAAAATATTAACTATATTTAATTGCACTCATAATGTAAAGTTATGTCTCGTGCAAAAGAAACATCTCTTGATCTCCATGTCACATATTTAAGGATCTTTGGATCCATCTATTCAAGTATACAATGAAAATATTAATTTATGCTCTCCATTTTATTGCACTAACAACATAGCCCCAATAACCTCCAAGCACATAAGTTTCCCTTATGCAATGGCTGAAATAAAGGACTCAAACATGAGATTGTTATCCATGTATTTCAAAATCATATCCATATAGCCTATGAACTACAACATTTTGAGCTAATTTTATTTGCATAAGAGTTATTTTATATTTCTTTACAACCATGTAAAAATTATTTTATTTTAAATTATTTTATTATTTTATTTTATTTTATTTGAAGATTTTTTTTTTAATTTCTTTAATGGTTAATTTATATTTATAGATTTCTAAATATTTCTCAATGTGTTTCAAATTTTATTTACAAAATCACAACATGAAACTCCATGTCTTAATACAATTATATAATACCTCTCAGTATAATTACTATTATATTCATTTTAATCATGAATGGATTATTCATTAATAAAAGTTAAATTTTTTTTTTTTTAAATTATCGATTAATTTGACTTGGGGCCACACTTGCACATATTGATGTAAATTTTTTATATCTTCCACCCCTATTTTTGGGCCTAAACTTTTGCAAATTCTATAATCTAAAGGTCCTACCTACAAAATGACCCACATATCTAGCCATCTAGGAGGAGCATACCTCTTATACTATCGCCTAAGATAATTGTTATTAACAATGCATTTGATATAGTCTATTTTGAAAAATTGTTGGCATTGTATTCATTGATGTCAACCGAAAAGTATAGCATGCCACCGGTATGGATAGTTACCGTTATGCAAGGTGTATGCAGGATGCAATAAGGAGATGTTACCGGCATGGATATACATTGGTAAGTTAACATGACCACTGATAAGCAAGAAAAAGACAACAGAGAAGAGTGTAGTCCACCAATAGGCATGATTATTTGGATGTGCATTAATGACATGTTTTACTCAAGGATAATACCAGTATGAAGGTAGGTGTAATATCACAGGTAAATAGATGTAGTGGATGAATCGATATGTTTGATGACAAGTCAGGTTGAACTACCAACAAAATAGAGGAAATGAAGGATGAAAGATAACCGGTAAGGTGACATGTACAGACAGGGTTAGTGAACCAGTGAGTAAGCATCGATAAGATGCCTTGGTCAGTGAATAAACCTACAACCAACTTAGTGTACTAAACAGAGGTGGATGTCGACAACTTGGATGACATGTGGATACAAGGTGGAAAGAATCTAGAGGTTGGTAAAGTGTCCATCGATGTGATAGGAGATGAGAAGGTTGACTTTAAATGAGGAACCCGTAAATCACGAGTCAATGAAAGAATAAGTGTGGCTCAAGGCAAATCAAGAAACATAAGCTTTTTGGTGATGCAAATAAAGAAAGACAATCTAATCTTCATGCTCATTGGTCAAAGGAAACAAGTGAGACATTAATGGTGATTGATAGAGCAAGGCAGAAAAATAAGTTGCAGGTTGCTAAATATAGAAAGTGTTTACAAATGTCATCTGAAATGGTGGTGATTTTTGATCTACTATAGATCATCAATCGAGGAGATGAGCTCTAATCAGATTTGATACAGATTTCCCTAGTGCACCATCGTTTGAACTCTGGTCTTGGCGGGAAATCCAAGTATAAATATGTAGACCGTAGATAAAAGATTTTGATGCTAAATGTCAAAAAAGATAGAGTAACTGAGAGAGAAAATCAAAAGCATCTAAGTGTTGGAGTTGAATGATAGACAAGTTGAACCGGTAAGAGGGTTTATCAAAGGTTTTACCAGTAAGGTTAGACCAATGGGAAAGTAGCCAAAAAGGATAAAAATTGTGTGAATTGATAAGGGAGATTTAGGAAGAAATCTACTAAAGGTGAAGGAGAAAAGAGAGTGTACTAGTGGAGGTTATGCAAGACAGAATCAGGGCAGAAAGGGTATAAATAGAGGACAGTGAACCAACAGGGAGCCGAGGAGAGCAGAACCGGTAGAGAAGAGTTAAGATGGTGAAGTATTTTGATTGCAAGTGTTACAAATCTCATTTGTAAAAATATTATGATTATTGTTTTGATATATGTTTTATAATCACTGAGTTTGAGCTTGGTGTAGAGGTTGATGCCCTAGATGAGGGGTTGGTGCTACTTGGGTTCGTTCCCTAGAATTAGGGGTTGATGTTCCTTGGGTTGGTGCCCTAAATATTGTAACCGTGTTTATTATGAGGCTAGATTGGAGCAGTAGACTCCAGTAGCATTTCTCACCGAGGTTTTTCCCATATTGGGTTTTCCGGTCGTATATCTTGTGTTATGTGTTGTGTATCTTTCTATGTTTATATTTGATCACTTTCCTTTCTCACCGATATATCCTCCTTGTGTCTGATTTGCTAACTGGTACCAAGAGTTTGGTTTAGAATGTTTAGAATATTGGGAACCACTTATTCACCCCCCTCTCACTGGTACATTGGATTCAACAATTGGTATCAAAGCCTAGGTTCCTGGTTAGATAGGCTTTATCTAGCTTGGTTAGATTCTGGTCTTTGAACAGAATGACAAGAAATGAGTCCTCCTCCTCCTCTAAAGCTCCCATGTTTAATGGAACCAACTATGTCTTTTGGTGTAGAATAATGGAAACATATCTATCCTCTCTAGGATTTGATGTTTTGATGTTTGGATGTCTGTAAAAGAATGGGTATATTGTCCCTAGTGATCCTCCCACGGACCTAGATGGTAAGGATTATGAGAACAATGCAAAGGCTATACATGCTATTCTCAGTGGGTTGTCAAATTATGAGTTTGTTATGGTTATGCACTACTCATCCATCAAAGAGACTTGGGATAAATTGTAGAGATTATTTGAAGGAGATTCCAAAGTCAAAGAATCCAAGTTGCAGTCACTAAGAGGTCAGCTTGAAGGCTTGAAGATGAAAGATGAAGAAAATATTGCAGATTATCTTCATAGGATAGATGAAACTATGAACACCATTACGGGACTTGGATAAGAAGTTGTTGATGAATTTAATGTCAAAAAGGTACTTAGATCACTCACATCTAAGTATGATACTAAGATCTCTGATATAGAGGAAGCCAAGGATCTGAAAACCTTCACAATGGATGAGTTATTTGGCTCCCTAATTGCTTATGAGATGAGGACAACCAGAGAAGGATCTTCAAGGAAAGAAGTTGCCTTAAATTCCATCAAAAAGGGCAAGGAAGAGGTTTCTCATAAAGGATCCAGTGAAGACTCGGATGCAAAGGTAGCAAAATTTGTTAGAAATCTCAAGAGAGGATCCGATAAGTATAAAGGAAAGCTGCCACTCAAATGTTTCAACTATGGTAAAATTGGACACTTTGCTGCAAAATGTCCCTATAGTGAAACCAGTGGAAATGAGAAAAGGAGCTCTCGCAGATCTTTCAGTAAAGAAAAAGAGAAGAAAGTCTATCGACAAGGAAGTAGAAGCTATCAGAAGTAAAATACCCTGTACACCTTTGAGGATGATGCCACAGATGAAGAAAGCACATTAGAAGATAACTACCTTGAGGATGAAAGAGAAGTTAATCTCTTTATGACACTAGATGAACTGGTTGTTGAAGATGAAGACATTGAAGTTGAAGTGGATCTAGAAGGTGAGCTCATAAGTGCTCTTGAGGAGTTAAGTAAGACATTAAGAGAACTCAAGAAGGTCAAACTTGTTGCTGTAGCAGAATAGGAACAACTGGAGGAATCCAACAAAATAATTTTTGATCTACAACTCTAGTTGGAAGAAGCTAAGAGGATATGTGAAGTTACATCCTCTTTTTGATGAAGAAGGAGAAGGTGCATCAAAATTTGGAAGAAGAAATTGTAAAGCTCAGAAAGGAGCTTGGAAAGAGTAAGGATGAATTGAATATGAGGAGAAAGTATGAGGGAAGCACTGAAGCTTTGGACAATATGCTGAGCAATCAAATGCACTCAAAAGACACCGATGGCTTCAGATTTGAAGAAGGACAAAGTTCCAACAGCAAAGACACATACAATAAAGAGATACAATTCACTTCCTCAAGTGAATGTAAAGAGAAGGAAATATTTACTATCAGCAAAGATACCAGTAAGAAGACCTATGTTGAGGCTATGCGAAACCAGCCTGTGTACCGGTATGCTCAAAACCAGAAACCACACCAAATATACTGGAATTAAAATTATAAATGCAGGTTGAAGATTGATGATGAAGGGTTCACTAAAGTCAACAACATGAGAGAGAGACATCTGATGAGACAAAGGCCCACCATTCCATAGCAACAAGATCAATATGTACCTAACTTCCATGGCTACTCCTACCTATGTAATAAGTTTGGACATAGAATTGTTAACTGTAGATTGATTAAAAATCCACCTACTAGTTTTGCAAGTACAAATCCATTTAATGCACTCTAGGATATGGATGCTGTTTGTTATTAGGGAAATGGATTTGGTCATAGAAGTTTTGAATGTAGGACAAATCAACTAGTATCCTACAATAGTTTTAAAGTTTCACCTTTTAATGTCAATATGAAATGCTATAATTGTCAGATAGAAAAAGGCATCTCCTAATAAAAAACCGATAGTTAAACCAGAAGAAGAAGTTGCAGCAGACAAAAAGAAAGAAGACGAACCAATTTGGGTTGAGAAAGATAAGAATAAAGAGGATAAGTCTGATTGTGCAGACTGCCCTACATATAGAAAGAAGAAAATTTTGGGTTGTAGACAGTGGTTGTTCCAACCACTTGACTAATGATAAAAAGAAATTTATCAAGATTGAAGATTGGAATGGAGGCTCAGTAATATTTGGAGATAACTCCTCCATGAAGATAAAGGGCAAAGGTACTCTGAATATTGATGGAAAATTGAAGGTACATGATGTGTATTATGTAGAAGGTCTAAAACACAATTTGCTAAGCATGAGTCAGATGTGTGATAAAGGATATAAATTCACTTTTGACTCTACCAATTACCAGATAAGACAAGAGAGTACCGCTCAAATTGTAGCAAAAGGTAAAAGAACATATGGAAATATGTACAATCTGAAGGAATGATACGAGTCCCAATTCATGATGGGATAGGTAGATGAGAGTTGTCTATCAGACAGAAGATTAGGACACATAAACTTTGACAATTTGGTCAAAGTAAGAAAGAAAGGTTGTGTGAGACACATACAGGAGATCATCAAACTGGCAAGCACATTTTGTGATGAATGTGTAAGAGGAAAACAAACTAAGGTGACCTTCAAGTTAGAAGAAAACAACACCTCAAGACAACTTGAACTTGTACATACAGATTTGTGTGGTCCAACTAAGATAAGAGCTCTTGCCGATGAGAGATAATTTATGCTCTTCATTCATGACTACTTAAGAATGACATGGGTCACTTTCTGTCATGATAAATCACAATCATTCGATAGATTCAAGATCTTTAGAAAGATGGTAGAGAAGGAAAGTGGATGCAAGATAAAATGCCTAAGATCTGACTAGTTTGGAGAGTTCACATCAAATGAGTTTATGGACTACTGTGAAAGACATGGAATCAGAAGACAATACTCAGCCCCCAAGACACCACAACAAACTAGTATGGTAGAAAGGAAGAACAGGACAATCAAGGAGATGGCTAGAACTATGTTGAATGAAGCAAGCTTACTGGATATGTATTGGAAGGGAACAATTCATATTGTAGCATATAATTTGAACCAGGTTCAACAAAGAACAAACAACAAGATGAAACCTTATGAGTTGTGGTATGTCCAGAAACCATCAGTTAAGTACTTCAAGGTATTTGGGAGTAAATGCCTCATTAAAAGAGATCAAGATGGCTTGGGCAAATTTGATTCCAAGAGTGACGAAGGTATTTTCCTTAGTTACTCAACTCACAATAAGGCCTACAAATGCTACAACAAAAGACTAAGAAGATTCAATGAGAGTGTGAATGTGAGAGTAGATGAAGATATGCTTAAAGGAAGAAATACTCAAGTCAATTGGTATGATGATTCTGGTGATGAAGGTGAAGAAGCTCAGTTAGAAAATGAACCAGAAGAAGCATCCAATAAGGTCCCTAACCAGTATGTGCATAAAAAACACCCAAAAGAATAGATTTTAGGTAACAATAGTGATGGTGTGCAGACTAGAAGAAGAATTGCTCAGAATGATGAACAAGTCAATTTCTACCTCATGACTAAAATGGAACCTAAGACATTCAATGAGGCCAACAAAAGTCAGAAATGGATGGATGCAATGGAAGAGGAACTACAAAAAATTGAGAAGAATAAGACTTGGGAATTAGTTCCTAGACCGGTTGATAAAAATGTCATTGGCACAAAGTGGGTATATTGAAACAAGATGAATGAAGAAGGGAAGATTATGAGGCACAAAGCAAGGTTATTGTGCAATGAATATTCTCAAGTAGAAGGTATTGATTTTGAAGAAACATTTACACCAGTAGCTAGGCTAGAAGCTATTAGGATTTTTCTTGCTTTCTCTACCTACAAGGCTTATAAAGTTTATCAAATGGATGTCAAATCTACTTTCCTAAATGGAAATTTAGAAGATGAAGTATGCATGGAACAATCAAAAGGTTTTTTGCTACATGATGATGAAACCTTTGTGTCCTTGTTGAAGAGAGCATTGTATGGTTTGAAGCAGGCTCCAAGAGAATGGTACTCAAGGTTAGATAAGTATGTAAAGGAGCAAGGGTTCAGAAAAGGGAGTGCATATAAAAATTTGTACATTAAAATAGATGGAAGCCACATGATTATTGTGGTTGTATATGTGGATGACATCATTTTTGGAGGAAAAAAGGATACCTTGTGTAAAGAGTTTGTTGATCAGATGCAGTCAGAGTTTGAGATGTCAATGGTTGGAGAGTTGTCCTACTTTCTTGGTTTGCAGATTTCATAGCAAGGTAAAGGGATATTCATCTCTCAAACCAAGTATGCCAAAGATATGTTGAAGAAGTTCCAAATGGAAGACAATAAACCAGTAAGTACTTCCATGGTGACTGGATGTAAGCTGAGCAATGGTGATGAATCACTGGTAGTGGATTAGACATTGTATAGATCCATGATTGGTAGTTTGTCATATCTTACTACTTCTAGACCAGATATAGTGTAGACAGCATGCTTGGTGGCTAGATTTCAAGCTGCACCCAAATAGTCACATGTTAATGCAGTCAAGAGGATATTCTAGTATGTACAAGGGAGACTTGATTATGGACTATGGTATCCCAAGCAAGGGGATTTTACCTCAAATGCCTACATTGATGTTGATTGGGCAAGTTGCATTGATGATAGGAAGAACACAAGTGGTGGTGCATTCTTCCTAGGTAACTGGTTGGTCTTATGGCATAGCAAGAAGCGGGATTCAGTTTCTCTATCTACTATTGAGGAACAAAATATTGTTGTTGTCACATGTTGTTCTCAGGTGCTATGGATGAAGAAGACCCTCAAGGATATTTAGCTAGAGACGTCTGACCCCATTTCCATCTAGTGTAACAATTCCAGTGCAATTAACATATCAAAGAACCTAGTTATGCACTCAAGGTCAAAGCATATTGCGATCAAATATCATTTTCTCCAGGAGAAGGTGGCAAATCAAGAAGTTAAGGTAGAGTATGTCCCTACAGATGAACAAGTAGCTGATATCTTCTCCAAGCCTCTATCGGTAAGCACATTTGAGTATCTGAGATACAAGTTAGGAGCTGTGTCACTCACTTCATGCACTTAAATGTGTATGGAGATCTATGGTTCAGGGGGAGTTCATTGCCATACCTTTTTGCCTCTTGAACTAGCTGAAGGATAAAGGGAGAGATTTGACAAAGGGGGAGATAAGTACTTTCATAGTTTGTGCCCTTTTTCATTGTTGTCAAAGGGGGAGAATGAACCGGTTGATAAAATGCAAGTATGTTGACATCAATGCCAAAGGGGGAGATTGTTGGCATTGTATTTTCATTGATGTCAACTGGTAAGTATAGCATGTCATCGGTATGAATGGTTACTGGTATGCAAGGTGTATGTAGGATTCAAGAAGGAGATATTACCGACATGGATGTTCACTGGTAAGTTAACATGACCACTGATAAGCAAGAAAAAGACAACAAAGAAGAGTGTAATCCACGAGTAGGCATGATTATCAAGATTTGCATTAATGACATGTTATACTCAAGGATAATACCACTATGAAGGCAAGTGTAATATCACTGATAAATAAACTTAGTGGATGAATTGGTATGTTTGATAACAATAGGTTGACCCACCAATAGAACAAAGGAAAGCAAGCATGGAATATAACCGGTAAGATGACATGTACAGGTAGGGTTAGCGAACCGGTGAGCAAGCACCAATAGTATGTCTGGGTTGGTGAATAAGCCTAAAACCAACAAAGTGGACTAAATAGAGGTGGATGTTGACAAGGATGACATGTGGATACTAGGTGGCAAGCATCCAAAGGCCAGTAAAGTGTCCATCAACATGGTAGGAGATAAGACGGTCAACTTTAAATGAGGAACCCATCAATCACAACTCAATGACAAAAGAAGTGTGGCTCGAGGCAGATCAAGATGCAAAAGATTTTTGGTGACGTAAATCAAGCAGGACAATTAGATCTTCATGATTGTTGGTAGAAGGAAACAACTAAGACATTAATGGTGATTTACAAAACAAGGCCAAAAAACAAGTTGCAAGTTGCAAAATATAGAAAGCATGTACATATGTCTTTAGAAATGGCAATGATGTTTGATCTATGCAGATCATCAATCGAGGAGATGAGATCCAATCAGATTTGATATGGATTGATTTGGTGGAGAAAATCCCTAGCGCGCCACTGTTTGAACTTTGGTTTTCGTGAGAAAGCCAAGTATAAATATGTAGACCAAAGATGAAAGATTTTGATGCTAGATCTCGGAAAAGATAGAGTAATTGAGAGAGAAGAGAGTGATCAGAGAGAAGATCAAAAGAATATAAGTGTTGGAGTTGACTAATAGAAAATTTGAACCCGTAAGAGGGTTTATCAGAGGTTTTACTGGTAAGATTAGAGCAACCGGCAAGATACCAAAAAGGATAAAAATTGTGTGAACTAACAAGGGAGATTTGGGAAGAAAGCTACATAAGGTGAAGGAGAAAAGAGAGTGTACCGGTGGAGGTTATGCAAGATAGAATTAGGGTAGAATGGGTATAAACAGAGGACAGTGAACTAATAGAGAACTTAGTAGAGGAGAACCGGTAGAGAAGAGTTAAGCTGGTGAAGTATTTCGATTGCAAGCATTACAAAACTCATTTGTAACAAGATTATTACTATTATTTTGATATATGTTTCATAATCACTCAGTTGGTGCTCGGTGCAGGGGTTGGTGCCCTAAATCAGGGGTTGGTGCCCTAAAATTAGGGGTTGGTGTGTTGGCATTTGCATGAAGATTGCATTGATGAACTTTTATGTTGTCATTGATGTCAATTATAACCGGTAATGATGTTGTGATAATGTTGTTTTGTAACCAGTGGGAAGAGCTAGTGAAGGGAACTGCAACTGGTAAGTGAGCTTGTGAAGGAAATCAATATTACTCGAGAAGAAGTGAGATCAACTAGTAAACCCTACCTATTGATATGCTAAACCCTAATTGATGGAGCTTGTTGAATCTATTGTATTGGTTTATGATCAAATGATGAGCAGTAATGATTATTCCACGTATGCATGTTGTATGAGAAGAGTTTCAAATGGTTTTTGGCACATAGAGATAATGATTTTATCTTGGGAATGAGCAAGTTCATTGCATGTAATGGAAATTGCTTGATGAGTTATAGGGATCAATGAAATGGTGATCAAGGAGCAGTCAAGGTTGTCTTGATTGATGTGCAATGATTACTATGTAAATCTAATGGTCATACTTGAACTAATTTGTTTGTAATTTCTATGAGTTCTTAACTTTGTGATGTGTTACTGACCTATTATTTTTCTTATAAGGTCGATGAATTTTTTTGTTGTAATGTTGGAAAGTTTGGTTTAATATAAGAGTGATAGGCTATCGAACTAGATGATGTATCTTTAGTATGTGTAAAGGTAGATAGGAGCATGAAAAGGATCTAATCAAGGAGAGTAGTACTATTCACTAGATCAGCAAACCCTCGTTGTTCTCTAACAATTACAATAGTCAAATCCCTTAACCGGGTAATCTCTAAAAAGCTTAGTGTTATCTAAATCCTCTAAATAAGTGATCCATTAGATTAGATTTAAAATCCTCTACCAAGGTTATTCCTAATAGGTTATTGCTTCTAATAGGGCATTATAGTCAATCCCTTAACCAGGTGATCCCTATCAGGATTTGTTCTTAACATGACTTATTGTAAAACTTTAACAAGTTTGGCTCCTAATAGGGCAAACTTTAGAAGACTTCAAAATACTTGTGGGTATTCATCCCCACCGTGGTTTTTCCCATTTGGGTTTCCATGTCAAAATCATTGTGTCAAGTGGTGAATGTTTTTATGGTTATATTTGCTATGGTTAATTTGCTTAACTACTAAATCCACTTAAATATGATATGATGACCGATAACAATATGAAATGAGGTTTTACTTTTGTCAGTAAAGTATTTGGATTTTTTGGTTAAAAGGTTTTTGAGTTTCAGAGTTGTTTTACTGTTATTCTATTATGATAGTCAACCAATTTGCTTGACAGTGATATTGAAAATCGACAGTTTAGTGTTTGAACCAGACAGTTCTCAGTTTGTCTTGAAGAGGTTATTTTTATTTGGTGAAAAGTATATATCAATTTTCTATCTATTGATTCACCACCCCCCCCTCTCAGTAGTTGACCAAATCCTTATTGATTCATCATACCATCAATTGGTATCAAAGCATTTCAGGTCCTCTAAAAAAGAAAGAGCAAGAAGAAAATAATCAAGCATTGGAGGCCATTATCAGTTCTTTGTCTGATTTAGAGTATGTTGATGTCCATGGTTTGGAAACTGCTTATGAGGTGTGGAAGAAACTTGAAGAAATATATAGCGGTGATGAGCATGTGAAGATTGCTAAAGAAGAGAGTCTGAGAGGTAAATTTGATGACATGTGGATGGCTGAAGGTGAGAATATACAACAATATGGTTAGAGGATCAAAGAGATTGTTGGTGAGATCAAGAGTGTTGGTGGTAAAGTGGAGGATGCCACAGTGGTTAGTAAGGTGTTGAGAACCCTTCTACCGGTCTACACTATCCGAGTTGCAGCCATTCAGGAGCTAAAGTCTATTGATAAAACTAAGGTAACTCTTGACTCCATCATTGGTAATCTTGTTGCATTTGATTTAAATGGTTATGATGGTAGTGCTCAGAGATTTGAATCTGCATTTAGAGCTTTAGTTTCTAACCTCTGTATGATGAAAAGTAGAGATGTCAGTCACAATTATGAATCTAGATCTAGCAGAGAAGTTGATGATGAAGACTGTTTGATTGAGCTTGAAGCATTGTTGGCCAAGTGGTTTCCCAGAGATACCATAAGTACAAAGGTAAATTACCTTTAAAATGTTTTGAATGTAACAAGATTGGACACATTGCAGCTAAATTTTCTAATGGTGACAATGAGAATAAGCGTGAGAAGTACAAGAAGTACAAAGGAAAAGGCAAAAGGGATTGTCTCATTACAGTCGATGGTGGTATCACTGATGAGCAATCTAAGGGAGATGCTAATGAAGATATTATCTTTGTAACCATTAAAGAGGATTCATCTGATCAGAAGGCATTAGTTTCTCACATGGATAGTTCTGATGATTGGATCATTGATAGTGTTTGTTCACACCACATGACCAGTGACCAGTGTAAATTTCTTACTTTGAAGGAATTCGATGGAGGAGTTGTGAGATTTGGAAATGACTCACCTTGCATGGTAAAAGGAAAAGGAACTATTTCTCTTAATGGAAAGAGTAGTGCAAATGATGTCTACTAGGTTGAAGGATTAATGCACAATCTTTTGAGTGTAGCTCAACTCAATGACATAGCTTATCCATTGGAAATAAAGAATAGAAGGTGCAAAATCTATGGGAGAAAAGGTGAACTAATTGCAACTGGCAAGAAGACAAAAGGTAACCTTGTTTCACCTGAATCCTAAAGTCAACAACTGTTTGATTGCTAAAGTAGATGATAGTTGGCTTTGGCATCAGAGATTTTGTTATATAAACTTTGATAACATTATTAAGGTCAGTAAGTCCAAGTTGGTAAGAGGTTTGCCTCATTTGGACAAACCGGTGAATACTCTGTGTAAGGAATGTCAGTTAGAAAAGATGAAATCCTCAAATTTTAAGAGAAAATATTTTTTAGAAGAACATTTGTTAGATTTGGTTCATACAGACCTTTGTGGACCAATATGGACCAAAAGTATTCAAGGTGACAAATATTTTATGATCTTCACTGATCATTGCTCAAGAATGATGTGGGTCACATTATTTAAGGACAAAACAAAAGCATTTAGTAAGTTCAAGGCATTCAGGGCCTTAGCTGAAAAGGAAAGTGGTAAGAAGATAAAGTGTCTGAGGACTGATCAAGGTGGTGAATTTACTTAAGAAGAATTCACTTGATATTGTGAAGACAATGGAAACAAGAGGAAAATTTATGCACCAAGGACACCACAACAAAATGGTATTGCAGAGAGGAACAATTGATCAGTTGTTGAAGCTTCTAGAATGATTCTTATACAAGGAGGAGTAGCAAAACATTTCTGGAGAGAAGCTGTCAGCACAACTATCTACACTAGAGAGGTAAGGATAAAAATCCTTATGAATATTGGTATGGTAAATCACCTAATGTCAGTTATTTTAAGATTTTTGGCAGTAAATGTTGGTATTATGGATGTGTTGCATTGGTTTTTTCATTGATGTCAACACTTATAAACACTTGTGAACACTTATTAGCACTAAAGATCTTTGGTTATGTTCGCCGGCATGTTTAGTGACTTATGCACAGTTGCTGGTATCTGATTCACCGGCAGGTTATATTATTCACTGACACTGAGGATGATATGTTATCATCTGGAGAATACTTGGTTTGTCGAAGACATGGTTTGGACACTTGGTTTTGGTGATTTGGTTATTGGCCTAATCGAGTTTGCATATTTGTTGTTACTAGCAAATAGGTTTAGGTTATGGACTGTCAAGTGTTATCTATGTCAAATTAGCATGACACGTTATGGAGATAATTTATTGATTGTTTATTATTGTAAATGCATTGAGCCAACATGATTCATCACATGTTGATTCATTTCTAATTAATTTAATTGTAATATTCTTAGTGAGCCGACCTACACATTTGGTATTAGGTTTTGGTATATATGTAAGATCTCATTTGTGAGATTGATATAGGGAATGTAATAAGGTATTACAAGATTATGATATTCGGTATAAGTAGAGCTATACACACAAATATCATTTGAAGATTCAAGGAAGGTATGAAGAAGACAATCAGAGCTTAACCAGTACTGAATCTAGCATATGAAGATGATATTTGGAGTAGTACACTATCATTGGATTTAACCATCCAATTGTAGTCAGTGTGACTCCCATTTTGTGATTGAGCAGTGAGCTCTAGGCAGTTGGCCTTTCTGCATGTGCAGACCCCATTTGTACACACATACTATCTGTAGTAGTATCATCTGATTGTGGGTAAGGTTTCCCACTGTAGTTTTTCCCCTTACAGGGTTTCCACGTACAATTATCTGTGTTATATGTTGTGGATGCTATTTGTCTTTTTGTTTCATGCATTAAACTTTATCGATACTGTTATTAACTGTTAAACTATCAACCGACATTAAGTTTGGTTTACCGGTATTATGCATTAAGTTTGGTTAAGTTATATTTGAGTTAAAATTAATAGACAATTGATTCACCCCCCCTCTTAGTTGCCTTTGGGTCCTAACAATTGGTATCAGATCTAAGTCCTCTTTTTGCAGAAGTTTAACAGCTTGAGGAGATTCTATGGCAACTAACTATTTTAGGAAGGACAGTCTGAAACTTGATGGAACTAGCTATAATATATGGAAGATCAAAATGGAGACACATCTTAATTGCAATGGAAAAGAAAAATGGGATGTTACAAAGAATGGCTATTTTGGTCCTACATAGAGTCAACCTAATCCACCAACCTTGGCTAAAGATCGAGGGAATGATTGTAAAGCAAGAGAAGCACTTTTGAGCACATTGTCAAATCACAAAATCATGGGATTATCAAATTGATCTATTGCTAAAGCTATTTGGGATAAATTGGAGACATTGAATGAAGGTGATACCACTGTCAAAATTACAAAACTGGAATGCTTCCGAGTCAGGTATGAAAATCTGAAAATGGATGAAGATGAATGAATTTATGCTTTTATGGAAAGAGTTAATGAAATTGTTTTGGCTATACAATGTTATGGAGGATCTTTAAGTGAAGATGAAATTGTTTCTAAAGTTATAAGAGCATTGCCACCTACATACAAAATGAAATTAATTGTTATTAATGAATTGAGAACAATGTCTAATACATCAGTATCTAGAGATACTTTGGTTCGAAAACTTTCAGCTTTTGAACTTGAGGAATTTGGTCTTGTTGCTACAATTAAGATAGATTTGGCTTTCAAAGCATCATCATCATCATCTAAAAAATCTGATTGGAAAGCACTCTATGCTAGAGAACTTGAAGTGCTTGAAGCACTATTTGTAAGGAAAATGCCTAAAGGTCGAGTTGGAAGTAAGTATGAAGGTAAAGAACCATTTAATTGTTTTAACTATAATAAAATTGGTCATATGGCATCTAGGTGTCTTGATAGACATGCAAGATTGAAATAAGAAGCTAAAAGAACATATAAGCCTAACCTTGAATATCAGGGATACATATTTAAGAAGAATAGAGACAAATCATGTTACTATGATGATGAAGGAGTTACGGATGATTCTAATGAGGAACTAACAAACAATGGATGGGCTTTTGTTGCAATAAGAGAAGATCAACCAACACCGACTATACAACCGATAAAGTAGGCCCTGGCAACTAAAATTGAAGAAAATGATGAATGGATCATTGATTCCAGATGTTCACATCATATGACTAGTGATAAAAGTAAATTCTTAACTTTTCAAGAATACAATGGAGGTCTAGTAAGATTTGGGGATGATATAGCTTGTTTGATCAGAGGAAGAGGCACTATATCTTTTGATGGTAAGCACAATACTGACAACATTTATTATGTTGAAGGTTTAAAGCATAATCTTTTGAGTGTTGGTCAATTAGTTGAGAAGGGATTTTAGTTACAATTTTAGAATGGTAAATGCAAAATCATGAATAGAACTGGT
Source organism: Cryptomeria japonica (assembly GCF_030272615.1). Taxonomy (NCBI): domain Eukaryota; kingdom Viridiplantae; phylum Streptophyta; class Pinopsida; order Cupressales; family Cupressaceae; genus Cryptomeria; species Cryptomeria japonica. Next base: position 711,648,175 of record NC_081409.1, read on the forward strand.
TTGGAAATTGCAATTGGTAATCAAACTAGAGGTAATATCATTCATTTGAATAACAATGAGAAGACATGCTTGATTGCACATATTGATGAAAGTTGGTTATTGCATAAGAGACTTTGTCATGTAAATTTTGATTGCATTGTGAAAATTAGTACAACTAAGGAAGTAAGGGATTTACCTAAGATTGTAAAACCTAACAATCCAAAATGTAAGGAATGTCAATTTGGAAAGCAAGTTAGAGCAACTTTTAAGAGTATTCTAGAAAAATCCAATAATGTTCTTGATTTAATTCACACTAATTTATGTGGTCCGGCAAGAACTAGAAGTATACAAGGAGATAGATATTTTATGTTAATCATTGATGATTATTCTAGAATGTGTTGGGTTGCTTTTCTCAGGGAGAAATCAAAAGCTTTTGGGAGATTCAAACTATTCAAGGTAATGGTAGAGAATGAAACCGGTAAGAAAATCAAATGTTTGAGATTAGATCAAGGATGTGAATTCACATCTAGAGAATTTAATACATTCTATGAAGTGAATGGAATCAGAAGACAACTATCAGCACCTCAGACACCCCAGCAAAAAGGAGTTGTGGAAAGGAAGAACAAAACTATTCTGGATGTAGCTAGAAGCATGATATCAGAAGCAAACCTACCTCATGTGTATTGGAGAGAAGTAGTGAATACAATGGTTTACACATTCAATAGAATTCACATCAAAGGTGAAACCGGCAAGACCCCTCATGAACTATGGTTTGGTAATACTCCTACTCTTAAATATTTTAGAATATTTGGAAGCAAATGTTATATTAGGAGAGATGATTATATTGGCAAATTTGATCCTAGAAGTGATGAAGGAATATTTCTTGGTTATTCATCTAAGAGAAAGGAATATAGATGTTTTAATAAGAGATTGCAAAAAATCATTGAGAGTACAAATGTGAAGATTGATGAATAGTTTAGAGGTAATTCAAGGTCTATAGACTTTGAAATGGCAGTTGAGATAATCACAAATGAACCTACACTTACCACACTGGTACAAAATGTTGATCCAGTCACACCAGCATCATCTGAGAATTCCACAGTGACTGAAGAACAACAGCAAGTGAATACACCCAAGTATGTAAGATTGAATCACTCTGAAAGTCAGATAATTGGGAATAAGTATCAAGGTGCTATGACTAGAGGAAGACTGGCAAATGAAGAGGTATGTTTAATTTATCAAATTGAACCAACAACTATTAATGAGGCATGTGAAGATAAACATTGGATTAAAGCTATGGAAGATGAATTGGAACAAATTGAAAAGAATAACACATGGACATTGGTTCCTTAGACTAAAAACAAAAATGTGATTGGAACTAAATGGGTATTCAAAAATAAACTTAATGAAGATGGTAAGGTAATCAAAAAAAAAGAAAGATTAGTGTGTAAGGGATATTCACAGAAAGAAGGAATTGATTACAATGAAACCTTTGCACCGATAGCTAGAATTGAGGCAGTCACACTATTCTTAGCTTTCACAACACAAAAGAACTATAAAGTATATCAAATGGATGTTAAATGTGCATTTCTAAATGGAGATCTTGAAGAGGAAGTTTACATTGAACAACCTGATGGATTTTGTTTGACAGATGACAAAGATACGGTTTGTAGGTTAAGGAAAGCTTTATATAGATTGAAGCAAGCTCCTAGAGCTTGGTATGCTATATTGGACAAATATCTTTTGAAGCTTGGATACACTAAAGGTAATGCTGATAGCAACTTATATTACAAAGTAACTAATGATGACATCTTGGTTATTGAATTTTTTGTTGATGATATCATTTTTGGAGGAGAAGATGGATTGTGTAAAGACTTTTCTAATAAGATGCAGGAAGAATTTGAAATGTCTATGATTGGGGAGATAAAATTCTTTTTAGGATTGCAGATTTCACAAATTGATAAAGGTATATTCATAAATCAATCAAAGTAATTAAAAGAACTACTAAAGAAATTTGGTATGGAAAACTCTAAATCGGTAAGTACTCCTATGACTACAACTGATAAACTATTATTGAAGGATGAATCAATACCTGTTAATCCGACAAGATATAAGTTTAGGATTGGAGGTTTACTGTATTTGACATAAACAAGACCTAATATTATGCATGCAGTATGTATTGTTTCAATATTTTAGAGTAATCCTAAGGAAAATCATGAATCGATAGTGAAAAGGATTTTCAGGTATCTACAAGGCATGACAAATCTTGGTTTATGGTATCCTAAAGATGAAAATTCTGATTTATGTGCATACACAGATGCAAATTAGGTAGGAGATGTAGATGATAGAAAGAGCACCATCGGCGGAGTATTTTTTCTTGGTAGCAGATTGATTTCATGGTTGAGCAAGAAATAAAGTTGTACATCATTGTCAACAGCAGAATAAGAATATGTTGCAAGAGCAATTAATTGTACACAGGTATTATGGATTAAGCAAATGTTGAAGGACATAAAGGTAAAATGCAAAGAACCTATAATCATTTACTGTGATAATATGGCAGCAATTGATATATCTAAGAATCCAGTATTTCACTCTAAAACTAAACATGTTTCTATCAAATTCAATTTTTGAAGAGAATGTTGAAGAAAAGGAAGTGAAATTGGTTTATGTGAATACTAAAGAGGAGATTGCAGATATCTTTACTAAGCCTTTGCCTAAGGAACCTTTTGAATATCTCAGAGAGCAGCTTGGGGTTATACCCTCACCAATAGAGACTTAGATAGTTGAAGCATGGCATCAAACCGACAGGAATTAATAGAGAAATCTTTTTCCAGCTTTGATGAACGAGAGCTACTTCTCAAGGGGAGTAGTTGGATAAATTTGGTTATAACAATTGGTATTTGTAATAAGTTCTATGAACTGATTGTATTTGGTTTTGTATTGCTTTAGCATTTGATGTCAAAGGGGGAGAGATATCTATGGAAAAAAACATTATCTTTTGTGGAGAGATTATTCCTAGGGGGAGAGATATTATCTATTTTGATTTCTAGTAATTGATCTCTTTGGGAGATTGCAATTCTTGGTTTTTGGTTTTTGGTTTTTGGCATTTCTGCTTTGGCACTTAGATAGTTTTTCCATCTTGTGTTGCCATCAATGACAAAGGGGGATATTGTTGGTATTATGGATGTGTTGCATTAGTTTTGTCATTGATGTCAACACTTATCAACACTTGTGAACACTTATCAGCACTCAAGATCTTTGGTTATGTTCACCAGCATGTTCAATGACTTATGCACAGTCACCGACATCTGATTCACTGGTAGGTTATATTGTTCACCAGCACTCAGGATGATCTATTACAATCTAGAGATTACTTGGTTATGTCAAAGACATGGTTTGGACACTTGGTTTTGGTGATTTGATTATTGGCCTAATCAAGTTTGCATATTTGCTATTACCGGCAAATAGGTCTAGGTTATGGACCGGCAAGCGTTATCTATTCCAGATTAGCACAATAGGTAATGGAGATGATTTATTGATTGGTTATTATTGTAAATGCATTGGGCCGACACGATGCATCGCATGGTGTTTCATTTGTAATTAATTTAATTGTAATATTCTTAGTGAGCTGACCTACACATTTGGTCTTAGGTTTTGGTATACATGTAAGATTTCATTTGTGAGATTAATATAGGGAATGTAATAAGGTATTACAAGATTATTATATTTGGTATAAGAAAAGCTATACATGTAGACATCATTTGAAGATTCAAGAAAGGTATGTGTTAGGTCTCGGAGACAACTGAGAGGGGGGGGGTTAATCAATTGTCAAATAAATTCAAACCAAAAACAACTTGATCAACCTTAATGCTTAATACCGGTAAACCAATCTTTATGCCAGTAGACAATTTATCAGTTAATTACAGTATTGGTAAAGATTAATGCATGAAACAGAAAGATAATAACATCCACAACACATAACACGAATATTTGTACATGGAAACCCTGTAAGGGGAAAAACCATGGTGGGAACCCTTACCCACAATTAGATGATACTACTGAAAATATTATGTGTATACAAATGGGGTCTGCACATGTAGAAAGGCCAAGCACCTAGAGCTCACTGCTCAAATACAAATAGGAGTCACACTGACTACAATTGGATGGTTAAATCCAATAATGATATACTGCTCAAAATAGCATCTTCATATGCTGGATTAAATACCAATTCAGTTCTGATATACCTTCACAAAAACCTTGCTTCACCTTCAAATGATGTTTGCATGTATAGCTCTGCTTATTCTCACATATACCTTCTTACAATTCCTTCTTTCTAATCGCATATCGATCTTACAAATAAGATCTTACATATATACCATAACCTATGACCAATTTTAGTAGGTCAGCTCTAAAAGATATTACAATAAAATCAATTACAAGTAAGTCAATAACCGATGCAATATCCGATTCAATATGTTGGCTTAATGCATTTACAGTAACAAAAAAATCATCTGCAAAGCATGTCATGCTGATCTGGAATAGATAAGCCTACTGATGCTTATTCTGGACCTATTTGCCAATAACAACAAATATGCAAACACAAATATACCAAAGAACAAATCTCCAAGACAAAGTGTCCAAACGATGTCTTCAACATAACCAAGTGTTTTCCATGTCATTCCAAGTGCTGGTGAACAATATATCCTGCCAGTGTACCAAATACTGGTGACTGTGCATAAGTCACTTGCTTGCCAGTGAACATTGCTAATCCTCCAAAGTGCCAGAGTTGATAAGAGTTAATAGGTGTTGACATCAATGACAAAACCATATCATATGAAAAATACCAACAATCTCCCCCTTTGGCATTGATGGAAACACAAGATGGAAAACCCATCAAAGTGCCAAAATAGAAATGCCAAATACCAAAAACCAACAATCTCCCAAAAGAGATCATAACCAGAAATCAAAATTCAGATACAGAGAGTAATCAATCTCTCCCCAAAGTAACAATCTCTCCCTCTAAGAGTCACATGTGTTTTCCTTGTGTTTTTCCATATCAATCTCCCCCCATTTGACATCAAATGCCAAAGCTAGTATAAAACCAAGTTCAAATACAAAATACCAACCAATTCAGTATACCAACTACTCCCCCTGAGAAGTAGCTTTCCTCATCAAAGCTAGAGTAAAATATTTCTCTGTTAATTATGTCGATTGATGACAAACATCAAATGTCTAAGTCTCTACCGGTGGGGGTATGACCCCAAGCTGGTCTCTGAGATATTCAAAAGTCTCCTTAGGCAAAGGCTTGGTGAAAATATCTGCAATATACTCTTTAGTATTCACATAAACCAGTTTTACTTCTTTTTCTTCAACATTCTCTTTCAGAAAATTCAGTTTGATAGAAACATATTTAGTTTTAGAATGTAGTACCGGATTCTTAGATATATCAATTGTTGCAGTGTTATCACAATAGATAGTTATAGGTTCCTTGTATTGTACCTTTATGTCCTTCAACATTTGCTTAAGCCATAATACCTGTGTATAGTTAGTTTCTGCTGCAACATATTCTGATTCAGTTGTTGATAAAGATGTGCAACTTTGTTTCTTACTTAACCAAGAAAGTGATCTGTTTCCAAGAAAAAATGCTCTGCCTATGGTGCTTTTTTTTTCATCCACGTCTCCTACCCAATT